>NC_133623.1:67223003-67558003 GCF_048593235.1 Sminthopsis crassicaudata | reverse complement strand
CCCCTCCCCCCCCTCAGCCTGGAGACACCCCCTCCCTCAGCACCGGGACGGGGGGGGGGGGGGGGGCCGGAGCGGGCTCCGCCACCTGCCGCTCTTACCTTGACTCTTCCGAAGCACGCCCAGAGGTCCGCGAGGGGCATGGCGGCAGGTGGCGGCGGCGGCGGCCGCGAAGCCCACGCGGGGCACCGAGGCGCTGCCGGCGCGCGGCGTGGGAGAGGAGAGCGGCGCGCTGTCCGCGAGTCCGCTCCCACTGGCGCGCTGCCCCTGAGAGGCAGAGGGACAGCGTCAGGGAGGGGGAGGGACACGGAGAGGGAGGGGTCCAGAGAGACACGGAGAGGGGGGGGAGACAGAGACAGACACACACACACAGAGACAGACACAGACACAGAGACAGAGAGAGGGGGGAGGCAGAGACAGACACACACAGAGAGACAGACACAGACACAGACACAGAGAGAGGGGGGAGGCAGAGACAGAGGGAGAGACAGAGAGAGACACAGACACAGACAGACAGAAGGAAGGAGAGAGGGACAGAGAGACAGAAACAGAGACAGATTCAGAGACAGACAATGGGGGGGGGAAGAGGGAAGTAAGGAACGGAGGAACAGGAGAGATATCAGGAGGATATCAGGAGAGAGAGAAGGGGGAAGGAAAGGCAAAGAAGGAGAAACAAAGAGAAGGAGAAAAATGAAAGAGAGAGAGAGAAGCAGAGAGGCAGATACGCAATACACAAACACAGAGACATAAGGGGAAGAGACAGGGAAAGAAAGCAGAAAGGAGAAGAGAGAGAAAAAGAAGAAAGTAAGAGAAAGAAAGGGAAAAAGAAAGAGAAGAAAACCTGTACAAGGGAGAGAGGGAAAGTAATAGAGGGAGGCAGGCAGAGAGACAGAGAGAACCAGAGCCAGAGAAAATGAGAGACAGACAGAGAGAGACAGGGACACGGACAACGAGAGAGACAAAGCCAGAGACAGAGAGTGAGAGACAGAAACAAACACAAAGAGAGACAGACAGTGGAGAGACAGAGACAAAGAGAGACAGACACAGAGAAAGAGAGGGGGCAGGGAGGAAGGGAGGGGGAGAGAGGCAGGGAGAGATGAGGGAAGGAGACAGAGGGAAAAGAAGGGAAAAGAAGGAGAGGCAAAGGAAAGTAAATAAGTGAGAGAAAGAGAGACAGAGTCAGAAGCAGAGGGACAGATATATAACCCAGAGAGAGAAATAAGGGAAAGAGACAGAGAAGGAAAGAAAGGAGAAAGGAGGAGAGAGAGGGAAAAAGAAAGAAGAGAATCTGTGGGAGGGAGAGAAGGAAATGAACAAAGGGAGGCAGAGAGAGAGAGAAACAGAGAGATGCACACAGAGGTAGGGATACACACAGACACAAGAGACAGAAAGAGAGCCGGAGAAAGAGACAGAGAGAGCCAGAGAAAATGAGAGAGAGACAGAGAAACAGAGAGACAGAGATGGAGACAGAGACAGAGAGACACAGACTGAGATAGAGAGAGAAAGAGAGAGGGGGAGGGAGGGGGGAAGGAAGTGCAAAGAAGGAGAAACAGGGAAGGAGAAAAAGAGAAAAAAGGAGAGAGAGAAAGAGAGGCAGTGACAGAAGCAGAGGGACAGACATAACACACGCACTCATAAAGACACACTCAAAGAGAAATAAGTAAAGAGAGATAGAAAGAAGGAGAGACAGAGGAAAGGAGAAAGAGTAAAAGAAAGGAAAAAAGAAAGAGAAGAGAGCCTGTGGGAGGGAGATAGAAAAAGTAACAGAGGGAGGCAGAGAGAGAGCTAGGGCCAGAGAGAGACAGAGAGACAGAAAAAACAGAGAGAAAGAGAAAGGGAAACAAAGAGACAGATGTGGAGAGACAGAAAAACAGATACACATAGAGAAAGAAAGATAAAGACAGAGAAACAGAGATGGAGAGACAGAGACAAATAGGAAGGGAGACAGAAATCGAGAGCAAAAGACAGACAGAGAGATACAGAAAAGGAAAAACAGAGACAAAGACAAAAAAATAGGGAAGAAGGGAGACAGACACACACAGAAACAGACACACAGAGACAGACAGAGAGAGACAAAGACAGAGAAAAGAGATTCAGAGACAGAGACAAAAAGAAAGACACAGAGGCAGAGAGATTCAAAGTGAGAGTAACCAAGATAGAGACAAAGACAGACACACAGAGAGACACAGAAAGAAAAAAAAAAGAGGAAGGGAGACAGAGGGACAGATGCAGAGAGACAGAATCTTAGACTCGGAGACAGACACACAGCACACAGAGGGAGGGAGAGAGAGACAGAGACAGAGTCAGATACAGACAGACACACAGACACAAAGGGAGAAAAAGGGAGACAGACACAGAAAGAGAGACACAGAGATGGAAAGGGAGACAGAGACAGACACCCACAGAGAAGTAAGGGAAGAAAACAGAGAAGGAAGGGAAGGGAGAAGGAGAGGCAAAGGGAAGGAAAAAGAGTGAGAAAAATAGAGAAAAAAAGAGAGAGAGGAGAGACAGAGAGAGGAGACAAAGAGAGACACAGAGAGAGAGAGGAGATAAAGAGAGACAGAGAGAGAGAGGAGAGAGAGAGAGAGACAGAGAGAGAGGAAGGAGAGTCAGAGAAACAGACAGAGAGAGAAGAGACAGACACACAGAGAGAAGAGAGACAAAGAGAGGGAGAGAGAGAGAGAGAGAGAGAGACAGAGAGACAGAGAGAGAGAGACAGAGACAGAGACAGAGAGAGACACAGAGACAGAGAGAGAGAGAGACACAGAGACAGAGAGAGAAAGAGAGAGAGAGAGAAAGAGACAGAGAGAGAGAAGGAGAGGGAGCTAAGGCAAGACCAGGAGGAAGGCAGATGTACATTTTCAGTCCTCGTGGGTACAGCAGTGCTGGGGACAAGGAGCAGTGGGCTGCCTGCCTGCCCAGGCCTTTTCAGCAGGTGGGCCATGGGGGATTTCCAGCTCCATTCCTGGGAAGGGATAAACGCGCTGGCCTTGTGGTTATGCTCTCCCTGGCTGGCGGACACGGCGTGCCAGTCTGCCTGTTTGGGCCCAAGGGCTTGGGCTGGGCTGGCTGACAGCTGCCCCCTTGCCCGGAGCAGGCCCATCCTAGTCTATGGAAGGATGGGGGTGGGGGGCAGGGGGAGGAATTAGGTGCCTTCTGCATGTCGAACTCCAGGAAGCTGAGGCTCCCATCACAGGAAAGGTCCCCACAAGTTAGTTGATCCGGTCTTCTGTCTCCAGACATGGCAGCTCTCCTTCCCCAAACAGAGCTCAAGCTCTGTTCTGAAAGTTCTGAGAGTTATTCCAACAAGCTCCTTTCATCTCCATTCTTGTGAGGTGTCCTGAACTTCTTCAAAAGAGCACTCGATTTAGGACCAGAGCACCTGGGTTTAAATCTACCTTCTGAGCACCTGGGCTTAAATCCACCTTCTGAGCACCTGGGCTTAAATCCACCTTCTGAGCACCTGGGCTTAAATCCACCTTCTGAGTACCTGGGTTTAAATCCACCTTCTGAGTACCTGGGTTTAAATCCACCTTCTGAGTACCTGGGTTTAAATCCACTTTCTGAGTACCTGGATTTAAATTCACTTTCTGAGTACCTGGATTTAAATCTATCTTCTTAGTACCTGGGTTTAAATCCACCTTCTGAGTACCTGGGCTTAAATCCACCTTCTGAGTACCTGGGTTTAAATCCACCTTCTGAGTACCTGGGTTTAAATCCACCTTCTGAGTACCTGGATTTAAATCCACCTTCTGAGTACCTGGGTTTAAATCCACTTTCTGAGTACCTGGGCTTAAATCCACCTTCTGAGTACCTGGGTTTAAATCCACTTTCTGAGTACCTGGATTTAAATCCACCTTCTGAGTACCTGGATTTAAATCCACCTTCTGAGTACCTGGGTTTAAATCCACTTTCTGAGTACCTGGATTTAAATTCACTTTCTAAGTACCTGGATTTAAATCTATCTTCTTAGTACCTGGGTTTAAATCAACCTTCTGAGCACCTGGGCTTAAATTCACTTTCTGAGTACCTGGATTTAAATCTACCTTCTGAGTACCTGGGTTTAAATCAACCTTCTAAGCACTTGGATTTAAATCCACCTTCTGAGTACCTGGGTTTAAATCCACCTTCTGAGTACCTGGGTTTAAATCCACTTTCTGAGTACCTGGGTTTAAATCAACCTTCTAAGCACCTGGATTTAAATCTACCTTCTGAGTACCTGGGTTTAAATCTAGCTTCTGCTATTTACGAGCAAAGACCCTCCCTGTGCTTCTCTAGTGACTTGGTGGGACGTCCAGGGCCTTGGAGCCAGAGATCTTAGCTCAAGACTCTTTCCAGGAAGAGCAAAGGTCCAGAACAGGAAGGGATCTCCTTTGACTCCATTGCCTTCACTGTACACAGTGGCAAACTGAGGGACAGGAAGGGGAAGGACTTTGCCCCAGGTCACACATGGGATCCTTGCTCTTGAGCTGGAAGGAGCCTCAGAGACCGTCATGTCCAACCATTTTTCAGAGGAAGAAACTGATCCCCGGGAAAGGGAAAGTCTCGGCCCAAAGTCTCTGACTCCAAAGCCGGCCCTCTTGGTACCTTTTGTCCTTACCTCCCCAGCCACCCGGGAGCTGCTTCTTCCTGAAGATGGGCAAGTCCAGGGGGCAAGGGGCTTCTTCCCAGAAAACAGGCCTAATCTGTGCTGCAGGATTTAAGCCCTTTCTTCTCCCAAACCAAACATCCAGGTTCTTACCGTTCTTCAGCGCTCTGGGGCCAGAACAGCTCATTAGGGAGAGCAGGGACAGTTCCTGCCCCAGCTCCCCTGGCCTTTTCCATTCATCGTGGGCTCAAGGGCAAGCAGAGACTTGGAAAGAGCCTTGGATTTCTAAGCACCGAGGGAACAGTGCTCCCTTTTCTTACTGACTTGAAGCTGAGGTACGTGCTCTGCCTGCTGGGACACGGAGAGGAGTCGGGGGAGGAGCAGGGGAGGTCAGGCAACCTGCAGCCGGGGCTCAGCCACCCCCCCCTTTTCATTCCTTCAGATTAAAAATAAACCATTGCTATATCTTTTTTGGAAGCCAGGTGCCATAGTGGATAGAGTGCCAGACTCGCAGTCCAAAAGCTATGAATTTGAATCTTGCCTCAGACATAATAACAACTAGTTATGTCTATAGCCCCCAGTTCACCTACCTCATTTGTGCTGGGGGAGGTATTCATAGCTCCATTTTACAGATGAGGAAACTGAGGCTGTGAGAGGCTAAGTGATTGGCCCAGTTGATAAGTATCTGAGGCTGGATTTGAATTCAAGTTCTCCCTGACTCCGGAGTCCAGAACTCTGGGCACTCTGCCACCTAAGTTCTATTTTATATTCATTTGAGATCTGAAAAGACCGAGGCACTGTCCCTGACTTGCTACATCTTTAAAAATAAGTCTAAAAAGAATCAGCTACATCCAGAAAAGGAACACTGGGAAATGAGTGTAAACTGTGAGCATTGTTTTGTTTGGTTTTGTTTTGTTTTTCTTCCCAGATTATTTTTAGCTTCTGAATACAATTCTTCCTTTTCAACAATAACAACAACAAAATTCGGTTCTGCACATATATATTGTACCTAGGATATACTATAAGATATTTAATATGTATGGGAATGCCTGCCATCTAGGGGAGGGGGTGGAGGGAAGGAGGGGAAAAATTTGGAACAGAAGGGAGTACAAGGGATAATGTTGTAAAAAAAAAATTACCTATGTATATGTACTGTCAAAGAAAATGTTATCATTATAAAAATTAATAAAAATAATAAATAAATTTTTTTTTAAAAATAGGTCTAAAATAGTACCGTCTCCCAGGCTTGTTTCGAGACTCAAGACGAGGATAGTCTGTGTAAAATACTTCATAGACCTTAAAGAGCTATGTAAACATCGGGTATTATTGTCGTTATTTCATGACCTTTAATTCTGAGCAGCTTCTCCCTCTCCTTCCAACAAATATTCTTTAAAATATCGAAGAAAGTGGGGGGGGGGAATGCTTTGGAAAAACTAGCTTCAACCAGTGAATGTGAGCTTCCACACCCATGGTTCCCCACCGTGACAAAGAAGGAGGCTCAGCACCAAGTTTTCCTCTTCATGATAATGATTTCCCAGGGTGCACCGGGAGGTACCTGAGTGTTTTGACTAAGCTGGGATCCATGTGACCTCCTTGAGTGACTCAGGGTGAAGTGTAGCAAGTCCTAGGCTGGAGCCTCACTCTGAGTCCCATCATCAAATAATAATTTATGACCTTGAACCTCAGTTCACTGAGTTCCATCATCAAATAGTAGTTGATGACCTTGAGCCTCAGTTTCCCCTCTTGGAGCCTCAGTTTCTTTCCCTATAAGATGATGGAGTTGGACCAGCTGGTCTCTGAGACTTCTTAATCCTTTGACAATCAGTGATTTCCCTGCCATTTGGCAAGGCTCCTGATCGGGTAGACCCGAGAGGACCGTAGAACCTAGAATGTAAACAAGGGTATGACGGAGTTCTGGGCACTGCATTGCAGGCCAAGCTAGGTACCCTCAGAGGAGTTCAGCCAGGAGCACAGTGGGCAAAAAGTTGAGCAAGAGTGAGGGACATAACTGGGACCACGGTCTTATATTGGTAATTCTGGGACCACAGGCTTATAAAGAAAGAAATGGAAGGGGCTTTCGGTTCATCTGGTCTGGCGACCTTATTCTATAGATGAAGAAACTAATCCAGGGAAGTGAAATTACTTTCCCAAGGTCTTAAGACCTTGAAAATTAGTAAATTAGTTAGTAAATTAGTAAATTAGTTAGTAAATGGCAGAGGTGGGATTTGATTTCAGGTCATGTGACCCCCCCGTGCTTTTTTTCTCTTTGCATAGCAGAAAAGGAAGCCATCCTAGACTGGAAGAAGGGATTCAGGCCGCCCCCCCCCCCCCGCCACCATTAAAGGCACTCCCCTCTGCTCCCTACATTTCATTCCCCGGGGTTCTTGGGTTCTCATTAAGTGAGACACCCAAAATGGCAGATCCTGGGAAGCATGGCAGTGTCACAGGAAGGGCCTTGGGGCTTGATTTCAGGGAGAGCCTGGGTTCAAAGACTAGATCTGTCACTCATTTGCAGGGTGCACTGAGAGTAAGGCACTTCTCTCAGGGGGCTCGGTTCCCTCAGCCATCAAACAAACGAACAAACAAACGAATGAGAGAACAAAGAAATAAACAACAGCAACACCAATAAGAACATGAAAGAAATCGGGTCCAGCTCGAGTTGGCTCTGCCCGGGAGATAGAGCCGAGAAGGCTGGGAGAGGGGATGGAGGCTCCGATGGGCTTGGGGAGACCACAGACACAGCAGGGAGAGAAGAAGCTGGAGATTGAGGAAAGTCTGAGCACAAGCCCCTGAAAAGTCATTAGGGGCCCGTCAGAGGAGTGAAATTCCTGCTGTCAGAAAGTCTGGCCTGCTAGTTGCCAGGGCCCTGGGTGGGAAGTCGTTTCTCCCGCTCAGGAACGCGGAGTCCCGCCTGTTACCCGCAGCCCAGCAGCTGCTTGGCCTTTGCTATGGCAAGCCTCAGCCCTGCCTTGGTGGGGGGCTGAAACATAAATCCAAGAAACCCTGTAGCTCGAGCCTCTCGTCGGACACTTGGGGGAAACTGAGGCTTAAAGAGGGTGTGGCATTTACCTAACAGCATAGAGCTAGTTTGGGGGGGGGGGGCAGAAGCACGCTCTGGAGCTAGTTTTCTGATCCCAGATCTGGTGCTTTTTCTATCAGCCCATCTGGGAGAACAGGAGAAGTCCGACTGGAGGTAACCGAAGGACCGACCCATCTGGTGCTTAATGTTCCTGCTCTCTCCTCCTCCGCATCCCCTCTGCCAGGTCACCCTAGCCTCTCCTTTTCTACAGACAGCCCCTAGTTGTGGAAAGAGTTCCTCTTTCCTGGAATAGGGGGAGAGAATTGATCCTGCCTTGGGTTTTCTCATCCATAATATGGGGGTGGAAATAATCATTCATCTGGCTTCCTCAGTTTTTCCATCCCCATATGGGGAGAGAATAATCATTCCACAAATATTTATTTAGTACTTACTGTATGCAGTAACAGTCGCTAATAATGGCCCTTCCCCAGTCCTCATCCTCGGCGACCCCTCAGCAGCCTCTGTATTGCCGACCACCCAGCTCTTCCCCCAGAGTTTTTGGCCCGCCGATTGGCTGCACCTCCTACCTGACAGGCTGATCCTGCCCCATCTCCTTTACTGTAGCCTTGGCTGTTCTTCTTCCTGTGTATGAGGGTCCCCCGTGGTTCTGGCCTGGACCCTCTTCTCTATCCATTTTTTGGTGACCTCATCGGCTCCCGTGGGTAGATTTTACAACATGGTGGGTCAAGATCAGTACATATGGTGGGGGGGGCAGACCCGGGGGGTGGAGCAGGGCACATAACAAGGCTGGCAAAGTCAGTAAGGAGCCCAGCTATAGCAGGCTTGAAATGCAAGCACAAGGCTCTAGGGTTGATCGTGTTCACAGGGGGGAGTTGCTGGAGCAGAGTGACCCGGCTGGCCTGTTAGGAGGTGCTTGCGGGCAGATGCCACCCAGATCTTCATATCCAGCCCCTGTCTATCTTCTCCAAATATGGCACCCAGGGCCCCATTTCAGATTCATCCTCCACCTTTCACTTTCACATCTGATCAGCTGCCAAATATTCTCAATATTGTCATCTGTTGAACATCACTACAACAATCCTAGAAAAGCAATAGCTTTGGGTTCAAATTCTCCCTGTGTCACTAACTAGGTATGACCTTAGGCAAGTCACCTCCTCTATCCAGATCTCAGCTTCTTCATCTAAAATTAAAAGACTGAACTAGAGAGTTTCTGAGATCCCAAACAGCCCTAAATTTAGGATTCTAAGGTTCTAAGACCTTTTCTCACCTCAGTCCCAGACTATTATGAAAACTTCCTAGCTGGTCTCTCTTCATCCATTCTCTTCCCAGTGTTTCCCCACCGTATTCCAGATTGCTAATCCTGAAAGACCAGATCTGACCGCATCACTTTGCTGAAGATGCTCCAACAACCAAACCTTGTGCTTGGATTTCAAGCCCCCCACGGTCAGACTCCTGGTCGACCTTGCCAGTCTTGTTGCGTGCTCCACTCCTGACCCTGGGCCTAGAATGCTCTTGCTCTTCATCTCTTTCTTGGAACCCCAAGTTCCTCTCAAGGCTTGAGAGCTCTCCCAGAAGGCCTTTTCTGGCTCTGACAAATGTTCGCCAACCCCATCCATCGCTCTGTGCTTGTTCTGTAGATAGCCCGTACTTATTATGAGAATGTCCTTATAGAATATGCGTTATTTGAAGGCAAGGGCTGTCTTGATTTTGTCTTTGTATCCCCAGTATCTAGCTCAGTTCCGGGTGCTAAGGACCACGCCTAAGCGCGAAACCCAGAAAGCCTGTAAAGGGTCAAAGGGGACTGTACCATTAAGGGGCGGGTCAGAAAGCCCCCACAGCTGTGAAGGAGTCGCAGTTCAGCCTTTACTGATGCAAATGATGCTTGTGAATGGGGAATGAAATAAATCTGAGGCAAGAGGGAAGAGGAGGGAAGTCAGAAAACGCAACTGCCTCTCAGTCTCCTTGTAGCATTCTCATCCTCTCACATGAAGGGCTCTATTCTGCTGGTCAGAATTAGATCCCCAGCAGCCACAAGCAGGTGGCTCCTATAACATCGGGCACACAACAGGCATTTAATAAATGCTTGTTGATTGACTAACTGATGGGACAAAGCTCTGATAAGATATAAAATTGAGATAAGATCAAGTTCCTGCTTTGTGGAGTTCAAGAGTCCAGACGTCAATCTATGATCTCACTGCTCCTCTTCAAAAACCAGGGCCAAATATCAGTATGGATTCCCATGTGCCTGAACGTTTGGCCATCGATAGCCATGCTCAGGGCCAACGCTCAGAGAGCACCCCTCATTTCTGCACCCCCAGTTTGACTTCAGCTGCCATTAGGATATTGGTTTTTGTACATCGGCCAGTACCTGAGGTAGGGAAGGGAGCAGAGAAGACAGGGAGATCATATGAGAGCACAGACTCTGAAGGTAAAGGGCTTGAGTTAAAGACTCGTTACTGATGCTACCTGAGTGACCCAGGTTCAATTCCCACATCTCAGGTTTCTGCTCTATAGAATGAGCGGGTTGGACCGGTTGGGCTTTGAGGTGTCCCTTCTCCCCTCCAGCTCGAGAGCTATGATTGCAGGTGTGACTCTGGACAAGTCTCTTCTGTAAAATGGAGTTTTGACCCATTCTAGCATCCTATGATTGCTAGAAAGGGAGTGAGATAAAGGTTAGAGAAAACATCAGCAGGGGAACTGGGGATGTGTAGAAGCTTGGAGACTGACATGGGATAAGGAGAAGGGAGACTTGGGACTAAGCCAGGACCCTCATATTGGGGCAGTGTTTCTTGGGACTCCTTAAATAGCCCAAGTGAAGTCTGGGAGAAGGATGCAGAGAGAGAGCATCGGCCTGGCAGCAATGAGCTTTCATGGTCTCCCACTGATGCTGCCAGGCCGTTGCTGTCTCTGCATCCTTCTCCCAGACTTCACTTAGGCTGTTTAAGAAGCATCCCTTCTTTTTCTCCATCTACCCCTGAGCCCTTCTTCAGAGGGGCTTTGAATCTGGGCCCAAGGAGCTGATGGGAAGAAGCAGGGGTCCTAATGCACAAATGTGAATGGGAAGCTGAGCTGGAGGCTTGGGGGAGGAAGTGAGAGTAGAAAGGATGGCTCAGCAAGCTGCTTATGGCCTAGCTTTGGACTTAATACTAACACTACTCAAGCCCCTTTAGAGTTGGAAGGGATTTTGGTGATTTTCTTTAGTTCAGTCCCTTATTTGGCAGCATGATATGGTGGAGAAAATACTGCATTTGGAGTCAGAGGACATGGGTTTGAATCCGAATCCCACTACTTACTACTTATGTGATCCTGGGCAAGTTATTCTGGGACTTGGTTTCCTCATCTATAAAATGACAGGGTTAGCAAATTAAAACAACTCTGAGGTTTTACCTCCCGCCCAGAAAATTGGACAGAGATCACAAAAAAAAAAAAAAATGGAAAAAGTCAATGCTGGAGGAACTGTGACAAGACGGGCCTACTAATACATTGTTTATTGTTGGAACAGTCCAGCCATTCTAGAGAACACATTGAAATTATGCTAAGAAAGTGACTAAAAGATTTTGTTGCTAATTATATACCATATCAAAGCCAGAAAAAAGGCCCCGTGTACATGAAAATATTCACATGGCCACATTTTTTTGTTACCACGCAAAGAATCAGAAACAAAGTAGATATCCACAATGAAGGAACAGAGAGACACGTTTTGCTTTATCCATGTAAGTGAAGGTCCTCTAAAGAACAATGAATGAACATACGTACAGAACGAAATATATAGAACCAGGAACACAGTGAACACGACAACCAAAATGAAAAAGAACAACAAAATGAAACCAAAGGTCTTGTAGACTCAAGAGTCAAGAAGATGCGAGTTCAAAGTTTGCTCTAGACCCTGAGCAAGTCATTTTGGACCTCTCTGTACCTCAGTTTCTTCATCTGTAAAATGGGAATAATGGTAGTACTTACCTCTCACAGGATTATTGTGATGATTAAATGAGACGTGGAAAACCTTTTAAAACTTAAAGATCTATGTAAACACTAGTGATTATTTATGATGCCCAAGCTTTGCCTCTGAGATGAGACTGGAAAATGTACCATTTTTTTTCCATTGAAGAGGTGGAGGGTTCTATTGGAAAGACTCCTATTACAAAGAATAGGCTTGCTGGGCAAGGAAGACAGAGGAGGGATATATTTAGAAATTCTTGTGAAAAAGCAGCAAAAGACTTCTTAAAATCAAATAAATATCAATTAAATTGAAGGTGGACATCTCCCTTCTTTTATTGGAGAGGTGGAGGATGATGGGATGTGGAATGTTGAATGTGCTACGGGACACTGTGTGCCTGTCGGTTTTGATGACTTGTGGAGGGGGGGAGGGCTTCCATTCTGTTTTGCTTTGCTCTTTTAATGTGATGCAAAGGAAAGTTGGCTGGGCAGAGAAGAGACGAACTAGGAATTCATTATGTTACCAAAA
This sequence comes from Sminthopsis crassicaudata, assembly GCF_048593235.1. Lineage (NCBI taxonomy): Eukaryota > Metazoa > Chordata > Mammalia > Dasyuromorphia > Dasyuridae > Sminthopsis > Sminthopsis crassicaudata. The sequence continues at coordinate 67,545,913 of NC_133623.1, read as the reverse complement.
AAAGTTTTAATAAAACTTTAAAAATAAAACAAAATGATAGGGTTGGAGATTGTTGTGCAAATTACCATCCCAAGTCCACCATATCATAACTGTAATAACTATATCGTGGTTATTCGGCCTTTGTTTCTGAGTGACATCACAGGGTGATGACTTAGGCAGGTAAAGGAAACCAAAGCCCATGTTGCTAAAGGTTCTTGCTCCAAGTTCCAGATTGATTTTTTTTTTTTGCCTTAGAACACCCCCTAGCACCAGCCTCCTGGATCCTTCCAGAGAAGCATAGAATTTTTGAATTTAAAAGGCCTTTATTGGTCACTTAGGGCTAGGTGTACCCGGATGAGACTTCCTTATCCATGGTCCACGCAGCCTTTGCCGGGAGACCTCAGGGAAGAGAAAGTCACTGCCTTCTGTGGAAGCCCATTCCACTTCTGTGGAATTACTGGTTCTCATTTGGAAGTCCTTGCTGCCATCCAGACCCAATCAGCCCCTTTTACCACTGTCTTCCTGCCTACCCCAACCCCCATTGCTCCTTGTTTTGCCCTTGTTGAGCCCACAAGTCTAAAGTCAAATGTCTAAATATGGCCCTCTTGCTCCCTTGGAATTTTCTCTTTTCAGAGACAAATATCCTCAGTTTCACCATCTAAAGTTCTGCCTTATATGGCATCATTTTGAGGCCCTTCCCCATCTTTGTAGCTTTCCTCTAGAAGCTTTCCAGCTTATCACTATCCTTCTTCAACAGTGACATTCTAGCTGGAACATGATATTCCAGATGTGCTCTGATTAGGAAGAAGGACAACAGTATCATCACCTCCTCATTCTTTGACAATATGTAATACAGTATCAGATTACGTTAGCCTTTCTGAGAGATCAGGTCACGGTGCAGATGCAATTAAGCTTGAAGTCCATTAAGACCCTCGGATCTTTTTCTGATGAGCTGCTTGTCACTTCCTCAGATTCTATTTATTTGTTAGTAATACTGTTAGTCTCATCTTCTCCGATTTCCTCTGATGTTTCCAGATTATCATAATCTTTAGGTCCTCCCTCTTTGTTACCCAGTGTTTTAGAAATCCCTCTAAATTTTGTCTTATCTGCCAAATTCTATAAATGTCATTTAGGTCTTCAACAAAGCCATAGGAATTAAGTAGCATGGGTAAAACTGGGGCACTATGGGAAGTTTGATGGCACAGCAGCTTGGGTGCCGCAAATGGAATCAGGAAGCCTCATCTTTTTGAATTAAAATCTGACCTCAGATACTTCCTAGTTATATGACCTTGGTCAAGTCACTTCACCCTATTTGACTCAGTTTCCTCATCTGTAAAATGAGCTGTAGAAGGAAAGGGCTGACTGCTCCAGTTACTCTGCCTGAAAGGGGTCATGAAAAACAACTGAACAACAACACTGGAGACTTCTTTCCATGATGATATTAAAGACCTATTTCTCCAGGCTCTGGAGAGGTCTTTAGCTTCTCTGAGACGTGTGTCAAAGCCTGTCTGGTAAAGATTCACTCCCTTTCAAGCCAAGCTTTAGCCTCCATGTCTAGTAATTTACCACACTGACCCCTGGTGGCCTGACAAAGAAATGCATGGAGTGGTTCTTTTTTCTAGAAGTTATCTGGGATTGATGAATTGGGAGAGAACAGGAGAATGGGATCCTGATTTTGAATTTCAAGGTTAATCTAGTCCAATTCCCTTAATTTTACAGGTAGATGAGTAAACTGAGGCAAACAGGAATAAGTGACTTGCCCATGGTCACTCACAGCTTGCAGAGTGTCTGAGATCGGATTCGAACTCAGATCTTCCTGACCTAAGGTGAACATTCTATCCACTGCATCACGTGTCCTTTTAGTTCTACGCAAGGTCATCTGATTTAAGTTGGGGAAGATCTTAGAGGAACTGAGAAAATGATGGCTCAGAGAAATGGAGATTACTTTCCTCATTTTCCTCCCGAGGAAACTGAGGCTCAGAGAAATGACCAGATCTGCCTGCCATCCCACAGCTTAATAAGTGTCAGAAGCAGGTTCAAACCCAGTTTCTTTCTTATCCCAGAGTCCAAGGTTCTTTCCACACCCCTAGTACAGAGAATCAGTTGAAAGAGTTAAGAATGTTTAGCTTAAAGCAGACTCAGTGGGGAAGCAATTCAAGTATTTTGTGGGGGGAGGAGGGATCAGACTAGTCCTGTTTGGCCCCAGAGGACAGAGCCAGAAGCAATGGGGGGGCCAGTGGAGGGGGGAAGGGAGAGAGTTGCAAAGAGGCCAGTGTAGGCAGGATGTCTCAAAATGGTGGGGGCTTCTCCCCCACCCCAGGCTGGGTGACCATGTGATCACGGTATTGCCCGGGAGACTCTGGCTTGGGAACAGGCTAGAGGGCCCAAGAGCTCTGTGTCTTTTTGGAGGTTCCACGATCCAAGCTGAAGTTATTCATTTATTCATTCTTTTTGTTGTTCGTTAGGAAAGCCAACAGGTAAAATAATCTAAACAGATAAGTGATAAAAGCCTACAGAGACATGAGCTATAGTAGTAGTTGTTGTATTAATATTACTATTATTTTTACTTTGCTGGGCTAGATCCAACCCCAAGTGTTTTTTTTTGGGGGGGGGAAGGCTACAGCCCAGATCTGAGGTAGTTTCCAGGAACTCCCAAGCAGTCTCCAGAGGCCACAGGCACACTAGGGCATGGCTATGGGCTAAATAACAGTAAAACTGTACGAAAACCAGGTACCTCCCTTGTCCTTCTCTTTTAATGAGCTGCCTGGAGCCCAGCCAAAACCTTGGAAAATCCTCAGCCTCCTGTTCGTAGGAATCAGAGGATAGTAGATCTAGAACTGGGAGGCTCCTCTTTTCAACCCTTTTACTTTACAGATGAGAGAAATTGAGGCATCAGAAAAGGAAATGACTTGCCCAAACTCATAAGAAGACCATAGATCTCAGGGGTCAGCTAGCCCACCTTGCTCATATTACAGAGGAGGAAACTGAGGCTCAGAGAAATGAAGTGATATGCCCAAAATCACAGAGGTAGTCAATGTCAGAGGTGGGATTTGAATTCTCGTCCTCTGACTCCATATTCAAGGCTCTTTGACCACCCTTGGCTCGTTGGCTTAGAACCTTTTCATTTTCATTGAGATGTTGAAAAGTTAGTAGAGGTAGCGCATGGTGGCTACCCTTGTCCACCATGTTCCTCTCCATTTTGGCTCTTGTGAGCTAGGAAAGGGGCGCGGGCTTGGAGGAAGAGCAGGGAGGGTTCCACTCGTGCATCCAAGAGCCAAGATGACAACGGGGTTCTGGGGCCAGGGGGCTAGGACAATGGTGGTCTTCCTAATGGTAAAAGGAAGTCAGATATGATTGGGAATAATGCGATGATCAATTAGTCTGAGATATATTGAGTTTAAAGTGACAGTGGGGCAGGGAGAAACGGCTGGCAGACAGTCAAGTCACATGAAAGGCAGGGTGCTATAGAGGAAAGAACATCGGATATAGAGTGAGAAGATTCACACTGAAATGCCAGTTCTTACATACTATCTGAGTGATCTTGAACAAGTCACTTCCCTTTTTGGAGCTTCAGTTTCCTGATCTGTAAAATGAGGGGACTAGATATTCCCTAATGTCTCTTCCAGCTCTGACATCCTCTGAGTCTAGACCTAGACTTTGAAAAAAGCTCAAGCTAGAGACATAGGTTTGGAAGTCATGGGGCCAGAAGTGACGGTTGGAATCATGGGAACAGATGGGAAGGCCAAAGACTGAATCCTGAACAATGGTCACATTTAGGAGATTGGAGGAAGAGAGGAGACCAAGAAGTAGTCAGGGCCACACTGGGAGAGAACAGCATCATGGGAGCCAAGGGCAGAGAAGAGAGAATGGTCAACTGTTTCAAATTTAGAAACTGAGGGATGAAAGAGATGCAAAGGGATAGACAATAACTGCCAACAGGCTGATTGGAAGATCACTGATGTTGGATTGATAGGATCACAACGAAGATTGAAGTCATATTACAGTTTTTAAAATAGATCAATACATAAAGTAATATAGACTTCTAAAAGGTGTCATTCTACTTGATGAAGTAGTACCAAATTATCCCATTTCTTTGGATCCCCTTCCTCTTTAATGTCAGGACTTTTTTTTCTCCTCCCTTTTGCCTTTGCATCTCCAGCCCATTAATAGAACTAATGGCACAATAGACAGTTTTGGGTGTGGGATCAGGAAGATGTGACTTAAAATCCAATCTGATTTACTAGCTATATGAAGCGGGAGAAGGCACCTGTTTCTGCCTCAGTTTCCAGATCTATAAAATAGGGATCCCAATAGCACCTATCTCCCAGTAGTTGTGAGGATCAATATGAGGTAATATTTGCAAAGAGCTGGCACACAGTAGATGCTTAATAAATGCTTGTTCCAATAGGCAGAGTCAAGATGAAAGAGAAAAGGCAGCAACTTGTCAAAACCCTTCTCAATATTTTTAAATAATGCCATAAAATAATTCCTGGAGCAACAGAACCCACAAAAGGAGGGGGCAAAATAATTTCCAAATCCAAACCAACTTAGAATGGTCAGTAGGAAAGGTGTATCACACCAGGGGGATAGTGAAACATAGGCCAGCACAGACTGCATCAGCACAGTCTCCATCCCAGCAAACCAGGAGCAGAATTTGAGAGCCACTGAATCAGGAGCAGCAGCAGTTGCTCCTAGATCTCTCAACCCCCCAAACGATAAAGGTGTCACACAACTGGTTAGAAGGAGATTACTATTTGCTAGTACTGAGGCAGGACTTACTTGCTTTTCCCATACCCAAATCTAGGTCCTGGTCCTGAGTGGCAGTCTCAGGGCAAGGAGCAACACTGGCATACCAGAGCTTGTGGCCACAGTGGAACAGGGATCCCTTCATATTTCCAGTGTGGAAAAGAGTGCTTGTGATCACTTACAGACCAGAGCACAGGTTAGAAGAGTAGGAAACACACCTTTCCTTAGATCATAACACCTTGAAAAAACTGAAAATTTACAGGTCCCTAAAAGTGTCTCTGAAAATAGCATTTTGGCACACAGTTAACATTCAAGAAATAGGCTAGGAAAATGAGCAAACAATAGAAAACGATTCTAATCATAGAAAGTTACTATGATGACAAACAAGCTCAAAACATACACTCAAAAGAAAACAACAAAGTCAAAGCTCCTATATCCAAAGCCTCCAAAAAACTGTGAATTAGTCTTTGGCCATGGAAGAACTCAGAAAGAATTCTGAAAATCAAGTAAGAGAGGTAGAAGAGAAATGGGGAAGAGAAATGAGAGTGATGCAAAGAAATCATGGAAAACAAGTCTTGGTAAAAGGGACAATGAAATAATGAAGAAAATAACACTTTAGAAAATAGACTAATTCAAATAGTAAAAGAAGTATAAAAATCCAGTGAGGAGAAAAATGTCTCAAAAAGCAGAATTGGTCAAATGGAAAAAGATTTACAAAATAAAATTCACTGAAGGAAAAAAAAAACCTTTTAAAAAAGTAGAATTGACTAAATGGAAAGGGAGGGTACAAAATCTCACTGAAGAATATAATACCTCAAAAATTAGAATTGAGAAGTGGAAGCAAATGACTTTATAAGAAATCAAGAAACAATAAAACAAAATCAAAAGCATAAAAAATTAGAAGGCAATGTGAAATATGTTACTGGAAAAAACCAACTGACTTGGAAAATAGATCCAGAAGAGAGAATTTAAAAATTACTAGATGACCTGAAAGCAAGGATCAAAAAAGAACCTAAACATCATCTTGCAAAAAATTATCAAAAAAAAAAAAAAACTGCCATGATATTCTAGAATCAGAGAATAAAATAGAAATTGAAAGAATCCATCAATAATCTCTTGAAAGAGATCCCCAGATGAAAATTCCCAAGAACATTATAGCCAAATGCCAGAGTTCCCAGGTCAAGGAGAAAATATTACAAGAAGCCAGAAAGAAACAACTCCAGTATAGTGGAGCCAGAGTCAGGATAACCCAAGATTTAGCAGCTTCTAGATTAAAGGATCAGTGGGCTTGGAATATGATATTCCAGAGAGCAGTGGAGCTAGGATTGCAACCAAGAATCATCTATTCAGCAAACTGAGTATAACCCTTCAGCAGAAAACAATAGATATTCAATAAAACAGAGGATTTTCAAGAATTGTTGATGAAGAGACCAGAGCTGAATAAAAAATTTAACTCTCAAATACAAGACTCAAGAGAAGCATAAAAAGGTAAACAGGAAAGGGAATTCATAAGGGACTTAATAAGATTAAACTGTTTACATTCCTACATGGGAAGATAATACTTGTAACTCCTAAGAATTTTCTCATTATTGGGCAGTTAGAAGGAGTATATATTTATATATATATAGACGGAGGACATAGGTGTGAGTTGAATATGAAGGGATAATATTTTAAAAAATAAAACTAAGAGGTAAGAGAGGAACATGCTGGGAGAAAGAGAAAGGGAGAGGTAGAATTGAGTAAATTTTCTCACATAAAAGAGGCAAAAAAAAGCTTTCACAGTGGAAGGAAGAAGGGGGAGGAGGGGGAGAGTGAGTGAATCTTATTCTCATCAGAACTGGCACAGGAGGAGGGAGAGAGTGAGTGAACCTTATTCTCATCAGAATTGGATCAAAGAGGAAATAACATACACTTAAGTGGGTATAGAAATTGAGCAATTCTACTGGAAAATAGGAGGGAAAGGGGATTTTTAAAAAGGAGGGGTATGTGATAGAAGGAAGGGCAGATTGAGGGAGAGGTAGTCAGAAGCAAAACACTTTTGAGGAGGGACAGGGTGAAAAGAGAAAGAAAATATAATAAATGGAGGGTGGGAAGAGAGTGGAGAGAAATAGTTAACAATAGTAAATGAAAAATTTTGAAGCAGGTTTTTTCTGATAAAAGCTTCATTTCTTAAACATATAGAGAACTGAGTCAAATTTATAAAAATTAAATGACATTCCCCAATTGATAAATGATCAAAAGATAGAAACAGTTTTCAGATGAAGTTAGCAAAACTATCTGTAGTCATATGAAAAAAAATGCTCTAATTATTGGCTGGGAAAATGCAAATTAAAACAATTCAGAGGTATTACCTCCTATCTATGAGATTGGCTAACAGGACAGAAAAAGAAAATGACAAATGTTGGAGGGATGTGGGCAAAATGAGACATTAATGCATTGTTGTTCGAGTTGTGAACTGATTCAACCAAGCTGTAGAATAATTTGGAACTATGCACAAAGTGCTATAAAATCATGCCTACCTTTTCACCTAGCAATACTATTATACTATATCTATATCTATATCTATCTATCTATCTATCTATCTATCTATCTATGTGTGTGTGTATATACTATAATACTATATATACACACTATAATACTAGATCTGTATCCCAAAAGAGATTAAAAAACAAAAAGGAAAAGAACTTATGTGTACAAAAATATTTATAGCAACTCTTTTCTGGTGGCAAAGAATTGGAAATTGGGATGCCCATCAACTGGGAAATGTTTGAATAAATTGTGGTGTGTGATTCTGATGGAACACTATTGTGCTATAGGAAATGATAAACAGCAACATGACAGATATAGAAATATGTTTAAAAGGATTGCACATATTTAAGCTGTATCAGATTACTTGTTGTCTTGGAAAGGGGGTCATAAAGGAGGGAGGGAGAAAAATTTGGAACATAAAGTCTTACAAAAATGAATGTTGAAAACTATCTTTAAATGAAATTGGAAAATTAAAATACTATTGAGAATAAAAAGAAGAAATAGAAAGACTAGAAAAGAGCTCTGTAAAACCAAGGTCAGATAAAAACAGATGAGGCTCTTATGAATAGGTAAAATTATCCTCAATTGTAATCTAAAGTTACTGTTGTTGTTGTTGCTATTTAAAGTGTCTTGACATTCTTCTATTTCCAAGCTATTCAAAAACTAAATTTACATGTAAATTAACCACAAAGTTTACATGAATAAATTTTTATCAACAGAAAGAAAGAAAAAAGGAAAGAAGGAAAGCAAGCAAGCAAGAAACAAAGAAAGATAGAAAGAAATGATGAGCAGGATGCTCTCATAAAAACCTGGAATATGATGATCCAAGACAATTCTGAAGGACTTATGATGAAAAATGCTACCCATCCCCAGAAAAAAGAACTGATGGTGTCCAAACACAGATTAAAACATCCTTTTTTAACTTTCTTTATTTTTCTTGTGGTTTTTTTTTTTTGGTCTATGTTTTCTTTCACAACATGACTAATATGGAAATGTTTTGCATGAGTATAATGTATAACCTATATCAAGTTGCTTAACTTCTCCATGGGTGGGGAGTGGAGGAAGAAAGAGAATTTAAAACTCAAAGTTTTAAAAAATGAATGTTAAAAATTGTTTTCCATGTAACTGAAGAAAAAAAATGCTAAATAAAAATTTAAAATAAAGATATTTAAAGACAAAAAAAAGATTGTCCCTATGTCCAAAGGTCTGTACCCCAAAAAGATCATAAGAAAGGGAAAAGGACCTACCTGTACAAAAACATTTATAATAGCTCATTTTGTGGTGGCAACGAATTGGAAATTAAGGGGATGCCCATCAATTGGGGAAGGACTGTAGTATATGAATGTAATGAAATACTATTGTGCTATAAGAAATGATGAGTAGCTCTTCTCAGGGCAAAAAATTAGAAATTGAAGGGATGTCATCCATCAATTGGGGAATAGCTGAATAAATTTTGACATATGATTCTGATGGAATATTATTGTTCTATGGGAAACAATGAGCAGGATGCTCTCAGAAAAACCCGGAAAGTCCACTATGAACTCAAGCAAAGTAAAATGTATTATGTACAAAGTAATAACAATGTTCTGGGATGATCAGCTGTTAATGACTTGTGATTCTCAGCAATACAGTGATCCATGACAGCAGGCAGATTTCAGAAAGATCTGGAAAGAGTTACATGAATTGATACTGAGTGAAGTGAGCAGAACGAGGAAAACATCGTACATAATATCAGCAATGTTGTATGATGATACACTATAACAGACTTAGCTCTTCTCAGTGATACAATGATCTAAGACAATTCCAAAAGATTAATAAATGCTATCCACATCTACAGAAAGAACTACAGATTATGAATGCAGATCAAAACATACTTTTTTCACTTTATTTTACTCATTTTTTTCCTTTTGTTTTGATTCTTCTTTCACAACATGAATCACGTGGAAATGTTTTACATGACCACACATATATAACTTATGTCAAATTGCTTACTGCCTTAGGAAAGAGGAAGTGAAAGAAGGGAGAGAGAAAGATTTAGAATTCAAAATCTTATTTTAAAAAATGAATGCTAAAAATTCTCTACATATAATTAGAAAAAGTAAAGTACCATTTAAAATAAATGAATAAATAAATGCTTATTGCTTTCCTTCCCCTTCTTCCCCCTAGCAATAATAAGGCAAGTCCAGAAAAAGAGATCAAAACTTCTATTTAATCTGAAAATGTCTGTTACCTCTTGTACTTTTAATTAATTACTGGTGACATTTGAAAGTGTAAGATCAGGGTCAAGAAGAAGAGTAGAGATGACTGAGAACAGACCATAGATTGAAGGAGTCCAGGAAGGAAGGGGTGGCTCCCTCCTTGCCCCTTCCTGTCCCTAGATCAATACTTTACCCTCAGAACTTCCACATATGCATACTCAGGGGCACTGGCTTGGCAATGCCAGTTTCACATCCTGTGCTATATATGGTGCATTTCTCCTTCCTCCAAGAAATTATACAAATCAAATGAAACAATTTCCAAAAAACATTACAAAATGTTTCAGTATTTGATTGAGGAGGATGAAGAGGAAGGCTATCCAAGGGTTTTGTTTTTGTTTTTTGTTTTGGCCTGGCATAGAGCTTCTTGGAGCAGCTCCCATTGTGTTTTCTTTCTCATTTTTTTTTCTTTTTGATCTGATTTGACAAAATGCCAGCCAGAAGTTCAAAAGATTTTTCTTCATGAGTTCAAATCCATTCTCAGATACTTACTAGCTGTGTGACCCTGGGCAAGTCGTTTCACCCTGTTTACCTCAGTTCCTCATCTGTAAAATGAGCTGGAGAAAGAAATGGCAAACCATTCTAGATACTGATCTTTGACAAGAAAACCCTAAATGGGGTCATGAAGAGTCAGATGTGACTGAACAACAACCTGACTGTAACAATGCAGCTTTTTGCTTGCTGGCCTCTTGTGTGATGGAGGTCACAGCAATGAGTCTTTGCTATTCCACAAATATTGCCCCGGTTTCCCCAACTTTCATACCATCCCCGTTTAGTTCTCCTCATTTCTTCATTTGTATGATGGGCACAACTAGAAAAAAATCCCAGAACCCTTCAAAGGATTCTAACTCTAGGATCGGAAGGGGTCTCAGAGGCCACCGACTCTAATATTCTTGAGAATTTAAGCAACCTGCCAGGGACCTCACAAGTTGGAGTGGCAGGATTCGAACTAGGCCCCCAGATTCCAGAACCTGTGTTTTTTTCCGCCACGCCCTGCTGGCCAAGTCATACCCGAAGCAGAAATCAGTCAGCCCGTTAACAAACATTTAGTAAGTACCTACTATGTGGCAGATCTGCGCTAAGTGCTAGAGATACAAAGAAAGGTAAATGACAGCACTTGCCCTCAAGGAGCTCCCAATCTAATGGTGGAGACAACAGTGAGGGAGCAAACAGCTATGGACAAATGAGCTCAAGATGGGAGAAGTTAGAGATGATCGACAAAGAGAAGGCAGTGGCTTTCAGGAGGATGGATGGGGAAAGGCTTCCTGTAGAAGGTGGGATGTTAGCAAAGACTTACAGCCAGGAAGGGGAAAGGAGAAAGGAGAGAGATCCAGGCATTGGGACCAGCCAGTGAAAATGGTTGGATTTGGGAGATGGATACCAGGGTCACTGGAATGAAGACAGGAAGGAAGGAAGGAAGGAAGGAAGGAAGGAAGGAAGGAAGGAAGGAAGGAAGGAAGGAAGGAAGGAAGGAAGGAAGGAAGGAAGGAAGGAAGGAAGGAAGGAAGGAAGGAAGGAAGGAAGGAAGGAAGGAAGGAAAGAAGGAAGGAAGGAAGGAAGGAAGGAAGGAAGGAAGGAAGGAAGGAGAGGAAGGAAGGAAGGAAGGAAGGAAGGAGAGGAAGGAAGGAAGGAAGGAAGGAAGGAAGGAAGGAAGGAAGGAAGGAAGGAAGGAAGGAAGGAAGGAGAGGAAGGAAGGAAGAAAGGAAGGAAGGAAGGAAGGAAGGAAGGAAGGAAGGAAGGAAGGAAGGAAGGGAGGAGGGAGGGAGGGAGGGAGGGAGGAAGGGAGGGAGGGAGGGAAGGAAAGAAGGAAGGAAGGAAGGGAGGAAGGGAGGGAGGGAGGGAAGGAAGGAAGGAAGGAAGGAAGGAAGGAAGGAAGGAAGGAAGGAAGGAAGGAAGGAAGGAAGGAAGGAAGGAAGGAAGAAGGAAGGAAGGAAGGAAGGAAGGAGGGAAGGAGGGAAGGAGGGAGGGAGGGAGGGAAGGAATAAAGAAGGAAGGAAGGAAAGAAGGAAGGAAGGAAGGAAGGAAGGAAGGAAGGAAGGAAGGAAGGAAGGAAGGAAGGAAGGAGAGAAAGAGGGAAAGAGGAAAGGAGGGAAGGAAGGGAGAAAGGGAGAAAGGGAGGAAGAAAGAGAGAAGAAAAAAGAAAGAAAAAGGAAAACAGTATGTTCCAGTCTCTATTAAGACAGTATCAGTTCTTTCACTGGAGTTGGATAGCATGCTTCATCATGAGCCCTTTGGGATTGTCTTGGATCATCGGATTGCTGAGGATAGTTAAGTGAGTCACAGTAATTCACCATAAAATATTGCAGTTACTGTGTACAACATCATCCTGGTTCTGCTGTATTCACTCTGCATCGGTTCACGTAAGCCTTTCCAAGATTTTCTGAAATCATCCTCCTTGTCATTTCTTATAGAACAATAACGTTCTATCACAAGCATATACCCCACTTGTTTGGCCGTTCCCCCATTGATGGGCATTCTGTCACCTTCCAGTCCTTCACCAAATGTAACTTTAATAAACCTCCAAATTCCTTAAAATAATTCCAGATTCCAAGCCCCCAAACCTCTATTTTTACAGAGTAGGAAACTGAGGCCCAGAGAAATTATACCAGTTGCCAGGGATCTCAAGAGTTAGAGAGCTGAGATTTGAAGCAGGCTCCCAGATTCCAGAGCCTGTGTTCTTTCCACTGTGCTCTGCTAGCTCTCATCTCAGCCAATTCATACCTGAAGCAAGATTCAATCAATCAACAAGAACTTATGAAATGTCCACCAGGTACTAGGTCCTGTGCTAAGTGCCAGAGACGTGAAGAAAGGTAAATGACAGTCTCTGCCCTTGAAGAGTGCCCACTGATCTCTGGAAGCCTCCAAAAAGGGCTTAGTTGAGGTTGGAAGTTTTTTTCTGGTTTTCCAGGGTGGTCCCGTCTTCTTGGGTCACATCTCCTCCATTATTCCTTAGGCATAAGCAAGTTCCTACCCTGCAAGAGACCATCTGGGGGTTTTCTCTTCATGAAAGTCCTTGACTTTTCACACACCCCGATGTACAGATCTCTTCACTGGCACAGACAGGTCCCAAAGGGCAGGATGGCCGGCGAACCAGTGACTGCCTCTGCCGGTAGATTCCACGGAAAGTAACACAATCCTTTTTCTCTTTTTAATTGAATCGACCTCACAGGAGCCACAGCTACCGATGCAATTATATTCTTTATTTGGGCTTAAATTTTGCTGATAACTGTTTTTATGTCAAATTTACTTCTAAATACACAAGAGTTAGGGGTGTGGCACCCCCACAATCTGGGTAAAAATTTTTGGCCCTCCATACCAGAGGAGAATTTTTTCTTCTTCTTTTAGGGGTATTTATAGCACCCTATTATACAGTTTGGGTTGGTAGTATGTAATCCTATACATATAGTTCATGTATTTCCGAGTTTCTAAACTTTTCTGTGTCTGTGGCCTTGTGTGTTGTATGTGGCTTCTGCAAAACTCTCTTTAAATTCCCATTTAACTGGAACCTGAGCGGATGCCCATCAGCTGGAGGATGGCTAAATATGGTATATGAATGTTATGGAATATTGTTGTTCTGTAAGAAATGACGCTGAGGGAAGTGAGTAGAACCAAGGCAACAACAAGATTATACGATGATCAGTTCTGATGGACACGGCTTTCTTTGACAATGAGATGATTCAGATCAGTTCCAATGATCTTGTGATGAAGAGAACCATCTGCACCCAGAGAGAGGACTGTGGGAACTGAGTGCGGATCACAACATAGCATTCTCACTCTTTTTTGTTGTTTGCTTGCATTTTATTTTCTTTCTCATTTTTTCCTGTTTGATTTGATCTTTCTTGTCCAGCAAGATAATTGTATAAATCTGTACGCATATATTGGATTTAACATATATTTCTATCATGTTTAACATATCATGGACTACTTGCCATCTATGGGAGGGGGTGGGAGAAGGGGGGGAAATTGAACAACAGGGTTTTGCAAGGGCTAATGTTGAAGAATTGTCCATGCATATGTTTTGAAAAATAAAAAGGTTTAATATATATATATATATATATATATATATATATATATATATATATATATATATATATACATACATATATATATATATATATATATGTATATATAATTCCCATTTTTTGTTGGCAAGACAATTGGAGTTAAGGATTTGCCTAGGGTCACACAGCATGTGGTAAGTATCTGAGGCTCTATTTGAACTCAAGTCCTCCTGACTTCAGGGTTGATGCTTTATCTGCTGCAGCGCCATCTAGCTACCCCTCCCATTTAACTTCTTATGCCAAACTATAACATCGAAATTACCATGGGGAAGGAATAACTGCTTATCTGTCCCCTATGTGTACGGCCGACAGGACATGTTTGATTTATATCAAATTGCTTGCTGTTTGGGGGGGAGAGGGAGAAAAATTTGGAACACAAGGTTTTGTGAAGGTGATGTTGAAAACTATCTTTGCCTGTATTTGGAAAAACAAGATGCCATCAAAAGATGGGAAAAGGTATTTAAAAAAAAAAAAAGAAAGAAAGAAAGAAAGGGTCCCTTTAGACCCAGACCTATAGCTAAATCACCTCAGCAAAGAAGGGAGAAAAGGGTATTTTCTTTACTCTAACTCGTCTCTTTATAAAATGGCTTTGTGAAGCCATAATAATCTGTTTATTATTTTATAATATGACTTTCCCCATGAATGTCTGGAAAACTCGTAGCTCATAATATCAGAGTTAGTGATGAACGGGATTGTGTTGTCATTGGACCATATATGATGCAGGGCTTGAGGAAGAGAAGGCCCTGAGAGGGCAAGGACTTGCCCAAAGTCATACAGGCAGTAGGGCTAGTATTTTTCTCTTTCCAGATGCAATATTCCTTCCACTATAAGCTGTTTGTTTCGAATTGCTTGATATTTCATAAATCAAGCTTTGCCCAAAGTGTTCTCCTTGTTTCTAATGTCAGTGCTTGGACTGACATTCAAGAACTACAATTGCCTGGCATGTAGCTATGTGGCCTGGAGTCAGGAAGTCCTGAGTTTAAATCCTTACTAGCTGTGTGACCGTGGACAAATCATTTTATTACCTTCCCGCCTTATTTGTAAAATGGAGATAATAATCACATCTACTTTCCACTCTTAAGGCTGTCGTGAGACTCAAATAAGATACTTATAAAAAGCACTTAGCATCGCACTAGTCATATAGTAGGTGCTGCATAAATTGTAGCTAATATAATTATGTAGCTGATTATCCCATTTAATGTTTGCTGAATTTTCTTGGTTTTACAGTATCATGAATTTAGAACTAGAATGGGGTCTATGAAATAATTGAATCTAACCTCCTCATTTAACAAATGAGAAAACCTAAAACTGAGGTTAAGTGATCGATCCAAGGTCATACATGCAGTAAGTGACAGAAGTGAATTTGAACCCAGGCTTTCCTCACTCTAAGGTCAGTACTTTATTCTACTGTGACCCTGTATTTCTTTCCCTGTATTTGTCCACTCAGAATGCTAGAAGTTTCCTAAGGTCTTACTTCTTAGCTTGGCTTCCATTGTTTCCAACCTTCCCTTCCATGCTCTCTCTCCCTAGCCTTCAGGTTTATGGGTGGTCTGGGTCTAAAGGGACCCCTTTTTTCTTTCTTTTTTTAATACCTTTTCCCATCTTTTGATGGCATTTTGTTTTTCCAAATACATGCAAAGACAGTTTTCGACATCACCTTCACAAAACCTTGTGTTCCAAATTTTTCTCCCTCTCCCCCCCAAACAGCAAGCAATTTGATATAAATCAAATATGTCCTGTCGTCCTAGCCAATCTGAGAGGTGTGAAGTGGCAGCTCAGAGTTGTCAATTTGCATTTCTCTGATCAATAGTGATTTAGAGCATTTTTTCATATGAGTAGAAATGACTAATTTCTTCATCTGAAAATTATCTGTTTTTTTCCTTTGACCCTATATCTAGTGGAGAATGGCTTGTATTCTTATAAATGAGTCAATTCTCTATATATTTTAGAAATGAGGCCTTTATCAGAAACACTGGTTTCAAAATATTTTCCCAGCTTTCTGCTTCTCTTATAATCTTGTCTGCATTGGTTTTGTTTGTACAAAACTTTTTTAATTTAATGTAATCAAAATTATTCATTTGGTTTATAACGTTCTCTAGTTCTTCTTTGGCCATAAATTCCTTCCTTCTCCATAGGTCTGAGAAGTAGACGATCCCTCTTTCTCCTAATTTGCTTCTAGTATCACCCTTTATGTCTAAATCTTGAACCCATTTCAACCTTATCTTGGTATAGGGTGTTAAATGTTGGTCAGTGCCTATTTCTGCCATGCTCTTTTCCAGTTTCCCAAGTGATTTTGGTCAAATAATAAATTCTTATCCAAGAAGCTGGAGTCTTTGGTTTTATCCAACACTAAATTACTGTAGTCACTGACCATTGTGCTTTGTGACCCTAACCTACTCCACTGACCAGCTTCTTAACCACTACTTTATAATATAGTTTTCTTTCTAGTCCAGCTAGGCTATCTTCCTTTGCATTTTTTTTTTCATTAATTAAGAGGCCCCTTTTCTAACTGGGGTGTTCGGGCCCTACCTCCTGCAGGCTAGTTGTTTTGGGTGGTTTGTTAGTGTGGAAAAGGCGGCAGGGAATGGTTCTGCTGTGCACTGGACCTCATTCATGGACCAGTAGTCTCCAGTGAATCTGAGATCAAACTTCGTTCATTCATGGTAAGCTGTGGGGATCAGCACAGCTGGAGCTAACTCTACCCATTCAAAAAGGTAATAGGGTACCTGGGAAAGGTCAATGGATTTGGGGTCAGAGTACACGGGTTCAAATATTATCCCTACCACTTAAAATGAAGTAGAAAGAGGGCCGATCAATTAACTAGCCGAGTCTCATTTTCCTACTGTAGAAAGTAGGAGTGTGGGAGAGGTTGTAATAAAGACCTCAGTAGATATGGCTGTTTACCAGGTCTTAATTGATGATTCTATATTATGTATGACCTTAGAAAAGTAATTTTCTTCAACTCAGCCTTCAGTTTCCACCTCAGAAAAATGCAAGAGGTGAACTGAATGGCTTCTGAAGGTCCTCTCAGGTATGAATCTAGGGGCCTATGGATGATCTCACACTAGTCTCTTAAGCTGCCTAGGCCTCAGTTTCCCTGTAGTCACTAGCAGGGCTTGAACTCTAAAGCCTCTGAAGGCCTTGTCGGCTATCGGCTGAAGATCATGGGAGTGATCTTATAGTGATCCCTTTAGCTGGATAGCCTTCATTTTCCCTGACAGTGACAGGATGGTCTTGGCCTCTGACCCTCTGAAGGCTTTGTCACTTCTAGGTCTAGGAGCCTGTGGGGGATCTCACAATCTTCCCTTCAGTTCCCTTGGCCTCAGTTTCCCCTATAGTCATTAGTAGTAATTGGAGTCTAAAGTCTCTTAAGGCTAGTCAGCTGTAGGGAGCCCATAGAAGATCTTATACCTGTCTCTTCAGTTGTCTCGGCCTCAGTTTCTCCCAAAGTTAAAGGAGGGACTTGGATTCTAATATTTCTATAATCCTTGTCAATTTCACCTCCAGGTCTCTAGACCTTAGTTTCCCTTACAATAACAGGTAGGGGTTAAAGGGCACAGTCTCTGAGGCCTTTCCAGCTCTAGGTCTAAGGGCCTATGGGAGATTTCACATTGGTCACTAAAGCTCTCTCGGTCTCCCCTACAGTAAAATGATAACAACTACTTCAAGCATTTTGTGAGGATGAATGTAGATGGCTTGATAAATTCCAAAACACGATGGAGAGCCTCTTCACCTGCTTTCCGGCCCCTCTTTCCTGTTTTGTTTTTGCCTTTTCTTTGAAACAATTGGAGCTTCCTGCATTGGCTTTGTCACTCGAGTTGAGTTAGGAGAGCCCGGTGGCAATGTCTGGATGTCACATACATAGCTGTGGGTCTGAATGCTGAACACTACTCAGTACTAGTGGAGTGGGAGAAGTCCACAGTCTGGGGTTGCTGAGTATTGTCAAGGGATTAAAACCAAAGGTACTGTGGCTTTTATTTACAGAGTTTCCATCTTGGAAAAGCCACTTGGGTCGATGTGGAAGGCCACCATTTAGGGTAGCCCTGGGCTGTCCAAGAGGCCTTTATTACAGGCAGCAAGATGGAACTGCAATGGATAGAGTGCTGGACTTGGGTGTCAAAAATATCTGAGTTCAAATCCAGGCTCAGATATTTACTAGTTGAGTGGCTTCCGGGCAGTTAATTTCACCTCTGCCTCAGTTTCCTCATGGGTAAAATCAGGATAATATCAGCATATACCTCCCGGAGGCTGTTGCAAGGATCAAAAAGCACTTACGATCATGAATCCCTTGGAGTATTTGAGCATATTTTGTTTATAATTATATTTATACTACTAAATACTAGATAAGAAAAAGGAAAGGTAATCTATTCAATTAAAAGGGGCTTTTTTGGTTTATCATAACTTTTTTCTTAATTATAAATTCACAGAAAAAAGTAAAGATTAGGGCTACTAATTCTTCCTTCTTAAATGTGAGGTGTGGCTAACAAAACATCTTGATATTTTTAATGGATTGCCTCAATGTGGACACTAACTCCCAATGGTACAATTTGCAATTTAACCACACCTTTTCACCTTGTAGGACATGGAGTCCCACATTAATCTCTCAGGAATGGCTCATCCATGCATATCAGTGTAGGCAATTCATTTGATCATTCTATTCATTTGATACATACAATTCATTTGATCATTCAGTGTACAATTCATTTGATCATTCTATTGATTGAAATGGGAATTTCATTTTCAGAAATGGGAATTTGTTCCTGATGGATCCTGGAGATGACCTTTATCAGACGAAATTTCCCACAAAGACTTTGCCCCCAGCTACCTGTCTCCCTTCTAATTTTAACTAAGATTTGTTTGTGCCAAAGCTTTTAAATTTTATATAACAAAACTTACTCATTTTGTCTTTTGTGGGTCTACTATGTGTTTTTTTTAGCCATGAAATCTTCTCTCCATAGATCTGAAAGTTATTTCTTTGGTCCTCACATTTAATTATGACATCACTTTTTATGTTCCCCAGCACTCTTGGTCGAATAGCAAAACTTCTCCCAGTAACCGGAGGTTTTGGGTTTATCCGACACCAGTTTACTAAGTTTATTAGCTTTTTTATGCTTTACATATAGCTTATGTTTTATGTATAGCTAATCAGTTCCACTGGTAGATCTATTTTTCAACTAGTACCAAATCTGATGCCAGCTTTTTGACACCACTTTAGACGCATTCTTCACTGGCGATGTGCCACAGCTTCCTTATGTCGCCCACTTTAGATCTTTGAAGACTGTGACATTTGGTGATTTGTAATCATATAGCATAACTGGAAGAATATCAGTGTTAAAAACATGAAAGCACCATATACTTTACTTTGCCCATATTTTGTATTTATTTATCTTCCTATATGTTGCCTCCATCCCCACTCCTACCACCCCCACCCCCCTCTAAGCTACTTGAGGTCAAATACTGTTGTAGTCTTTATATCTTTAGCAGCCAGGCAAGCTACAGTTGATTTTATATATACATATATATATATATATATATATATATATATATATATATATATATATATATATATATATTCCAAAAATGGAACATTTTATATATATATAAAATGTTCCATTTTTGTTTCCATTTAAGTGTTTCAACCATCTGAAATTTACTGGTGTGTACGGTATGTGTCTCTAAATTTCTTTTCCCCCCAAATTGCCAACCAGTTTTCACAAGTACATTTTGTAAAGTAGTAAACTCTTTCCTCAGTTTTTATTTTCTATAAGTTTATAAAACACTAGGCTTTAACATATACCAATTTAGCATACAGGATCAGATTCCCTAAACATACTCTGTTGCTCTCCTGACTCCCTATCTTTGCTAATATAGTTCCCTTTGCCTGCGTCTTCCATCTATGCTTATCAAAACACCCTTCACAAAAAGTTATTTTTAAAAAAAAAATACTTTTAAAAAATTCATGCTTCAAGCTACATCTTAAAATGACTCCTCCATGGGGCCTTCCCTAATTTCTCCCCACTTCTGACCAGATATGATCCTTCCTTTGAACTCCCATATTCTTTCGTATTTTTCTCTCATTCACTGCTCATATATTTTTTCCTCTCAATGGATGGAATAGAAAAAGCATATATTAAGTTCTTACTATGTGCAAAGCATCAGGGTCACAATCAAAACAGTCCTCGTTTGTCAAAGAGCTCACATTCTAATTAAGGAAAGGGAACACATAAAGGAGGCTTCAGCCTATGGCAGATGGAAAGGCCAGGTGGTACCGAGTATTCGGTAGGAAATAGAAACTTCATTTTCAATGGAAGCTATATCACAGAAGATGCATTACCATATGCTTTGCTTCTGTACCCTGAGCACTATGGAACTGACACGCAGATAAAACCTCCTCCGTGTGTTATCTCCCCATGTTAGAAAGGGAGCTCCTGGAGAACTAATCTTGATTTTCTATTTGTAACCCCAGTACTTAGCACATGGTATGACACCATATAAATGCTAGTTTTTAGTAGATGTAGTGTGCTTAATAAATGCTTCTTCATGAATTCATTCATTTAGGCAAAGCAGCAGGGCAGATGGTAAGGCCCAGTAAACCTTTGAGAGCAACGACAGAGCAGATGGGTCCCCTGACTAATGACTGTTGGGAAGGGAGTAGCGGGCCCAAGATCAGTGAATGGGGCTCTAGGGTAGCTCAGACAAAAGTAGGGGTGTGGGTGTTTGAGGTGAGGTTCTAGCATCTAGTCAAGAGTTGATGTCAACAAGATGCGGTTATATGTTTTTGGGGCATGGTCAACTGGTAGATTCATTTTGCTTGTCCATTTTCAGTAGGGATGGGGAAGAAAACTTTTTTTTAACAATGCAAAGAGTTCATAAAGAGCACAAGCAGGAGTTCTGAAAATACTGTGCAGAATCTGTCATACATATATATATATATATATATATATGTATATATATATATATATATATATATATATACATATATATATTTAAATATGAAAAGACTCAGTTTATATATATATATATATATACACATATATATATTTAAATATGAAAAGACTCAGTTTCAGAATCTTTGAATTCTCTAGATGGAAAATATTCTCATTTAAATTTAGAACAAAATCTATTCTTTTAAAAAAGAGTTAATGTCCAGTGCCTGGTGGGAACTTTGCAATGGAAGAGGGAAAGGGTCCCTAAGACCTGCTCCTGCAGGCTCACTGGGCCGGTTTGGAGAGCTGGGGCAGGGGAAGTGAAGGTTTCCAGGATAGTAGGAAGACAGTGACAATGACAACATCCTTAAGTGCATTATAAAGATGGCAGTGTGGTACAGTGGAGAGAAGCCAGACTTGGGAGTCAAGAAGTCCCAGTTTCCGATCTGAATGTCAGATACTTACCTTGTAACCCTAGGCAAATCACTTAAATTCTTAGAAATGTAGATGTGGAAGGGATCTCGGAGGCTGTCTAGTTTATCATTTTAGAGATAAGGAAACAGGGGCAGCTAGATGGCACAGTGGATAGGCCAACTGGTCCTGGATTCAGGAGGAACCGAGTTCTAATGTGACTGGACAAGTCACAAGCCCGATTGCCTCTCAAAAATAAAAAAGGTCAGATCATCAGAGATGAAGAAACCGAGGCACAGTAACCTGCCCAAAGTCACACAGGTTAGTATTCAAGCATTACTATAGGATCGGTACTCAAACCCTCTGACAAGTTTCCTCATCTGCAAAATGAGGGGGTTGGCTGGAGATTTACTTCCTAAATTTTCTAATTCATGGGGAAATCACGGGGGCAGAAGGAGATTGTAGAGTGGGAAGGGGCAGTGAAAGTAACCTTGGATTTAGAGCCAGACAGCAGGTTCAAATCCCAAATTGGCCACTTATCTCCGTGCCACTGGGCAAATTACAACCTCCAAGTCCATGTTCTCATCGAAAAGTTGAAGAGACTGGTCTAGACTGAAGGTGTCAAACACAATGAGCCCACAACATTCCCAAGTGCAGCCCAAATCAGATTAAAATATCATTGGGAAATATTTAGTAAAGTAAATAAAAATGCAATGGAACAGAGAATATAAATGTGTGGTTTTTAAGTCGACATTCAGCCTATTTATGGTTTGGTGGGCCAGTT
Source organism: Sminthopsis crassicaudata (assembly GCF_048593235.1). Classification (NCBI taxonomy): domain Eukaryota; kingdom Metazoa; phylum Chordata; class Mammalia; order Dasyuromorphia; family Dasyuridae; genus Sminthopsis; species Sminthopsis crassicaudata. Next base: position 67,524,222 of record NC_133623.1, on the reverse strand, counting down.
TGGTGCCAATGAACTAGATGACTATTCTAAGGTTCCCCTTCAGCTCTAATTGATGATCCTGTCTGCACCTGGTCGCCATTTCTTCCTTAGAGACTGGCAGGATTCTAAGGCTCCTTCCAGCTCAATATCTATGAGCCTATGGAAGGATCACAGGATTGAGAGCTGGATGAGATCTTAAAAAATCATTACTTCATAGAGCAGGAAACTGAGGCCCTGGGGAAAAAGACAGACCCAAGATTATGTAGGCAGAGTAGGGATTTAACTCCAAATTGTCCAACTCCCAGTCTAGCACCCTTTCCAGTACATCCTAGCATTAAGTTGAAATCAGCTGTCCCATACCTGCCCTCTATTTACACACCGAAAGTCTGAATAACTGGAACAGATGTTTCCCAGACAGATTTTTTAAAATGTTTATTGATGTTTTTACACCATTTTCAATACAACCCTCTCCGACCTACCCAGAGTCACCTCTTTAACAAAAAAAAAAAATGTGTTAAAGAAAAGGCAGTTTATTCAAACCAATACATCAACAGAGTCTGACAGTGTATATAAACGCTCCATATCCTCAGTGCCCTGTCCTTGAGGAGAAGAGAAGGCAATGCATTTCCTCCTCTCTCCTCTGGGGCCAAACTTAGTTATTAATAGAAATAACTGATTTCTAATGAAAATTCCTGTCATCTACAAATGTATCATTTACAATAAAAAAAGTAGTCAGAGGACCCGAATTCGATTCTCGGCTCTATTATGTGTGTTGACTTAGGCAAGTCACTTCCCCTTTCTAGGCCTGTTTTCTCCTGTGCAAAATGAGGAGCTTGACCTAGGTAATCTTTGAGATCCCTTTTAGCTCTAAATCTCTAAAGTCTAAGAGTAATCAAAGATTTCTTAGTAAAGTTCTCTCAGAATCTAATGGTCCAACTTGGATTCAAGATATTAAACGTTTAAAAACTACCACCACCACCACCAAAAAAAAAAAAAATGACCAACCCGTGGTCATTAAACCTTGCTTGCCTTTACAGAAATGTCTATTATGCTTGAGGTTACTTAGGAAAAAAATGCTAGCTCTTAGCTGTCCATTTGGAGGAATAAATGATCAAAGGAAGTCTCCTTATCCCGGGCTGCGTGATTACTGAGTGTACTTTAATTAAACCCCAGTATCCATTTGGTAGACTTTGATGTGAGAAATACAGCCAAGTGCCTGCCATCCTCTGCAACAACAAAATGATCAAGCCCACCTTGCGTAAGAAGTTTCTCGGAGGAAGGATGACTCGCTGACCAATAGATCTCTTTTGAAAGACCAAGCTGTACCCTTAATGATGCTGGCACTGAATGACTGCTTTCCTAAGTCTGATCTTATCACAAAGGGATGTGACAAGACATTCTTGGCCTTACGAATAGTTCATAGTGACTATTAATGCACATAGGCATTACCGCCCCATGCTCTGCAGTGATAATACCAAACTTGTCTGCCTTCGGACCCAATCAGGAAAAGGCCAAACAAGGGTTCTGGCTTCCAGAGGCTCTGGTCTGGAGACTGGACCAGCTCTGAAGGCCTCAGCATTTCACATTTGTTAAGGAAAGACTTTATGCCCTAGACTGACCCTCCTCCATGTTCTGTTTTATTTTTATATCTAAAGAAAAAAGAGACCAATTTATTAGTGAGTTGACAAAAGCAGAAAGGAAATAAAGACCACCCTGTTCTAAGAGTCACCCCCATTACTTAAGAGCAACCAGTGAACACAGAACAAGACATATGGAAAGCAAAGTTATTAAAAAAACAAAAAACAAAAAGGCAAAATCCCAAAGTCATGGCTTTACTTGCTTTCGACTAAATATTCAGACTTTGAATAAAATGTGTATGAGAATAGGCTTCCTTCCTTCCCTTTGAAAAAACAGTGACCCAGGAAACAGTCCTTCCTTCAAAATAAATTCACATAATTGTCAGGACTGATTATGAGGAACTGTAAAGGAAGAGCTATTTTTAAGAGTGAACAAGTTAGGATCCACTTAGTCGGTTCAAAATATCTTCTGGGTCAAGACTTCTGTGCTGAATTTACGTGGAAAAGTACACAAGCATTTAAGGATAAACTGTAATAAATAAATAAAAATAGAAAAAAACAAGAATCTAACCTGGGCTGGAAAGTGCCTTTAACAAGGTCTTTATTGCTATTGGTCAGTCTAGGGACCATTTTTCTTGGGTGATACCTATGGCTAATGTAGGAAATCAAACTATTCTACTCCAAGTACAGATTTATATACAGCTCACCTTTAAATAGAAAGCTATTCTAAATAAAGTCTAGGACACAGAAAATGCATGGGCTGTTACGGTCATCTACAGAACTAACTGTGCATTTGCTATGAAAGCTCTCCTCCAGAATGGATTTTCAGCTGCCATTGTCCTCCAATGTGCAATGTCACCGGAGAGGGGCCCAGATCTCCCCTTGAAAAGAATTCCCAAAGGGCTCAGAGCCCATTCTAGGCCAGCCTAGCCTCCAAATGCTTTTGCAAAGCCTTGCCATCTCTCCAGGATAAATATCCAAGAGCATAAGTAAAGCTGGGCTAAATAAGGTCCTCTTTATCTAGAAAGCCAGTCTACAGCTAAAGGAAATCATTTGCAGTTCCCCACCAGGAAGAGGTCCAGTGAAAAATGTGTTCCTGCTTGAATTCTCTTATCAGGCAGCCACGAAGACCTGAAATGCCTTCGTGGGTTTTAAAGCTCCATCCTAGTTTTTGTCTACACCTAGTTTTTGTCTACACTTTCCAGACCTCCCAGCAGGATAGGTTCCATTTAGGAGGAAGGGATTTCTTAGTTATCCTATATTCCAAACGTTCCTCTTTTGCAGTTAAGAGTGTGCTTATTACACAGTGATACAAATGTGCATTAGTGGCCTGCGTACCTATATTTTCCAAAGTCGTCTACGAAGGGAAGTTCAAGGGTTTCAACACTGATTGCTTTAGCCCAAGGAAAATTCCATGCTGGCTCCTAATAGCCTAGCATGCACATTCAGGGATAAAGAGGGAGATAAGGAGCTGGAGGGCTACCAAGAGGCTGGCATGCTTTTGTTAGAACACATGGCATGACGGAAATATGCATATGCACAGAGGCAGTCAGAGGTTTACAGTCCAAAAAAGACAGGGTGCTCCACATGTGCTTTTCAAAGGAAAGCGGCCTGTCCAAAGTCTTTAGAGTACAATTTGAATTTCAATTCAAGCGTTTTCCTTTTCCACATGTTCTAGGAATCTCCCCAGATAGCCAAAAAGGGAAAAGGAAAAGGAATGGAAGACGACAAAAAGACAGATCGATAACCCTCCCTCGCCAAAAGACAGAAATACCCCAAAGGTGATAAGGCAGCATGTTTGAAAGAGAAAGCTGTACGTGAATCGGTGTTGTATGAACTTGACTTCGGTGGCCATCTCAACGAGCGAACGATCATCGTGTCATTCCTGTAGCCACCCTCATACACACACATGCACACACGACACAGTGAACCATAATCCTTGAACAGGGCAGTACTTTGGCTGTATGTGTATTTTAAAGAAACAATCCTATTAAGAAAGATCAAAGTGCAAACCCTGTCAAGCAATTGCTTTTTATCAAAGTGCTGGTGTTGCTGCACAACCTTGGCTTTCTCTTGCCCCCCCAACCCCTACCGCCACCTCCGCCCCCTTCACCACATCCAGGCTCCCTTGGATAGTCAAGAAAGGAGAGATGGGAGGCAAAGGCCTAAAGCGGAGGTGGAGTCTTCAGGTCTGCTGGGGCTCTTTGGCTTCTCTTGCGTCCTGGTTTAATGAGGCGTAAAGGTGAGAATCATCCAGCTGATAACAAAGTAGAAGAGGAAGATGGGGTACACAGCAAGGGCTTTTCGATTTGGAGGCTGGCTATCAGCCAGGAATGCTGTGGATGCTGAATAACAAAAATCAAATTGGCAAAGGTTAGTGCCAGTTCCGGAGCTGGCGGGGCCCTTAGTCCCGAGTCCAGCCCCCTCATATTACAGAAGAGAAAACGGAAGCCCGGGGAAGGAAAAGGGTTAACCCAAGGCAAAAGACTAGTGAATGTCTGAGGAAGGATTCAAACCCAGGCCTTCCTGATTTCCAGACCAGTGTTCTATCCATTAGATCACTTTGCTTCTCAAGTCACCAGAGCTAAAGCTGAATAAACCCTAGCAGGTAAATCCATGATGGATCTCAAACACAGATCAGTCAAATTCAGCTGTTTACAACTCTGGGGAAATGAAAAGAGATTTCTTAATAGTAATAAAAGTATTCTGGACTTTAGCCATTTTCTTCCCCAAATTTAAGATGGTTCTCTTAAATAATGACTACAAAACAAAAGCTGTTCTTGCTTATTTAGGGTCATCACTGAAGTGCTACATATTGTTCTTTGCTGCACGGCAATGCCTTCAGGATCTACTGAGTTATAGGGGACTACGTGCCCCATGAAGCACTAGGGAATCTCTGGAGTTCGAGTGTGAGGGGTAGACGACAAGGTCAGTTCTAAGCTTCAGAAGATCATTTGACAGCAACGTGGAGGATGGAGCGGAATGGGAACCATGGCGATGCAACTCCCGCTCCCCATCCTCCACCATTTGCTCCCTTACTCTCATCCCATTCACCTCAGCCCTGAAAGCATCCACTTGAGACCTCCCCAGCCCTTCCCCTGTGCTGTCTGGAACGCTTGCTCCATAGCGAACACACCTGCTTTCATCAGAAACCTCTTCCTTTCTCACTCACACTGACACAGGCTCCCTCTTGAGGACAATACATGTCCAGGGATGCCTTCCTAGCACTGGCTGCGCTTTCACACCCACCCCATGGCCACAGCCACCCTCAGTCTCTTGTTCTGCCACCATCACTCAATAACCTTTACTCCTCTGATTGCATTCAATCCGCATTTATCCCTCAATGGATGCTGAAGGTTGCTGTCTTCCAACCTCAGGACACCATCGTTCTTTTTCACCGACTTCATTGCCTAGCTGGGTCTTACTCTCCTGCCCTCATACTGGAGAATTTCAGCATCCATTACCAACAATCTGACTTCCCAGTTACTACCAGGAAACCACTCATTTCCCACGACTTAGCTATAACCAAAGATGGTCATACTGCTTTTGTACCCTCCTTCCCTCATGCAATAGTACTTTATTTTTCCAATGACATGTAAAGATAATATTGAATATTCATTTTTCTTTTTTTTTTCTTTTCTGAGGCTGGGGTTAAGTGACTTGCCCAGGGTCACACAGCTAGGAAGTGTTAAGTGTCTGAGACCAGATTTGAACTCAGGTCCTCCTGAATTCAGGGCTGGTGCTCTATCCACTGCGCCACCCAGCTGCCCCTGAATATTCATTTTTCTAACATTTTGAGTTCCCAATTTTCCCTTCCAAGATACACGAATGATCCTTTTAAACATATTTGATGGTCGTACTGCTGATCTTGTCATCACCCACAAGTGTTCTTTGTGCACATTTCATGAACTCAGAAATTCCTTTCTCTGATCATAATCTGGTGTCCATCCCCTCTTCTACCGTGCAATTTCAAAATGCATTCTTCATGCTCATCCTGAGCCTCCACTCCTCGGGCCTCTCCCGGTACCTTTGCACTACTCTCTCCTCTAGCTAGACTCCTTGGTGGACCAGTTCAAGTCTACAATGTCCTCTACCCTCAAGTCCCTTGATCCTTACCTCATCACTGATCATGCTCTGCCAAAGTCCACCTTTGGATTACTCTTCCCATTATCTGCCTCTACTCCTATCTTCTGCTGTTGAACATAGCTTAAGAGACCCAAGAGATAAATCATGTTGCCTGGGTCTTGTACAAGTTTATGCCACATAACCTCAAGTGGGTCCTCCCTACAGCAAGGCAAAACAACGAACTCAATTCACCACGATGGTGATTCTTCGGTACATTTTCATCTTTCCTCAAACCAAAGCTCTTCCTGCCCTTCTCAGCTGGAAATTTTGCCTCATGCTTCAACAAAAAACCCGAGGCTGTTTGAACGGCTTCCCTCTGCCTACAAAATAGGATCATGTTTCCCTCTTCAAAAAAAAATCCTTTGACCTATCATCATCTCCTCCCTGTAATGGGCTAAACGGCCCTCTCCAATGACTGTGTCCACTTTCTTTCCTTTCACTTTCTTCTTGATTTTCCAGTCTAGCTTCCAACATTATCATTCAATTCTCTCCAGTTAGCAATGATCTTTGCCTTTTCTTAATCCTCAGCCTTCTTCTTTTTGGTCAAAAGGTAAGTATATTTAGGAGAAGAGGTTACAGACAAAATTAGAGGTAAATAGACAGCAGGAGTGGCAAATATGAAACAGAGTTGGAAGAATAAGAGGGTTACCATTATCAAGGAAAGGAGTTTGGAAAAATCCACTGAGAATAGGCCAAGAGGCTTGGGTACGCCACTGACTGGCAGGTTAAATCCATAGAGGAGTTTAGCAGACTAACCAGAGTCAGCTATATAATAAGGAGAAAGAAATCTTTAGAGAGAAGGGGAGAGTGTACCTCATAGTGGGCTTAATCCTCATCCTTCCTGACCCTTGACACTAGCAGTCATCTTCTTCTTCTCTGATACTCTCTCTAGTTTCGGGTTCTCCTCCTACCTGTTTGACCACTCCTTCTGCCTCCTTTGCTAGATCTTGGGTGGTGGGTTATCCTCCAAGGTTCCTTCTTCTCTATTTCACTTGATTTCAGATAAATGATCATCTTCCTACTGATGATTCTTAGAGCCACTTATCAAGCCCTAATCTTCTTTCTTACCCTCTAGATTCCCATCTCTAACTTCCTACTGAACATCTCAAATTGGATTGTTGCAGTCATATTAAACGCAACATATCCCAAACTGAACTCATTAGCTTTTCCCTAAAATCTTTCCCTCTCCGTAACTTCCCTATTATTGTCAGGAATCACACCATCCTCCAAGGCACTCAGGCTTCTAACTTTCAGCCTCTACTCACTCCTTTTCATCTCCCATATCCGATCTGCTGCCAAATCTTGTTGAATCTACCTTCCCAACCTTAAGAGAGTCTTAGATCTACCCCCTTATCTCCTCTGTCACCGTCACCATCCTCATCGCCTCACGTCTCCGCTACTTCAATAGCTTGCTTGTGGGTCTGCATACTTCCATCCAATGTCTTCCAACTCCAATCCATCTTTCTCAGCTGTCACAGTGACCCCTCACAAAGTGCAGATTTGACCATGTCATTCCCCTCCCTTTCAAGAAAATTCAGTAGCTCCTCAACACCTCTCGAATCAAATATCAAATCCTCTTTTTGGCTTTTAAAGCCTTTCCCAATCCGTCCCCTTTTTTCCTTTCTGGTCTTCTCATAGACTCTTATGATCCAGGGACACTGCCCTTCCTGTTCTTCCCACACGACACGATCTCCCAACTTTCGGGCTTCCCACAGCTAGAATGTTCTCTTTTTCCAGGGCTCCTTCAAGTCTCAGCTCAAATGCCATTTCCTAAAAGTCTTTCATTTCCCTTAATGCCAGTACCTGCCCTCTGAGGCAACCTTCAATGGGGCTTCCTCCCTTAAAATGGGAAGTTCTTCAGGGTAGGGGCTATTTTGTCTTCCTTTGTCTCCTCAGTGCTTAGCACATATCTAATACATAGTAAAATGCTTAATAAAATATTTGATGGGCTGACTGGCTTGAGGCAGGGGCCCAATTAAAAGGCCATTTCAGGAGTTTAGACAGGGAGGTAAAGAGGATCTGAATCAGGGTGAGGACTGTGTGAGTGGACAGGACATAGAAGTCACAAGATTTGACAGTGGGTTTGGATATGCAGGGTGACGGAGAAAAGAATAGAAGATGAAACCAAGCTTGTAAACTTGGATGTCCAAAAGGGGGTTAGTTCATTTGTAGGGAAATAGGGAAATTCAGATGAGTTTTGCAGGGGGGAAAGATACTGAGCTTGGTTTTCGGTGTGTTGAATTTGAGATGTCTAAGGGACTTCACTTGGAAATGTTCAAAATATGATATGGGAACAGAGCTCAAGAGAAATTGGGGCAAGAAAAAGAGATCTGGGATTCAGCTCCATGGGAAAAAAACAGGTGAGCCCACAGGAGCTCATGAGATCAGTACGAGAGAGAAAAGCAGCCTGGGATTGAGTTTGGGGAATATCCAGTTAGTGGGTATTAAATGGATGATGACCCATCAAAAGAGGCAGAGGAGGAGGCAGTCACTCAAGTAGGAAGAAAACCAGGAGAGAATAGTCATGAAAACTCAGACAGGAGAGAGTCCCTAGGAGGAGGAGGCCCATAGTGTCTGACTCTGCAGAGACCAAGGAAGCTGAGGACTGAGAAATCAAAAGATCATCTGTTTCCGTTGAATAACAAGGGCTGAAGGCAGATTGCAGAGGGGTTAGAAGACAGTGAGAGAGAAGGAAGGGGAAAGCTCCAATGGCAGATGACTTCTTCAAGGTTAACCAAAAAGAGGAAAAGATAGATAAATAGGACACAGCTTTTGGAAGGAGAAGATTTGGGAATGTTTGCAGGCAGAAGAGAAGTAACCAAGCGGGAGAGCAGAGATGATGGAAGCAATCAGCTGGACGGCAGAGGATCAAGGGTACAGGAAGAAGGCTTGGCCTTGGGAAGCCAAAGGACCATCTCATCATCAGAGACTGAAGTAAAAGGGTAGTAGTATCAGGGTGCCTCACTTTCCCTCACCCCATAATCAGCTGCCAAATCTTGTTTTTATTTCTCCATCAAGTTCCCTCGTCTAACTTCTCTCTAAATCTGCCGGGGGAACGTGCCCAGATCAGGCCCTCATCACTTCTCATCTGGTTCCAAACTCACCCTCTGGAGTCTATCCCCAACTCAATGAACCCCAGTGGCTCCCTCCTTTCTCTAGGATCAAACATCAATTTCTCTGTTCCATATCTGGGGTTCTTGACAAACGGGCTCCAAGCTACCTTTCTGGCCTCCTTCCTCCATTTTAATCTAGCCAGACTAGCCTTTGTGCTGTTCTTCACACACGACCACCTATCTGTCATGCCCACATTGGTCTCTCCCCTCACCTCTTTGCCTCAGAGCACTCTTTTGTTCCAGATCCAGCCCAGTGCCATATTCTACAGTAAGGTTTGCCTGCTCCCTCTCTTCTAACTGCAGGTGTCCTCCCAGGGCAATCATCGTATAACTGTTTTCTATATATTAAATACATAACCTCCCCCCAACAAATGTAATCTTCTTGAGGAGAGGTTCAGTTTCATTCTAGTCTCTATATCCTGAGCATCCAGCCTAGTGACTGGTACATAGGAGGTGCTTATTGATTGATTGAATGACATTTTAGTACACGGATTGTGTCCCCTCTATTCTGGCCACTTAGAAGACCTTAAAAAAAATCCTTCTTGGTTGTTGATTATGATTTAGACTAAAAATTTTTAAACTGTGGGTTGCGACCCCATATGGGGTCATGAAATTAAATGTAGGGGTCATTTATGATCAGTAAATGTCTGATTTGTGTACCTAGTTTATATTTCTATATACCCGGGGTTGTATAAAAATTTCTCAAGTGAAAAGGAGTTTTGAGTAAAAAAAGCTTAAGAAGCCTTGATCTAGATAAACAAGGACTCACCAAACTTTAAAAGATAAGGCTGATATGTGCAAAAATGTTTGTGGCAGCCCTTTTTGTAGTGGCAAGGAATTGGAAACTGGAAGGATGCCCATCAGCTGGAGCATGGCTGAATAAGTTATGGTATATGAATAGTATGGAATATTATTGTTCTGTAAGAAATGACCAGCAGGAGGATTTCAAGAAAGGCCTGGAGAGACTTCCAGGAACCGATGCTCCATGAGTAGCATCAAGAGAACATTGTACACAGTAACAACAAGAATAGGTGATGATCAACTGTGATGGACTTGGCTCTTTTCAACAATGAATGAGGTGATTCAAGGCAATTCCAATAGACTTGGGATGGAGAGAGCCATCTGCATCCAGAGTGGGGACTGAATAGGGATCACAACATAGAATTTCACTTTTTCTGTTCTTCTTTCCTTGCTTTTTTTTCTTTCTTATTTTTTCCCTTTTTGATCTGATTTTTCTTGTGCAGCATGATAAATGTGGAAATATGTCTAGAATTGCACATGTTTAAATTGGATTACTTGCCATCTAAGGGAGGGGATGGGAGGGAGAAAAATTTACAACACAAGATTTTACAAAGGTGAATGTTAAAAACTCTCTTTGATTATATTTTGAAAAATAAAAAGCTATTATTAAAATGAAAAAAAAAAAGATTAGGCTGGTTAGCTTTCAGGGGCATTGGGTTTTCAGTAAATTTTGAGAATGTAAAAACAATGGTAAAAAAGCATGTTGGATGTTACAAAAGAGGACCTGAGTTTGAATCTCCTATCACCTATTTATTGCCAGTGTAATCTTAACTTCGACAAGTCATAAAGTCCCCAAGCCTCAGTTTTCTTCTCTGTAACATGAGAGGATCCTGATCTCTATCGTCAGTTCTAGTTCAAAATCAACAATATTAAGACTGAGCAGCATCCATTGCTAGTCCAGTCTGCCTCATTTTAGACGGAATTGTCCCAGTCAGAGTTAATTAAACCTTTTTAGGATCCTAACTCAGTTTAGCGCCAGAGCCTTGATTGTCCATTATTTTTTAAAAGCCAAGATTTTCACCTTGAAAGCCCACGTCCCTAGTCCTTGGTGGGATGTGCTCTGATGAGCACATACCAATGGAAGAAAGCCCCAGTCAGGAGCTTAAGAACAAAACAGGCAATGATTTTAGAGCATTTTAATGCCGAGAGAGCCTTTCCTCGTGACAAACCTGGGAGGCAGTCAGTGCAAGAAGTAATACTCCTATCTGAAAGCTCACAGGATCCCCAATCTAGATCTGGAAGGGACCTCAGAGGCCACCAGCTCTGATGCCCTCATTTGACAAGGGAGCAAACCAAGGTCCAGAGAGGGAACGCAGTATAACGCCTTCCAGATGATATAATCCCTTAAAGGCCATTTAGACAAAGCCCCTCGTTTTACAGAATTTGAGACATAGGGGCTAAATGACTATCCTCTGGTCATGGAGATGTTGAGGTTCTAGCCCAGTTCTCGGGTCCAAATCCTATGTTATCCGAGACCCCCATGAAGCATACAGCTCCCAGACATCCTTTTACCTCTAACCCACGTTCTGTCTTGTTGGAGAATCAGAGAATGGATGTTTTCTTACCTAAGGTAGACCAGGCAAACATTGCAATCACCACGATAAGCCGGATAAGGAAGTTGATAGGCCCCATACTAGCCAGAAGTACCAGTCGGCACACCAGCATAGCCACTGTTAAGGGCAAGACACAGTAACCCAAGACACAGAGACTCTGAAAGAACGATCTGAGGAAAAGACAAAGCCAGGAAGTTAAAAAAATAACCAATTATTCAGCAGGCTAGTCAAAGCCCATCACTGCAGAATGGGGATTTCAGACTCAGCTACAACCACACCAAGCACACAAGGCCCGCTGGAGCATGGGGGATCTACCCCAGACAAGTGAAACCAGCCCTGAGCTCTGGTGTAAAAATGGAATTCATGACAACATTTCTGTTTCCATGTTTCTGCTCACTTCTCCTTAAAGCTGTTGCTCCTATTTAAATGACCTTTTAAAGTAAGCCAAGGTCTCAGGGAATGGGAAGCCTTGTCCCCGTACATGAGCTTCAAAGGTGATAAAGATCACCTGGGTTCCCTCTGCTTGGCAGGGCTACCACTGAGGGATGAGGGAGAGAAGAGACAGAGACACAGAGACACAGAGACAGAGAGAGAGAGAGAGAGAGAGAGAGAGAGAGAGAGAGAGAGAGACAGAGACAGAGACAGAGACAGAGACAGACAGACAAAGACAAGAAGAGAAGGGGAGAGGAGGGGAGGGGGAAAGGGGATGAGAGGAGAGGAGAAAAGAGGCAAAGAGACAGAGAAAATGAATGAGTGCGAGTTTGTCTGATTTTGCCAGAACTCCAGCTATGCCACATAGAAGGGAGAGAAAAGGAGTTGGTTTTAAGCATTTCCCTAATACTCACATGGTCCCCCCAAGAAGTTTTGAATTTAGTGTTATGACAACCGCACCAAACCAGATGATGACAAAAACTTCGGCAAACTGGGGTCCGCCATCTTCTTTACTATCTGCAGAGCCTCCCTGGAGCATCCTAGGGCAGGGAAGCAAAGGACCAAGGCAGGGTTAACTAGAAAGGCTTTATCAAACAGCATGTATTTCTTAAGCACCATCTATGTGCCAGGACCTGGGCTAGTTGCTACAGACCCAAAAGACTAACACATAACCCTGACTTTGCTTAAGAAACTTACAATCTAACAGCAGAGATATCAAAGCTACACAAAACTACATACAGAATAAATAGAAAGAGAAGAAATCCAAGGGTGCTGCGGAATGAGGGCACTAGCAGTTGGGGAAATTGAGAAAGGCTACCTGCAGAAGAGGCCGCTGACCTATCCCTGGCAGAACGAGGGGCTGACTTACTCAGCCAATGGCCTCGGGCAAGCCAGTTTCCCAATCTGGCTTCAGGTTCCTCATATGTAGAAGAGTAGGACCGGACTAGTATGCAGAGGCACCGACCAATTCAAATATTCTAAGAGCCACGGGGCAGCAATGTGACCGCTGGCAAGAGCCCTCAGCCTGCTTTTATGGAGTGACTTGTTGAGAACATGTGAGTTAGGGGTCTCAGTTCTAGCTCTGTATTCACTCATGTTTAGCAAATATCTATGGAAGCTCATTTAGAGAAATAATCTTTTATTTGTACTTAGAGGCCACTTAAAGAAAATTACTAATCTACTGGCATTTTTTTTTTTTAATATTAGAGCTGTGATCTCATTGGCAGGATTGCACTGTGGGTAGATGGCTGACCTCGGAATCAGGAAGAACTAGGCTGAAGTCCTGCCTCTGAAATACCCTGGCGGTGTGACTACAGGAAGTCACTTAAATCTCAGGGTCCTGGGCGCCTCCCAAAGATGGGAAGTTTCAGAACAAGAGCCCACCTGCATTAGAAAAGGAATTCCCTATTAACATTTATGGACCCCATTCTTTGGGATGTTCCCTCCTTGGCTTGAGCCCCCGCTGCTCTAGGTAAGACTTTAGACTGTAGAATTGTCCGCTCCAAGGAAATCAATGGCCAGGCCAGTCTCGGTCCCTCTGCCTAGATTTGGCCCAACCGCTCCAACCTGGGAGCATTTTTAGAGCCTTAGTTCTATTAGCCAATGCACTACTGAAGTGTCTTCCACAAACTGGAAAATAATGGCATTTATTCATCCAAGGCACTAATATTAGTATTGCCTGGGATGGAGCCAAAAACTAAGGCAGTCCTTGAGGCACTTTGCTAATCAACACCTCTAGGCCTGGTCCTGCAAGCAGTGCCAAATCTTGCCAACTCTAATAGCACTCTGTATACGTGTCTCCATCTTGTCCACAATGTCGGTGTGAGATTTTTGACAAATGGCTCAATGAAAACCAGGCATTTGGACTCTTCCCAATTAATTAGGCTGCGAAGCGACTGTGGCACTCTGGCCCAGTCCTAGTGTGCCAGCCTTAGGAACTCATCAAAAATGGCAAGTGAAATTAGGCCACATGATTTGTTCCTGATGAACTCTGCTTGCTCGTAAGTGATCATTTCCATTTTTAAGCACTTTCCAAACGATCTGTTTAATAATAGGCTCTTGAATTTTGCCAGGAACTGATGTAAAACTCACTAGGTTATAGATGGAAAGAGTCCTTTTCTTTATTTTTATATTGGTTTCAATCTAGGCTCCATGGGCAGATTTCCAGACTGGGGATATGTGTCTGTGAATTTAAACAGGGAAACACTACCATCTTGATTTTCACTAGAAAATGGAAATGGAGCCTTTTCTTCAATTACTTAAAACCATTTTCAGGTAAAGGGTCCATAGGCTTTACCAGATTTCCAAAAAAAGGTCCATGGCACACTCAAAAAGATGAAGAGCCCCTGTTTTATAGAAATTAACCTCCTCAATAGTATGAATTGCCATTTACATTACTTTGGGACAATACTTTAACTGTAAAAGCACTTTATCATCTCATTAGACTGTCATAACCTTATCACGACCATTTTGCAGATGAGGAAACTGAGGTTAAGTGACTTATCCAAAAGCCCTGGGTCCAGATCAAGCGTTTGATAGACTTGCATTCTCTGTCAATAATTGAACACAATGATAGTCATGGTTCTCTATATCCTGATCTTGTCACTCAGATGTAATCAGGACAGTAAAGGTTTCACGGGTCACGGATTTCAAATCAAAGACGAGAGAGATATTCCAAAGATGACTTCCCAAATCAACACAAACCAAAACCCAAAATAAATCAAGAGAACCAGTCGGCAATGTAATAAACTCGTGGTCCAATCCTCACTTAAACCTATTTGAACCTCGATTTCCTCATCTGTAAAATGGAGGACATTAGGATCATATACATATTACCTAAAGGGCTTGCAGAATCTGATAAAATGATGAGGCAAAGGACTTCTTACCTTATTCCCTCTCCAACCTCTCCCTTCATATTAACATACACCAGGGGTTCCCAACCTTTGTCAGCCCCCATACTCCTTGGGTTTTTTAGTAAAGCTTACCCCAGCTCCTGGTCAATATGAAAGGCAACATATTCTAGAATTTATCACACATAGGTACAGAAGGAAAAAAAATTGTGAATAATTTCAATAGCTTAACAGAGCAATTTACCCAATGTTCCCTGGACTCCATTGATAAGCTTCTCATATTGCCTAAGAGGTATGCATACAACTTAACAATCATCAAACATATCAGGCTGGGATTCCATCTTATCTGCTACAAAACTGTGTGCTTCCTCCCTCTAATTATCTCTCTGTCCCCTCTTTCTCTAAGTTGGCAGGATTTTTGTTTCCATTTATGTAGACCTATAGATAGCCGTTTAGTTTTCTCGGGACAATGAGAGGCAGGACGACTGGAAGGCTGATATGGCTAACGTGGGATATGAACAATGGCCACAGATGGCGTGGCTAGAGGAGTGATAACCTTAGAAACTTGTATGGACGGCTTTGCAAGGTTTGCTCAAGACTTTCCAGATTCAGGGTGTTAGGCAAACGCGATGAAAAAAGCCCAATGTGAAATCGCTCGGGCACACTTTGCCTCAATTCTGAAACCCCACAATAGCTTCCAAAAGGAAAAGATGAGTACTTACAGTGCAAGTGAAACACAAAGGACTAAAGGACCCCAGAGATCCCCTATAAGGCAAAAAGATACGCGTTAAGACTGCATTTAGCAAACAAAAGAACACGGCGGGGAGGGTAAGGCAAAATATTCTGATACTGGGCCATTCTGCCAGGCTTCCCACTTCTGAGATGTGGCCATTAAGAAGACCCTGCCAGAATGAACCCAACCTAGCCTACTCCAGGCACTCTTTCCACCTGGCACTGAATCCACTTCTTCTTTCTCCCACCTGGCACTTCACCCTCACTGGGACTCATTCCCAAGTTGTCACTGTCTTCCCATCTAATGAACCACGGCCCAGAGTTAAGTACAAAATCCCCCGGGAGCCTGCAAGCTGGTCTAGAGTTGGCTCTGCCACCTATCAGCGGTGGCCTCCTGCTGACGCTTATTTCGGAGCCTCAGTTCCCTCATCTAGAAAAGGGGGATCCCATCTGCCCTAACTCCCTGGCCTGTTTTGAGGAACAAACGAGATACGTGCAAAACCTTGTTGGAGATTTCAAAATTCATTAATATAAGATATAAAATATCTTCGTCCTCATGAATATTCCCATAGGTCCATAAGGCACTGCTGGAAGCCCACATCCTAACTAACCTAAAAAAGGTAGAGACCTACACCAAAGTTCAGGAGCTGAGAGGCACCTTGGGGCCCACCATGGACCTGCCCAAGAACCCTTCGAAGGGATCCTTTACCCTCTGCTTGCTTGGAAACGGGGCTATCCTTCATTCTGCAGCTGAGGAAATCAAGGCCCATCGAGGCAAAGGGACTGGCCTTGGTTATATGGTGTCGGGATTTGAAATCGGGTCCTGTGATTTTCAAAGCCAGCATTACTTCTACTGTGCCACAGTGGTTTGCCTTGATTGGTTCGGCCCTATCAGTTTATCCATGACAACTCTGGTGTGAAAGCTCCCCCCACTGGCACACAGTGGTAATTTGTCTGCAATCCATAGTCTGAAGAACTGCCTGGGGCACTGAGAGCAAAGTGACTTTGCAGGGTCATCACATACTGTCAGAAGTGGCCCTAGAGCCCAAGGCTATTGTTCTTTAGCTGTTAGCCATGCTGCCTCTTACCTTCAATCTCCCGTACCAAAGAGAACAGAGATATAGGTGAAAGAACCACTTACATTTCTTTCTGTAAGAAAAATGTCTAAAGCAGCTAGGGTGTACACAATTCTGGGCGTTATGTCAGGGGATCAGGAATTCAAATTCAGCTACAGACATTAGCTCTGGAACCCCAAACAAGTCATCTAACCTTTGACTCAGTTTCTCCAACTCTAAAATGGGGATAATAATAGCATCTGTCTCCCAGAGTGATGGCAAAAATCAAATGTAATATTTCTAAAAAGTGCTTAGTACACTGCCTGGCACACAAAGGATGCTTAATAAATAGGAATTCCCTTCCCCCTCCTCCCCCTCCTCCTGACAAATAGCAAGAGGAAGCCATTCAATTATGAGGAGAAACTAGGTTCCGGACTTTTGACAACATGAATTAAACAACAATGATCAGTTCTAAACGGTACCTTTAAAAGTTTCTTTGTAATTGGCCCTAATTGTTAATTAACCTAATGTGTTGTGGTTTTTTTTTCTTAAGTTTTTGTCAGTCACAGCACCTGAGATCCCGCTGAAAAGCAGCATCCTAGAAGCAGCAGATGGGAGCAGGCTTGGGGGTCTTAGCTGTACCCAGATGGGTGGGCTTCTCCACCTTCTCTTGCCCCTGCCTCCCAGCTCTCCCCCAAACCTACCTGATGATTCCTCGTAGGGTCAGGCTAGGCCCATTTCTCCATGGTACTTTTCCCTACCAGGGTTGTGGCTAATGTCTAACTAAGATCAATAAACGGAGTCTGTGCTGAATTTGAATTCTGCCTGCTTTTTCTAATTTAACTAATTTAATAGGGGTCCCAGGGAGATCAAAAGTGTATTTCAAAACAAAACAAAAAGCACAACAATTACAAAAACCAATCCCACCAATAGCAAGCACAAAATAACAGCCTTGAGGAAAAATCATGAAAACAAGGAGAATTTAAAACACTATGGTAATAACAAGTGCCTCCTCCCGCCCCAACCAAACCAACAACACAGCAGCCATGGGCTACCTAAGCAAACTAACTCAGAGAAGAGAAATGTCCAGGGAAGGACAACGTATTTACTTGCTAATAACTCCCATCCATCAAGTACAGGAGAAAGACCATTAGGATGGTGGAAGATTTTTAAAATAACAATGATTTCCAATCCAGAGCCAAAGACAGGCTGTGTGACTCTGGGCAAAATCTAATTACCTCCCCAGAGGAATCCATAGAGGTAGAAGGTATTTGACTTGGTGTTTCCCAATATTAATGAAGTTAAGGTCCAGGGCCTCCCCCTACCAACATAGGATCAAGGTAAAAGGCAATTTCGAAATTAGAAAGAGGAAGCCTGAGGCCCCACAAAGTACTTGTCCAAGAGGTCACACAGCCCCCGACTATAAATCCAGCTCTTCCAGTTGGCCATGTTGCAGCTTATTAAATCCCAATTATTTTTGATTTTAAGGTCCTTGTCTCTCACCATTTCACTTTGTGTATAGCAGGCATTTAATGGGGGGGGGAAGAGGGGCATGAATTTCACTGTTTATCCCACTGTCTCCATGAGCTCCTTAAAGCCCAAAGCAGGGGCAGCTAGGTGGCGCAGTGGATAGAGCACCAGGCCTGAATTCAGGAGGACCCGAGTTCAAATTTGATCTCAGACACTTAGCACTTCCTAGCCGTGTGACCCTGGGCAAGTCACTTAACCCCAGTCTCAGGAGAAAAAAAAATAAAGCCCAAAGCAACATCTTTCTCCTTCCAGAGCTTCTCTGAAGTCAGCAACAAGGAAGGTCTACTGGGCACGCTCTCTGGACAAGATGTTCAGTGCCTAGCCACTAAGGATGAAAAATGTGCGGGAGAAGCTTTCTACCTTGAGCACGTCAGTCTTGCCAGACAGGTATTTCTTTTTTACTAGAGTTCTTTTATGATTTCATTGGGGCTCATGCAAAGCTGTGTGTTCCTGCCACACCTTTCTCTTCCTAAAAATCTAACAGAGCTACAATAGAAAGAAGGGAATCTTGAAAACCTGATACTCACAATCTCTCAAGAGTGCATTGCTTTTTTTAGGGTACATGACATGAACAAATTTTTTCCCAACAGCCTTCAGGTCTCGAATCTGAAAGACACAAACCACTGTCACAGTGCACTGAGATAGATTCCCAATACCACCTCATTACTCTCCTGCTCTCTAGTATGAAACCTGATGAATACAATGGTAGAACTAGAATGTCTCAGAGATTATCTAGTTACATTACAAATGGGGAAGTTTTTTTAAAGCTAAAAGTGACCATTCTATACAGCACTGTTTCAAGTTCTTTCAATAGTGAGCCACATGATCAGAAATCTTTATGGGTAAGGGCCATAGAATTCATGCCCTGTGGTATGATGACTGGTGGCAGTCAGTTATACAACAGCAGCTTACCAGTTCATCTGTGCCCCGCCTCCCAAAAAAAGTCTTCACAATTCAAGCTCAGGGGGCCTTTGAGGGTAAAAGGTTGAGTACACTGTCAGTTGTAGTCATCTTTTCAGTTGTTTTTGCTGGGGGGCTGGGGTTATAAGTAAAAGCTTAATTGTTGGGGTGGGGTGAGTAAAAGTATATCCAGAAATGGTAGGGATGCAGAAGCAAAAGGAACCAAGAAAACCCATTTGTTGTGAAACCCTCAGGCCCATCCAGGTATCTGACTACAAACTGCATGCCTGGCACCTGGTGGGAATCACTCGCTTTCCAGCTAAAGAAACGGAGGTTCAGAGAAATACTGGGATGTTCCCAGGATCCAACAGCAAATGGGTGAGAATGGCACGTTAGCTCCATGGAGTCCTCTAAACTCCACGTACTTTTAGAGGCCCACCAGGAAAGCTCTAGAGAATGAGAATAAATTCTGAATTTTGTAACACTCACACACACTTCCCCCCACACACACATATACAAACATGCATGCACATGCACACCGAGAGTTAGAACCCTCTACCAGAGGGGCATGGACAGGGGCCCATTACTCTGACCCCTGGGTAAAGGCACTAATGCCATATATAAAAAGAAATTGGGTTTCTTAACATTCCCATTTTAAATGAGTTGCAAGGAATTAAATAATCACTTGTAAGTATAGCGTGAATGTTTTTGCAATAAGCAAACATCAAAACAAATTATGTAGTTTATTTCTCCCTCAAAGGTGACAGTAGTGGAGTAAAGAAAAGAACCGGAGTCGGCAGAAAACCTGAATTTCAGTCTCAGTTTTGCCACTCACTAGCTGGATGATCCTGGGCAAACTGGTTCTTTTCTCCGGGTCTGTTTCCTCATTTCTAAATCACTGGAGGCCAGGCTTGATCACTCAATCCCAGACCTCCCAATTCTGAGACATCTCTTGTAGTGGAACTTACAATGGTTTCTCTAACAGGCTCATCTAAAGTCGAATAGTCTTCATCCTGGGAATGAGATGCCATTGGCACGGTGATCTCTCCCTCCACAGGGATATCTTCTGAGATGGAGACATCGGAAAGACCGAGGAACTAGGAAATGTTTAAAAAATTAAAAAGAATTCATTAAAACTCCAAATCAATGTTCGTTTTCTTCAGAGACCATGTTTTTTGGTAGGTTTTATATAACCGCTAATGAAATAAGCTGTTCTTAATACTTAATGATACATCTAATTCTTTGCAGCTTGAGGAAAAAAGGTACTTTATGACAAAGCTTCCTAAACTGTGGGCCACAACCTCACGGCGTCATGTGACTGAATGTGGGGATTGTGAAAAATATGGCAACAGTAAAAGGCATCAATATTTAATTTAATTTTTAAATTAAAGATATATTTTAAATAAAGATTTAATTCTTTATGTAAAAATAAAAATACATCTATCTCATTCATATGCACATTTGTGTCCATCTTTAATAAATGGTAAAATTATATGTAGGCCAAAGAATCGTCTTAAAATAAATTTCTTTCTGCCTTATTATAAGTAAAAGTTTGGATTTTTATACCTATTTTATATAGCCAGGATTGCATAAAAATTTCTCTGGCAAAAAGGGGTCATCAGTGGCAAAGTTTAAGAAGCCCTGCTTTAGGATATGACAATAAAAAAATAAATATTAAAAGGAACCGCATTTAGCTGCTGAGCTTTGACTTTGTCATTTGTAAAACCAGGAGGCTGGACTAGATGACCCCAGTGGTTCCTTTTAGCATTCAATTGAGAATTTGAAGAAGGAAATTTGAGAGTCTAGAAAGTTTTTGAGCTTTGCAAAATTGAGCTCATTCATAGAACATTGGAAAGTAGAGAGTCCTTTGCTCCCAACAACCCTGTCAAATCATGTCTCACTAAGATTGGGAGTGGATCTCTAATTACCTCACTGAAGGGAGTGCCCAAAGAACAACGCCCTAGGCCAATGCCTGTCACAGTTGCCCTTACAGCAAGGGTTCTTAAGGGTTACAGAGAGGTTCAGAGCCTTGTCAGAGGTGAGACAGGTAGCCAAATTTTCCTACCCCCAGGGCCAGTTTTTGATATACTCTGCCATATTGTATCTGCAGTGTCTCATTTTCACCATTTAAAAAAATGAAGTTCAGAGAGGTGAGAAGGTTAAATACACGGTCATGCAGCTAGAATGTGTGCAAAAATTTAAACAGAGCCCTACAGGTCCAAGTCCAGACTCTTTCTACTAGAGAATACAGTAAATTTTTTCAATTGGACAACCAGCAGACACTCCTATTATGAAGCTAGAATATATGATTTTTTTGTGCATTAATGGGAAAAGTGGCATCTGCTCTATTAGGATTCTAAGGGAAATTAGGTACAGCAGTTTTTCTGAACCTGCTCTATCACAATTTGGTTTTAGAGAGAGTATGGCATGGAGAAATAATGCTACCTTTGAAGTCATAGAAACAGATGTCAAATCCTGACACTATAACCTAAGCAAGTCCCTTTCTGTCAGTGGGCCTTGCTTTCCTCAGCTGCCAAATGAAGGGAGCACTGTTTCCAAGCAAGTAGAGAGTGAGAGATCCCTTTGATAACCTGGCTTCTTGCTCAGGTTCATTGGTCTAGCAGATGCTTCCCCACTCTGAAGATCTTGAGGCTCGATGACCCAAGGTCCTTTACAACTCTGAAACTTCTAGACAAGCGACAGGCCTGGAAAACCTGCCAAGTTCAACTGGGATAGGGAGTGTACCGTGAGGAAGTCCCTCTAAAGTGACAGGCAGCACCTCCTTAGTAAATGACAGTCCTGGAGAGTTGCCTGCAGTATGCAGAGGCTCATGACTTTGTGCAAAGTCATACTGCACCAGTGAATCACAGGCAGGACTTGAACCCAGATCTTCTTGGCTTCCAGGCCAACTATGACACTGCTTAAAATGTATGATGATGAAAATCAAGAACCAATGTTATATTTAATGGAAAAAAACCATTAAAACAGAATAAGAAAGGATGCTCTGTCATGACTTATATTTAATATGTTAATAGAAATAGTGGGTATAGTTTTTAAAGAAATAAAAGATATAATTCAAAAAACAAGATATTACTCTTTGGAGTGACATGATTATGTGGTAAGTTAATGTAAAAATGATTAAAGATGATAAATTAGTTTAGTGAAGTTGAAGAATGAATGCAGTAAAATTAACAGCACTACAATATAACCATAATCTGGAAATGCAATTTTTAAACAAGAGAAATTCCATTTGCAACAGTACTTTGCTTATTTTTAAATTTAAAAAATAACTTAAAAAAATTTTAAAAAGGAACTTAACAGAAGTCAAAAGTAATATAAGAAAAATATATAAAAATATAAGAAAAGAAGGCATTTCTTTTTAGTAAAGTGTGGGACAACTAAATAGTGAATGACTGAATCCATACCTCCTAATATATAGAGTAAATAAAGCCCAATTGACTTTTTTTATATTTCCAAAAAGAGTGTGGAGGAAAAAAACATCAAATAGTACTTTGGATACTTAGAAGACACAAAATGTGGCCAAAGAAAGTTATTAAAGCTAGTGGGAAAAATAAAAAAAGGTAAGAAAAATGGAGCAATATGGGCAATAGTAACACTTACTATTAGACAAAAAAAAAATTCCCAATTTAATTATAGACTTAAATCCCCAGAGATTTTTTAGTTTGACAAATTGCAAATGAAAAAAATAGGCAAGAAAAGGAGGCAAGGTTAACAACAGTGTGTGTATATGTAAAAGTAATCTTGAGGGCCTCACCCAACAGATTTTAAGACAGTACAATATGAAATTAATCGAATTATTATTGAAATAAAAACAAAACCACTGATCCACTGAAGAGAACAAATTTCACTTTCATTTAAGAACATAACATGAAAGGGCAGCTAGATGGCGCAGTGGCTAGAACAGCGGCCCTACCTCAGACACTTAAGACTTACTAGCTGTGTGACCCAGGGCAAATCACTTAACCCCAATTGCCTGGCAAAAAAAATAATTAAAAACATTTTTTAAAAACTTAACAGAAGTCAAAAGTAATATAAGAATGGGGAAAAAAAAGGTATTTCTTTTTAGCAAAGTGTGGGACAACTGAACAGTGAATGATTGAATCCATACCTCATAATACACAGAGTAAATAAAACCCAATTGACTTTTTTATATTTCCAAAAAGAGCATGGAGGAAAAAAGCATTAATCTAGTTATAATTCTTAATATATAATAATAATTCCAGCTTTGGAAGGGAGACAAATTATTAAGTATTGAAAACATGGAGGGAAACTAGTTATTGCGTGATTTTCTGTCAATATCTAAAAGTAGAAACTTTTTTATACAATGAAATATTAAAAGAAAAACAACAAAATAGAAATGTGAGGGATAGAAAATCCTACCCAAAAATGACTTCTCAGAGACCTCTCGAAGTCAAAAGCAGAAAAGTTGTTTATTGAACAAATTCTCATGAGAATGAGCAATTCCACCGTGAGGAGGGAAAGAAAGAAAGCTCACGGTAGAAGGGCTAAAGAACTAAGGGAAGATATACAGTTTTTATAGGTTTAAATGCAAAAGGATTACATCATGAGTTTGGGGAACATTAAGAGATAGGTGCCCCCCCTTCCCCACCAGTTAATTGAATGTCATCATATATCTCAAAAACTAAACAATTAGTAGCCTAAACATTGATAGCCTGAACAGACATAAATGTCATCAAAAAATCTAAGCAATTAGTAGCCTAAACATTGAACATACCTATGCAGGTCACAGAGACCTAGAGAAGATAGAATACAGAAAAGGAATTTAACATTGCGGGTGGCGCAGTGGATAGAGCACCAGTCTTGAATTCAGGAGGATCTGAGTTCAAATCTGGTCTCAGACACTTAACACTTCCTAGCTGTGTGACCCTGGGCAAGTCACTTAAGCCCAGCCTCAGGAGAAAAAAAAGAAAGAAAAAAGAAAAGAAGTGAATGAAGGAGGTGGTGGTGGAGGAAGAACAAAAAGAAGAAAGCAAAGAAGAAAAGAAAGGGGGAGGTAGAGGAAGGAGGAGGGAGGGGAAGAAATATAAGATAAAGAAAGGGCAGCTAGGGGGCGCAGTGGATAGAGCACCAGCCCTGAATTCAGGAGTTCAAATCTGGTCTCAGACACTTAACACTTCCTAGCTGTGTGACCCTGGGCAAGTCACTTAACACTTCAGGGGAAAAAGTCACTTAACACCTCAGGGAAAAAAAAAAAAGAAAAAAAGAAATTTAACATTGCTGTAAGTTCTTCACCATATCCTTACTTTATACTTGCTCCACACGGAAATATGATAAATGTTCATTCAGAAAATATCTGAAAAAAGTACATGGGGGAAAGAACACTTTATCAACAAGAAAAAATAGATAACATCTAACAAATATTGCTTTAAGATTCGCAGTCATTTCACTTGATCTTCATGATGAAATGAATTATCACGCTAAAAAATGCAGATAGCCTAGAAATTCAGGAAAGGTTAAAATTAGAACCATCTTAAAACTGTCAAAAAGTACCGAACTGTCCGTCAGGGACGTAAGAGAACACTTACATGCTGATGTTGTTGAAAATAAGTCTAATCTTTTGGATGGAGTGAAATTTCCTAACAGGTAACTTGAGTTGAGAGCTAGCTTTGATAAGGGGGAAGCCTGGGTCAGGAAGATCTGGGCAAGGAACACTTAACTTCTTTTAATACTCCATTTTTTTTTTTTTTTTAAATTGACACCAATAGATTTCAAATCAGAGACTCTGTGTTCAAATGGTGCTTCTGCCACAGGAAAGCGTGTGACTGAGCAGGTCATTTCTCTCGGCCTCTTTCCTTAGCTGTCAAACGAGATCCCTGAGGAGCTGCCAGTTTGTCCCGGTGGAGGGACTTTCCACACGAGTGGATGAAATCACGGGTCCAGAGTTTACAAGTACCCCCAGCTGTCGGGCATGTAATTCTAATTCAACCAATAAGCAAAGGGGATTTTAGGTTGTTTTTTTTTTTTTTTTATAAGGATGGAAGTTAATTATAAAATAGAATCCAGGGACATAAGGCAACGTGTGGAGAATTAGACCTGGGAGCAATCCGGAGTCTCCCATCTCGGGTGAGTCACTTTCCCTCGCTGCGGCTCGGTTTTCTCATCTGGAAACTAAGGGGTTGGAGCAGCTGCCCCCTTTCAGCTCTATGTGCCCATGAGCAAGTCCTTTCCCCTTCCTGGGCCTCAGTTTCCTCTTCTGTAAAGCGAGGGGGTAGGAGCAGAAGGTGTCTGAGGGACCTGACAACTTAAATAACCTGTGATTCGGAACTATTTAAGCCACTCCCGAGGCAGGAAGGGAAGGTTAGGAGTAATTGGAGCAGGATGATGGCTAAAGAAAGCTACGGGAACGACGGAACGCCGGGGGGAGAGGGAAGGGAGACGCTGGACAGTCGTCAGGAGGAGACAAGGAGGCCCAAAGAGGAGGCCGCTCGGCTCCTGACCCCCCCGCTTCCCAAAGCCCTGAAACGCCCGGGCTCCCTCTTGCCCTTGGCCCTAATCTCACCCCGGATTTGGCCGCCGTCTCGCCGACCGTCCGTTCATCGGCTTCCGCCATTTTCAGCCTCTCTTTTCCTTCTAAGAGCGCAGGCGCCAAGACTGCGACGTGGAACTCCGCGGCTGGGCTGGCGCCTACGGATGACGTCAAGAACAAAGCCTATCACAAGCGTCACTGTGGGGCGCCTAGCAACGCTTGGCCCCGCCCCGCGCCCTTCCCTCGTTTGTTTCCAGCCTCTAGCCCATCCTACCTCTCTCCCGGTGGCAGGATACTCTGGGTTCCTGCAATTTCATCTCACTTCTCTTCCTCCTCCGAAGCCCGCTGGCCTCTGGGCCGTTTCTTGTCCCCAAGTCCGATCCCACAACTAGAAGAAATCCCTTCTTTAAGCTTGGCACACTTCCAGTGACAGGGAGCTCACTACCTTACATTTTTTTTTCATTAAAGCTTTTTATTTTCGAAATATATGCATGGATACTTTTCAGCATTCACCCTGGTGGAAAACCTTGTGTTCGAAAATTTTCCCTCCCTTCCCTCCACCCCCGCTCTGGGGACAAGTAATCCAATATAGGGTAAACAAGACATTACACTTCCTTGAGGAAGTTTGTTTCTAGCTATCCAACCTAAGTGCCCCACCCCCTCCCCGGGGCCAAACACACCCCTTTTCCATCTGGACAGCTCTTCCAACCCTTCAGGACAATTATCCTGCGAAATACCTTAACGAGTCCTTTTACACCCCCAAAACAAGACCCCCGCCAAGCTCTACTGGTTGTGTGGTTGTTCCCCCTCCCCCCTCCCCCATACATTTTCGATTTGTCAATGTTTTTCCTATTGTAATCCCCCAGCAGCACGGGGGGGGGGGGGGGGGGGGGGCCTTGCCCCTCCCCCTACTGAAACTGGTGTCCAGAATCGAACTCAGAATCCCAAATGAGGCCTGAGGACCTCAAAGAACTCCGGCTTTTCTTTTGCTGGAAGCTTTCAGTCCACTGAAACCCCCAGTTCTTTCTCAGCTCAGTGGGGTCTCTCCCTGTCTCCTTCTTTCTCAGCTCAGTGGGGTCTCTCCCTGTCTCCCATTTCTTTCTCAGCTCAGTGGGGTCTCTCCCTGTCTCTTTCTTTCTCAGCTCAGTGGGGTCTCTCCCTGTCTCTTTCTTTCTCAGCTCAGTGGGGTCTCTCCCTGTCTCCTTTTTTCTCAGCTCAGTGGGGTCTCTCCCTGTCTCCCATTTCTTTCTCAGCTCAGTGGGGTCTCTCCCTGTCTCCTTCTTTCTCAGCTCAGTGGGGTCTCTCCCTGTCTCCTTCTTTCTCAGCTCAGTGGGGGTCTCTCCCTGTCTCCTTTCTTTCTCAGCTCAGTGGGGTCTCTCCCTGTCTCCCATTTCTTTCTCAGCTCAGTGGGGTCTCTCCCTGTCTCCTTCTTTCTCAGCTCAGTGGGGTCTCTCCCTGTCTCCTTCTTTCTCAGCTCAGTGGGGTCTCTCCCTGTCTCCTTCTTTCTCAGCTCAGTGGGGGTCTCTCCCTGTCTCCTTTTTTCTCAGCTCAGTGGGGTCTCTCCCTGTCTCCTTCTTTCTCAGCTCAGTGGGGTCTCTCCCTGTCTCCTTCTTTCTCAGCTCAGTGGGGTCTCTCCCTGTCTCCCATTTCTTTCTCAGCTCAGTGGGGTCTCTCCCTGTCTCCTTCTTTCTCAGCTCAGTGGGGTCTCTCCCTGTCTCCCATTTCTTTCTCAGCTCAGTGGGGTCTCTCCCTGTCTCCTTCTTTCTCAGCTCTGTGGGGTCTCTCCCTGTCTCCCATTTCTTTCTCAGCTCAGTGGGGTCTCTCCCTGTCTCCTTCTTTCTCAGCTCAGTGGGGTCTCTCCCTGTCTCCTTCTTTCTCAGCTCAGTGGGGGTCTCTCCCTGTCTCCTTTTTTCTCAGCTCAGTGGGGTCTCTCCCTGTCTCCTTTTTTCTCAGCTCAGTGGGGTCTCTCCCTGTCTCCCATTTCTTTCTCAGCTCAGTGGGGTCTCTCCCTGTCTCTTTCTTTCTCAGCTCAGTGGGGTCTCTCCCCTGTCTCTTTCTTTCTCAGCTCAGTGGGGTCTCTCCCTGTCTCCTTCTTTCTCAGCTCAGTGGGGGTCTCTCCCTGTCTCCTTCTTTCTCAGCTCAGTGGGGTCTCTCCCTGTCTCCTTCTTTCTCAGCTCAGTGGGGGTCTCTCCCTGTCTCCTTTTTTCTCAGCTCAGTGGGGTCTCTCCCTGTCTCCCATTTCTTTCTCAGCTCAGTGGGGTCTCTCCCTGTCTCTTTCTTTCTCAGCTCAGTGGGGTCTCTCCCTGTCTCTTTCTTTCTCAGCTCAGTGGGGTCTCTCCCTGTCTCCTTCTTTCTCAGCTCAGTGGGGGTCTCTCCCTGTCTCCTTCTTTCTCAGCTCAGTGGGGTCTCTCCCTGTCTCCTTCTTTCTCAGCTCAGTGGGGGTCTCTCCCTGTCTCCTTTTTTCTCCAGCTCAGTGGGGTCTCTCCCTGTCTCCCATTTCTTTCTCAGCTCAGTGGGGTCTCTCCCTGTCTCCCATTTCTTTCTCAGCTCAGTGGGGTCTCTCCCTGTCTCCTTCTTTCTCAGCTCAGTGGGGGTCTCTCCCTGTCTCCTTTTTTCTCAGCTCAGTGGGGTCTCTCCCTGTCTCCCATTTCTTTCTCAGCTCAGTGGGGTCTCTCCCTGTCTCTTTCTTTCTCAGCTCAGTGGGGTCTCTCCCTGTCTCCTTCTTTCTCAGCTCAGTGGGGTCTCTCCCTGTCTCCTTTTTTCTCAGCTCAGTGGGGTCTCTCCCTGTCTCCTTCTTTCTCAGCTCAGTGGGGGTCTCTCCCTGTCTCCTTTTTTCTCAGCTCAGTGGGGTCTCTCCCTGTCTCCTTCTTTCTCAGCTCAGTGGGGTCTCTCCCTGTCTCCTTCTTTCTCAGCTCAGTGGGGTCTCTCCCTGTCTCCTTCTTTCTCAGCTCAGTGGGGTCTCTCCCTGTCTCCTTCTTTCTCAGCTCAGTGGGGTCTCTCCCTGTCTCCTTCTTTCTCAGCTCAGTGGGGTCTCTCCCTGTCTCCCATTTCTTTCTCAGCTCAGTGGGGTCTCTCCCTGTCTCCTTCTTTCTCAGCTCAGTGGGGTCTCTCCCTGTCTTCCTCATCTTCTATTTGTGGCTGATATTTACAAGGCAGCAGTGTAAGACTTCGCATTTAATCTCCAGTTGCATTTGATCTCGTTCAGTTCAGCCCAGTGTAGCACCCTGTCAAGATCTCACAAGTCTGATAACTTGAAGTGATAACAACAATAATGATAATGATACTACTACTACTACTACAGCTCTAAAACGTAGAGGAACCATAGAGATCATCTAGTCCAACCCCTTTTTAACACATGAGGAAACTGAGGCCTCAAG
Source organism: Sminthopsis crassicaudata (assembly GCF_048593235.1). NCBI lineage: Eukaryota > Metazoa > Chordata > Mammalia > Dasyuromorphia > Dasyuridae > Sminthopsis > Sminthopsis crassicaudata. Next base: position 67,495,691 of record NC_133623.1, on the reverse strand, counting down.
AAGTTACAACAGGTTCCAACCCAAGTAGTGACAGAGCAGGAATTCCCAAAATTCAGGTCCTTAATTCTCCCATTTGATACTTTTCCCACAGCACTTCAGTGCCTAATGAGAGATAGTAATGCTTAAAGAGCTGGAGAATATATGTAATTTTCAAGTTATAGGTTATTCCAGTCAAGTGTTAAGTGACAAAAAATCAACATTTTGTATGTTCTTTTGAAGAGGGAACCCCAAAACTGAAAATCCTTAAAGGAGAAAACCTCCTTCCCCTCTGCCTGCGTGAGGGGACTCCACCCCAAGCACAAACAGTTTCATCTTTGCTATCTGGGTGGGGCTGGCTCAGTCCGGAAACCCATAGAACTCAATTCAAATTCTAAGCCTGGCCAAAACCCACCCGAAGCCAACCTGGGACTCCATCCACCAGCCCCCTTCAGCTTGTAGAGAAAGCCCCTTATTATCTATTTTTATCTTTTCTTTTTATTATTATTATTAATTACAGTTTTTATTTCCCAGATATGTGCATGGGTAATTTTACAACACTGACAATTGCCAAACCTTTTGTTCTAATTTTTCCCCTCCCCCCCCAGATGGCAGGTTGACCAATACATGTTAACTATGTTAGAGTATAAATTAAATACATTATATGTATACATGACCAAACAGTTGTTTTCCTGCACAAAAAGAATTGGACTTTGAAATATTGTACAATTAGCCTGTGAAGGAAATCCAAAATGCAGGCAGACAAAAATAGAGGGATTGGGAATTCTATGTAGTGGTTCATAGTCGTCTCCCAGAGTTCTTTCCCTGGGTGCAGCTGGTTCAGTTCATTACTGCTCTATTGGAGCTGATTTGGTTCATCTCATTGTTGAAGAGGGCCACGTCCATCAGGATTGATCATCATAGAGTATTGTCAACATTCATTTTTTAATAAGATTTTCAGTTCCAAATTTTTCTCCCCCTATCCCTCCTTCCCGTCCCTCCTCCTCAAGATAGCAAGCAATCTTGTCATCTCTTTCACAAGATGCTCTGTCTCCTAACTCTGATCATTTTTATTTTCTGGCCCCCACTTACGGAATTATCTGATTCCACATCTCCAGGCCTAGCTTCTCTAAAGTTTTAAGTAAAGTCCCTCCTGCTACTCTAAGCCTTTCTAGTGCCTCCATGATTTTAGTGCCCTCCAGGATTACTTTCTTTTTTTTTATTTATTTTTTATTTTTAAATTTTTTTTATTAATTTTATAACATTTTTTTTGACAGTACATATGCATGGGCAATTTTTTACAACATTATCCCTTGTACTCCCTTCTGTTCCGAATTTTCCCCTCCTTCCCTCCACCCCCTCCCCCAGATGGCAGGCATTCTCATACATATTAAATGTGTTATAGCATATCCTAGGTACAATATATACGTGCAGAACCGAATTTTGTTGTTGTTGCAAAGGAAGAATTGGATTCAGAAGGTAAAAATAACCTGGGGAGAAAAACAAAAAAATGCTCACAGTTTACACTCATTTCCCAGTGTTCCTTTTCTGGATGTAGCTGATTCTGTCCATCATTGATAAATTGGAATTGGATTAGCTCTTCTCTAGGTTGAAGATATCCACTTCCATCAGAATACATCCTCATACAGTATCGTTGTTGAAGTGCATAACGATCTCCTAGTTCTGCTCGTTTCACTCAGCAACAGTTGATGTAAGTCTCTCCAAGCCTCTCTCTATTCCTCCTGCTGTCATTTCTTACAGAACAATAATATTCCATAACATTCATATACCATAATTTACCCAACAATTCCCCAATGGATGGACATCCATTCATTTTCCAGTTTCTAGCCACTACAAAAAGGGCTGCCACAAACATTTTGGCACATACAGGTCTCTTTCCCTTCTTTAGTATTTCTTTGGGATATAAGCCCAGTAGTAGCAATGCTGGGTCAAAGGGTATGCACAGTTTGATAACTTTTTGGGCATAATTCCAGATTGCTCTCCAGAATGGTTGGATTCTTTCACAACTCCACCAACAATGTATCAGTGTCCCAGTTTTCCCACAGCCCTTCCAACATTCATTGTTATTTGTTCCTGTCATCTTAGCCAATCTGACAGGTGTGTAATGATATCTCAGAGTTGTCTTAATTTGCATTTCTCTGATCAATAGTGATTTGGAACACTCTTTCATATAACTAGCAATAAATTTCTTCACCTGAAAATTGTGTGTTCATGGCCTTGACTACATGGATGTTATTGATGAAAGTAGAGGGTGGGGGTAGACATGGGATGTTAACTAACCAGGGTAGTCTCCAGAAAGAAAATTCTCTCTACCATTACAGATCAGCAAATATTCTGTAATTTACACTTATTAAGGTACAATGGGCAGTTAGATGATTTACCTAGGGCCATGCAACTAGTTATTGGCCAGCATCTTCATCTTAATATATAGGTAAGGTTTATATTTATATATAATACCTATTAAATTTAATTGAGCACATAGACAATTTTACCTATATATATATATATATATATATATATATATATATATATATATATATATATATATATATACATGCTATGTATCATTTTCAGTTTCCGGTATTCACTCGCCTGGCACTTAGTAGGTATTTAATAAATGTTTGCTCTCTTTCATTTTCCCCAATACAATTTGGTGTTAATTTAAAAGAAGAGAGAAATCAGTGGAACAGATTAGATACATGTCATATACAAGACAAGAAAAGAATAGCATATTGTTTGGTAAACCCAAAGGCCTCTTTCATTGGGAAGACTCACTATGAGAAATATGAGAAATCTGATCACAATATGGAAAAAATTAGATTTAGACCAACATTTCACAGCATACATGAAGATAAACAGATAAAATCTGTGAAATAAATATGAAGACAAAGACTTTCTGATTTTTTTCTCCAAGAGACCAAACCATTTTATTGTCAATTACACGATTCCCGCACGTTCATTATGATAACTTTTTTTTTTTTTTAACAAAACAAAAAAAAAAGGCCAGGTATAATTGAAAAAAAATTTAGAATGGAATACGGCTTAGCGCATGTGCAGATTGTGTGAATTGGCGTGCTCTATGCAGAAGAAGACGGAGGAAGTGCTTCCGGGATACTGGAAGACTGGAGCATGCGCAGACATAGTGTGACCACATGACAGGAAACAGCCATTTTCCATTGGCTGTGGGGCTGGAAATGGCCCGACCCTGAACATCAGGAGCCTTTATTGACTTTTCCTCTGAGAGCGAAGGTTGCGGACCTCAGAGTAAGGGAGAAAAAAGCTGAGGTTCCCTTTTTCTGCTCTTGTTAGCCCAAGGAGCCCGAGAAGCAGGCTCGGCCGCTCAGCCATTTCCCATTGTCCTTTACCCTTCTAGACACCGGAAGTAGAGTCTGGGAACCCAGAAACCCAGAAGGCAGCGCGCATGTTGTGCCCTTCTTGGGGGGGGGGGGGGGGGGAAGAGTGTATGTGTTAGTTCTCGCTCCATGTGGTCAATGTCCCATTGTAAAAGCTGAGCGCACGTCAGGTGCCAGGCTACCCGGAACTGGGACCCTTGTCCCAGGGCCTGTGGAAACGGGAGGACACAGCGGGGCTCCAGCCAGGGCCGTAGAGGCGGGATTCCCCCAACCGCGTAGGGTCCTGAGGGATTATGAAACATGACAGGCCTGGCCCCCGGAGAGAGAGGCCACAGCCAATCCCGTCTACAACAGCCAACGGTCCCACAATCCCCGTGGCCCAGGCCCCACCGCACCTTGAACCTTGAGACAGCCCGTTGGAGGCCTCCCAACCGGTCCAAACATCGAAGTTGGCGGAAAGCAGCAGCCTCCTGCTTGCTTCAGGAAGGCCACAGCTTTCCTATCTGGCCACCCTGCTGCTTCCCACGAGCTGGGCATCGGAGGCCCCCCCCCCCCCCCCACTCTCCGTACTGATGGTCCTCTTGTTCATGGCACAGGGAGGCCTGCCCAGATCGGGTCCCAGGCCGTGAGGGCTCCCCCTCCCACCTCCTAGAATCCCCCCTTCCTTCAAGCCCCAAATGTTCTCCCTCTCACCCTCTTGAATCTCTTTTGATATCGCAAAATTCATACCCTGTGTTTACTTTTCTGTGTGAAGTAAATGTTAAGCTCCCTGACACCAGAGTCTCTTTAATTTTTGTTTTCATACACCTAACACACTGTGTCTGGCATATGGTAAGCATTTAATAATAATAGCTTGTTGGATTGAATGAAGTTGGGAAATACATCCACATGTGCAAAGCTTAAATATTCCTGAGGTGTCACTTGCCCTGAGAGCAATTTGGTTAAAGCAATAACCTACCCATCCAAGGGGCATAATAAAGGTGAGCTCAACAGAATGGAACTCTGTAGATCTGTGAGCTGGATGAGTCCCATGTTCACAGCCTGTAAGAGGGCCTGCCAACCCCCCACCAGCCTTGGACATCACCCAGGGCCCCGGCTCAGGTAATCCGAGGGGGAGCCTTGTAAGGGTGAACAAGATGGCGCTGGGAGGAAGGGGGTCCCCACCCTAAAGAGCAATGTGGGCAGTTCCCAGAAGTGTGCCGGACCTTGGAGGGGGAGTCCCTAGGAAAGGAATGCATACATCACATCTACTGTAGCTTCCTGTAGAGAATCATGTATCTACTATAGGCCTACAATGTGATTACATATGAAGTAGTAACTAGAAACAAGCACCAAGATAATAAAAGGACCTGAGGTCTTTGTAATAAAGCAGAGTCTCACACCACCCCAGCTCTCGCCCCTCATTACTTACACACAGTCTTCGCCATTCAAGTGGACAGGCAGTGCTGGTCGATAAGGCCTCTTCCACTTGGGAATTGGGGCCGTGACCCCCAACACAGCCTAGGAGAGACATATTCAAATCAGAAAGGGGCAATTCTTCCCTTAGATGGGGCAAGAAGAAGGTCCAGATGTTTGTGATAGGCAGGTATAGAGGGGAAATGTGTTGGGATTTACTGAATTCTGCAGTGCCAGAGACACAGTGGACCACTGAGGAGTAAAGGAAGCACAACAAGCATGTCTTAAGCCATTAGAATCTGAAAGAGAAATTAAGAGAATGAATATAGCTGGGAAAAAAGTATAACTATAGCTTTTTCCATGTTACTCTGAGATTTCTGGAGAGTCACCTAAAATTAGTTGAAATAATAACCAACAAAATTGCAGAATATCTGATGAAGCTATATAAATCATAGGTATTCCTGTATATCACCAACAAAATTCAGCAAAAAAAAAAGCTAGGAAAAGATAATCCTTTCAAAATTATTACCAAAATGACAAAGTATCTAAGAGTCAATCTACCATGATTCATTATGGATTATTGAAATCTAACTTTAAAACATTCTATGAAGAAATAATGACAGGCAGGGCAGCTAGATGGCACAATAAATAGAGAATTGACCCTAAAGTCAGGAGGAGCTGAGTTCAAGTCCAGTCTCAGACTTACTAGCTGTATGACCCTGTGCAAGCCATTTAACCAGAATTGCTTCACACATGAAAGAAAGAAAGAAAAGAAAGAAAGAAAGAAAGAAAGAAAGAAAGAAAGAAAGAAAGAAAGAAAGAAAGAAGAAAGAAAGAAAGAAAGAAGAAAAGAAAGAAGAAAGGAAGGAAGAAAGGAAGAAAGGAAGAAAGGAAGAAAGGAAGAAAGGAAGAAAGGAAGAAAGAAAGAAAGAAAGAAAGAAAGAAAGAAGAAAGAAAGAAAGAAAGAAAGAAAGAAAGAAAGGAAGGAAGAAAGGCAGGCAGGAAGGCAGGAAGGAAGAAAGGCAGGCAGAAAGGCAGGAAGAAAGGAAGAAAGAAAGAAAGGAAGGAAGGAAGGAAGAAAGAAAGAAAGAAAGAAAGAAAGAAAGAAAGAAAAGAAAGAAAGAAAGAAGAAAGAAAGGAAGGAAGGAAGGAAGGAAGGAAGGAAGGAAGGAAGGAAGGAAGGAATGAAGGAAGGAAGGAAGGAAGGAAGGAAGGAAGGAAGGAAGGAAGGAAGGAAGGAAAGGAGAAGGAAGGAAGGAAGGAAGGAAGGAAGAAGAAAGAAAGAAAGAAAGAAAGAAAGAAAGAAAAGAAAGAAAGAAAGAAAGAAAGAAAGAAAGGAAGGAAGGAAGGAAGGAAGGAAGGAAGGAAGGAAGGAAGGAAGGAAGGAAGGAAGGAAGGAAGGAAGGAAGGAAGGAAGGAAGGAAGGAAGGAAGGAAGGAAGGAAGGAAGGAAAGAAAAAGAAAGAAAGAAAGAGAGAGAGAGAAAGAAAGAAAGAGAGAGAGAGAAAGAAAGAAAGAAAGAAAGGAAGAAAGAAGGAAGGAAGGAAGGAAGGAAGGAAGGAAGGAAGGAAGGAAGGAAGGAAGGAAGGAAGGAAGGAAGGAAGGAAGGAAGGAAGGAAGGAAGGAAGGAAGGAAGGAAGGAAGGAAGAAAGGAAGAAAGGAAGAATGACAGATCTGAATAGTTGGAGAAACATTCACCATTCATATATGGGTTGAACAAATATAATCAAAATGACAATATCATTTAAATTGATTTGCTCATTCAGTGCTGTAACAATCACACTCCCCATTGAATATGTTATAGAGCTAGGAAAAGATAATATTGGGATAGTCAGATGGCTCAGTGGATCAAACACTGGTCCTGGAGTCAGGAGGACCTGAGTTCCATCTGAGCATCTTGGGCAAGTCACTTAACTCTGATTGCCTTGGAAAAAAACCAAAAATTGTTTTTAAAAAGGAAAAGATAGTATTGAATTCATAAGGAGAAACAAAAGGTCAAATATCCCTGGAGAAATAAGGCAAAAAGTTGGAAAGGGAGGGCATCCAGAAGGACTATATTTCAGTACTATACAGCAGAAATCATTCAAACAATTGGAAAGATTAGTGGAATAGATTAAATCTTATTTAACACTAGTAATCTAGCGTTTGGTAAACTCAAAGGCTCCAATTCTTGGGGGAAAAGACTCAATATTTAACAAAAATGCTGGGAAAGCTGGAGAGCAGTCTACCTGAAATTAGATTTAGATCAACTCCTCACGGCATATAACAAATACAATAAGCTCCAAATGGATATATGACTTAAATATAAAAAGTCACATCATAAAGTAGAAGAGCAGAAAGACATATTAATTCCTTTTCAGATATATGAATATGGGAAGAGTTCATGAACAAACAAGACATAGAGAGATTCAAGATAACATGCACGATTTTTTTACTTAATATTTCATTTTCTTTTAATTACGTTACAGATAGCTTTCAGCATTCATTGTTGTAAGATTTCGAGTTCCAAATGTTTCTCTTTTCCTCCTTTATCTCCCCCCTCCCCAACATAGCAACCAATTTGATATTTATATACGTGCAATCATTTTAAACATTTTCATATCAATCATTTTATGAAAGAAAAAGCCAAACAAAAGGGAAAACCACAAGAAAGAAAAAGCAAAAAAAAAATGAAAACAGTATGTTTTGATGCACATTCACTCTTCATAGTTCTGTCTGGATGCAGATGATATTTTCTATCCTGAGTCTATTGGAATTTTCTTGAATTACTGAATTGCTGAGAAGAGCCAAGTCCATCATGGTCCATCATTACATAATCTTGCTGTTGCTGTGTACAGTGGTCCTGCTAATTTCATTTCGCATCAGTTCATGTAAGTCTCTCCAGGCCTCTCTAAAATCATCCTGCTGATCATTTCTTACAGAACAATAATATTCCATAACATTCACATACTATAACTTATTCAGCCATTCCCCAACTGATGGGCATCCACTCAGTATCCAGTTCCTTGCCACTACAGAGAAGTGATATAAACATTTTTTGCACATTTGGGTACTTTCTCCTCTTTTATTTATTTGTCTCTTTGGGATACAGACCCAGTGGAGACACTGCTGGATCAAAGGATATACACAGTTAGATAGCCATCTGGGCATAGTTCCAATTGCTTTCTAGAATGGCTGGATCAGTTCACAACTCCACTAAAAATACATTAGTGTTCCAGTTTATCATTTACCACCATTATCTTTGTCATAAGATGAACAATTTTTTCCCAACATTTTTTTATTTATAATTTTTTTCACAGTATATATGCATGAGTAATTTTTTAATAATATTATCCCTTGTATTCATTTTTCCAAATTATCCCCCCTCCCTCCACTCCCTCCCCCCATGGCAGGCAATCCCATACATTTTACATGTGTTACAATATAACCTAGATACAATATATGTGTGTAAATCCCATTTTCTTGTTGCACATTAATTATTAGCTTCCGAAGGTATAAGTAACCTGGGTAGATAGACAGTAGTGCTAACAATTTACATTCACTTCCCAGTGTCCCTTCTCTGGGTGTAATTATTTCTGTTCATCATTGATCAACTGGAAGTGAGTTGAATCTTCTTTATGTTGAAGATATCCACTTCCATCAGAATACATCTTCATACCACATTGAAGTGTACAGCGATCTTCTGGTTCTATTCATTTCACTCAGCATCAGTTGATGTGAGTCTCTCCAGGCCTCTCTGAATTCCTCCTGCTGGTCATTTCTTACAGAGCAATAATATTCCATAACCTTCATATACCATAATTTACCCAACCATTCTCCAACTGATGGGCATCCATTCAATAAGATGAACAATTTTGATTTTATAAAATTAAAATGTTTTTGTACATACAAATTGAAATTAGAAGGGAAAGTGGTAACTGGGAGAAAATCTTTATAGCAAGTTTCTCTGATAAAGGTCTGATATCCAAGCTATATCAGGAACTGACCCATTGATAAGACTGAGTCATTCCCCAATAGATAAATAGTCAATGGAGATAAACAGACCTTTTTTTTTCTTCTTTTTTTATTAAAGCTTTTTGTTTTTCAAAACATATGTGTGGACAATTCTTCAACATCAGCCCTTGCAAAACTCTGTGTTCCAATTTCCCCCCCTTCCCCATGGCCTCCCCTAGATGGCAAGTCATCCAATATATGTTAAACATGGTAGAAATATATGTTAAATCTGGGGCAGCTAGGTGGCGCAGTGGATAGAGCACCAGCCCTGAATTCAGGAGGACCAGAGTTCAAATCTGGCCTCAGACACTTGACACTTCCTAGATGTATGACCCTGGGCAAGTCACTTTAACCCCAGCTTCAGGGGGAAAAAATATGTTAAATCCAATATATGTGTACATCGTGTTGCACAAGAGAAAAAGTGAAGCAAAGTAAAATGCCAGCAAACCACAACAAAAAGAGTGAAAATGCTATGTTGTGAACCACACTCAGTTCCCACAATCCTCTTAAAGAGGTTCGGTGCAGGGCAGAGAGTTGTGGGAACCCCTTTTAGTCGGTGCAGGTCCTTCGTAAAAGAATTTATAAACCCAAAAACTTAGACTGGCAAAAAAAAGTTTATTGTTGACCCTGAGAAGTCAGCCTTTGCTAGGAACACTGACTTCCTCAGTGGCAAGGTCCCTACAGAGAGAGAGAAAGTTCCTAGCAGAGAAATCTTGGCAGAAGGATAAAGAGGGGTGTTAATACTGAGAAGGAGTCTCTTCACAGGGGGTAGGGGGTCCTCGCAGGCAACTGTGCCAAGGAGAGATCCCTTGGCCTGGCATGATTCCTGCTTTTGACCCTCTGCCATGCCCTGTTAGGGAAATGGAGGCTGACACTGAGAAGAGAATGCCTTCTCAACAGGCAGGGTCCTAGAAGTAGAGCAAGCTACTTTGGACCTTCTGCAAGGTCCTGTTAGGGAAATAGGTGAGAGAGATAAAGAGGGGTTAGCAATGAAAAGAGAATGTCTTCTCAGCAGCCAGGGGGTCCTCACAGGTGGCTATGCCAAGGAGAGAGAGAGAGGTTCCTTGGCCTGGCATGTTCCTGCTTTGGGCCTCTGCAAAGAAGTGCCCCAAATTGCCCTTTTTTTTTTTAATAAGGAATCTGAAACTTATTTTATCTTTGCTAGGGACTGGGGGCACTTTGAGTTGAAATCAGATAGAGATCTTTGAATTTAATAGAAGTTTCAATTGAATGAGATTCCTGTTGCCAGGCCTAGATTTCCAGTAGAATGGGACAGCTTACTAGGAGTGCTTGAGCCAATTTTCATAGAGGTCCATAGAAATCTAGATCTCCAGCTCGGGCTAAGTAGGAGTAGTCCTGGACTTAACTAGTCCCATCAAAATAACAGAATGAAACCACTTTACCTTGATTCCCTGCAGCGGGTCTTCTTAGGGGAGAGCTTCTCTGAGGGTTCAAGGAGAATTTCTCAAGCGTTCCCCCCAAAGTCAGAAGACAGCTTCACTATCTCTGGGTGTAGATGGCTCTTTTCATCACTGAATAATTAGAACTGGTTTGAATCATCTCATTGTTGAAAAGAGCCAGAATTCATTATCGTATAGTATTGTTATTGAAGTGTATAATAATCTCCTGGTTCTCCTTATTCCACATAACATCAATCCATGCAAGTCTCTCCAGGCCTCTCTGTATTCATCCTGCTCATCATTTCTTATAGAACAATAATATTCCATAGCATTCATATACCCCAACTTATTCAGCCATTCTCCAACCGATGGGCATCCACCCAGTTTCCAGTTTCTTGCCACTTCAAAAAGGGCTGCCACAAACAGTTTTGTACCTGTGGGTCTGAAGAAGGGACCCCAAAACTCTAAAAATCCTCAAAGGAGAAAATGTCCTTCAACTTTAACTTAGTGAGGGACCCTGCAGGAGGGAAACAAGACAAACAGTTTCATTCTGTTATCTAGAATCCCAACTCTATTCAATTAAAGAAACTCATTCTATTCAAATTCCAGCTCAAGATGAAACCCAGGAGTACATGAGCCAACTTGGGACTCCACCCACTAGCCCCCTTCAGTTTGTAGCCAAAGCACCTATTATAAAAAAGCCAATATAAAATCTTCTCTTTGCAGAGGTTCTAAACATGCTATGCTATGCCATGCTATGCCAAGGAAGCCTCTGCCCATTGGAATAATATTCTTTTCCAGTATCACCCTCTCTCTACCCTCACCTATTTTCCTTACAAGACTTTATGCCTCTCTGTCAGGATTTCTAATCTTACTTCCCAATCCCTATAATAAATCTTTTATCAATCTAGGTTTTGGGGTCTGTAAATTCCTTTACAGAGAATCTCTGTGCCGCCAGAAGGGGGTTCCCAAAACTCCCTATCCTTGTGCCGAATCCCAAGGAGTGCAGGGGAGCCAAATCTATCCATTTGGTTCCCTGAACCTCAAACCTGCCACTAGACCTTATCATTTACCAGAAACCCTAATCTCATTTTGGTTCCCTAAATCTAGACCTTATCATTTGGTTCCCTACTAAAGAGAAACCTAAACCTCATCATATTTTGGTTCCCTGACTCATCAACCTCATCAAGTCCCTTTCCTTCCTTTAAGATCTCTTTGGGATACAAACCCAGTACAAACACTGCTGGATATGCACAGTGTGATAGCCCTTTGGGCATAGTTCCAAATTGTTCTCCAAAATGATTGGATCCATTCACAATTCCACCAACAATGTATCAGTGTCCCAGTTTTCCCACATCCCCTCCAACATTCATCATTATTTTTCCCAGTCATCTTAGCCAATCTGAGAAGTGTGTAGTGGTACCTCAGAGTTGTCTTAATTTCCATTTCTCTGATCAATCTGATCTTTCGCAATTGTAAAGACATACTTGGTAAATTTAGGATAATCTTGATGGAGAATGCATGGGACAGTAACAAGGCATTTTAACTATACAATGAATCAAAGACATACTTGGTGAATTTAGGATAATCTTGGCAAGAACAAGGCATTTAAACTGTACAATGAATCAAAGATATACTTGAGGTAAATGCATTAGTATGATCATTCCTGTTATTTACAACTCTATTTTGACAAATACCTTTGCTTTTGATCATTTCTTTTTTGACAAATACTTTTGCTGTTGATAATTTCTGCTATTTACAACTCTGTATTGATACATATCACAACTATTTACAATTCTGTTGATGTTGATGAGCAGCACAACAATGCTATTTACAATTCTGGGTTGGTATAATTAATAGTTAATAGTTGGATATGGAAATGCTCTGGAACACTAGCCTAAAAGGTATTTAGCATTGGTATTCAGAATAATAAATGGAGACTGCAAAGCTCTCTTCCTCCTGGATTCGGATATTCATGCACACTCTCAGTATTCACTGGTGCTAGACTTCAACAGATAGCTCCTTGCATAAAGACAGACTTGAATGTCTGGCAGGAGAGTGCCCTCTTGGTGAGCTCATGATTAAGCTAAGAGGGGAAAGGCAATTACATGAGAAGTCAGAAAAAGAAAGGAAGAGGGGATCACCAAAAGTAATGTATCACTAGAAGTAATTTATCACCAGGCTGACACGAGTAATAAGATGTCAGATATCACATCTAAAATATGTTATAAGATATTAAGTATCAGGTAAAAAATGAGATATAGAATACAAGATATCAGATTCAAGATATCAAATATCATACAAATTCTAAGATAGAAAAAAAAAACTATAAACTTGATTCTTGTCCAGCTGATATCAATATAGTACACATATTGAATCGGAATAGGGTGAAAGCAATCAGGTAGCAGGGACGGAGAATTTTATCTGAAAGTATTTTCCCGAACTGCTTTGACACCTTTTAGATTGGTACTCGGTGGCAAAAACCACCTTTGAAGGAGAAGACTATTTGATATGGAAGGCAGTGTTTTTTGAGGAGCCTACAGCAGCATGGGTAAAAGTACCAGGAAAACTGATAGAGGAACATCCTACACAAAAATCAAGCAAGGACCTAAAGAGACTTTGTTGACTTTGTCAATCGCTTAATAAAGGCAATCCAGCCTTCAATCAGCATGGGGAGGATGCTTAAATTTTATTGAAACAACTTGTTTTTTTGAAAATGCTAATGCTGATTATAAGAAAGCATTTTAGCTGGCGGAAAACCAAAAAAAGATCTTTAGTAGAAATGATTCAAAGGTGTCAGAATGTTGGGACTTTTGCTTTTCAAGCTGCATTAAATCAGGTAGAGTTATGACCCGAAAAATCTTCAAATTTTCATAGATGCCTTAATTGTGGACAATTGGGTCACATAAGAAAAAATTGTACTGCTCAAAAGGTAGCCCCTCATGGCAATTCAGCAGATAAACCTTTGACTTTATTTTTTTCAGGTATGGGAAGTTTTCAACAATGCTCACAGTTTACACTCATTTCCCAGTGTTCCTTCTCTGGGTGTAGCTGATTCTGTCCATCATTGATCAATTGGAATTGGATTAGATCTTCTCTATGTTGAAGATATCCACTTCCATCAGAATACATCCTCATACAGTATCATTGTTGAAGTTAAACCTTTGACTTTAAATCCAAAATGCAGGAAGGGCAGACATTGGGCTTCCCAATATCACTCTCAGAATGATAGAGAAGGCAATTTGATCTTGGAAAACCATTCCCAGGACCAGCTCTGGCACAGTCAAACAATGGGCACTTTCCCTTATTTCCCCCTCAAGCTGGGCCTGCAAACAAAATACCTTAAATCCTACTTTTTTTGACTATACAAGATGTAATTCATGCTATCCCCGGAAGTGCCAGCCTTGATTTGTCCCCCTAGGTGTCACATCGAATTACTGATGAATGAGATGAGGTGAGATCTCTCAGGACAGTTGTGAAAATCGAGTAAGGCTTCATCTTCTTCAGAGCTGGAGTAGGCCTGAAGGTCTTTGAGCATTTATTCAAGGGCATACTTAAGCCCTTTTCCTGCTATACTCCCATGATATCATTTTCTCCCTATTTCAATCAAATATGGGCAACTATGTACTTATTGGTCAAGTTCAATTTCTTGGGTAGTTCCTGAGTTTAGAATGTTAAGACCCTCAGCCAATGAGGATGAGGGTCAGTGGTGGGAAGGGTGTTTGCCTTAGGGACCATTTAAGTGTCCAATCTGTCCTAAAAGGTGCCTCCTCCCTTTGATTGCTTGCTCTATGGGTGGGACACCAGATGTCTCCAGAATGTACAATAAACTTTTGTTTTGCTCCTAGAGATCTCTCCAGCTTTTTAAAAAAAATGGTGACCCCCCCTCACCATTTCTGAGCAACACATATGGAGTATGTTCTCTTCCCACTGGGGACCCAGACTCTTCCTTCTGGTACTCCAGGTCTCATTTTAGGATGTAGTTCACAGCATTGCTAAGGTTTAAGGTAGTAGGAGTAGGAGACTATGATTTTTTGGGAAAATATCGCCTCTCCACAATATTTTTTTTAAAAAGGGGGAGAGGATAGAACAGTTATTAATAATACCTTACAAAAAATAGGAAAAACATAAAAAATTCGGGGTGGTGAAGATTTTGGAAGTACAGGAAAAGAGGCATTCTGGATGCGATCTATTGCTGATTGGGGACCAATTTTGAAATAGAAATTAGAAGGAATAATGTAGTTACTCTAAATGATTATCAAAAATTGTTGAGGGATAGTAATTGGATAAAACTGTATTTGAAATTGGAAACACAAGGGGTAGCTTGTTGGTGCAGAGGATGGAGCACCAGCCCTGAAGTCAGAAGGACCTGAGCTCAAATCTGACCTTAAACATGGCCTAGCTGTGTGACCCTGGACAAGTCACTTAACCCCAATTGCCTCACAAAAAAAGAAAGAAATTGGAAACACATGAGTTGACAAAGTTATTCAAAATTTTAAGAGGAGATTCTAACCCTATTAAGGATCAGCTGCAAGCAGTAAATTATATTTACAGATGCTACTGATAAATGATTAGTGTCTCACTCTCTCCCTCTCCTCCCCCACCTACTACTCAATATGTTTTTACCACCCTGTTTGAATAGACACAGCAGAATGAGTTATATGCAATTATTACTGCACCGTATACTGCTCAAGAACTTCTTGATATTTTTTCCGAGGGCAAATATGCTGTTTATGAAACAGCCTCAGTCCTAGACATTCTGCTGGTTAATGAGATTCCTTTCATAGTAATTATTTTTATTGTTTAAAAGAATGGTTTATGTTTGCACAATGTTAATAACTGACTAGTTGTTTTTCTTTCTCAAGTTTATGGCTTTCGGCAAAGCCGGAACAGTCTTCTTCCATGTCGTTTTGGTCTGTGTCTGTGCAGAATGTCTGTCATGTTTGTTCTGTGAGCTAGATTTTGTTACCTGGAAAGATTACTTAACATCCTTAATTCTCATTAAAAAAAAAAAAGGAAATAGCCTTTTTCCTGTGGACCCCAGTTCTAGCCAAACTTGGGGC
Source organism: Sminthopsis crassicaudata (assembly GCF_048593235.1). Classification (NCBI taxonomy): domain Eukaryota; kingdom Metazoa; phylum Chordata; class Mammalia; order Dasyuromorphia; family Dasyuridae; genus Sminthopsis; species Sminthopsis crassicaudata. The sequence continues at coordinate 67,480,491 of NC_133623.1, read as the reverse complement.
TGCAGAAAATAAGCCAGCTAATGGAAATTAGAGAGCTGTGAAAATGGGAGCAGATTCTCAAGGTTAGAGACAAATTGATTAAGGAATTTGGCAACTAATCAAAACTACAATTGGGAAAATAGCAATTTTTGGCTAACCCTTCTTTGACTTCTATCTTGTCTGGAGTCTCCTTTTACTCCACTGGGAAAGCATGCCAGGTGGGATTATGGGTGGACCCTTATAAATATTGCTGACAAGATTGATGTAGTTTTCTAGTCTCTCTATTTGTTCACCTCTTTCATCTCCGATCAGATCAAGAAAAGAGAATGTGAAAGTATTGTAGGGAAAGCAGCAATGGCTGTGAAGACCCCACACAAACTTGCCCAAACATTTCCCTAACCCAGCTTGGGGAAATGGGGATGGAATGGAGGTTCCACAGTCAGCATTCAAAGGGAAATCCTGGCACCAGTCACCCCAGCTTCAGCAGGTTCTGTCCAGCAACTGCTTGGGAACCCAGCATGGCAGTGTGAGGTGAACTCCTCAGTTTTCGGTAGCCCCACTATTCTCTGTTTCAGTTACAGAAATGTATTAAGCTATGTAATTTATGGCAAATTATTTTATCTCTGCCCTGTTTTCTGATTTATAAAGATAACTCATGATTGTTGTTGTGAAGATCATGTGCTTAGCATAAAAGAAATGCTCTATGAATGTTAACTGCTTTATTGGATAAAATTGCTTCATGTTTGGTAACTTTGTGGGTTTTTAGTTGTGACCAACATACAATGCCAATGTTGAGATAAATAATTTTGGGGTGTGTGTAATTTAAATTAAGCAAATTCAATTAAATTAAGGCTTCACTAGATCTAGAAACATAGCGCATAAAATCTTTCTCTTTCCTCCTCCTTCCCTCCTTCCATGATAGAAGAAGGAGTAAGAGGGAGAGAAAGAAAAAATACATAATTCAGTGAAATTTGTCATTTGAGATATGATAGTAAAAGTAGTTTTGAAGGAGCTGTAATCAAAACCCACTAAAGGGATATATAAATTATGATCTATTTGCACGAAATTTAGGAAAACAGAAAAGCAATTCATGACTACTTAAAAACTGCCAATAAACCAGCCTGCTTTGGAGTATCTAGAATCAGGCTTCTCAGGGCCCAGTCACAACAATTGACATCTTGACTCTTTCCTGGCTCACAAAGAGAAATGATTGTGTGAATTGGAAATATCCAAATGGCAATTCAGTTGGTCTGGAACATTTAATTGATATTTAGGAGATTTCATGAACTAAAGTTAAGTAAATTTAAAATTCTGTTCTATCTCAATTTAAAAAAACTATCTTGTTTTTTTTTATATCTAAAATAAAAAGGAAAATTATTTAAGGGAATGGAAATCCTCCCTGAAAACTTCCCAGATCAACACCTTGGGGACAGAATAGATTTGTCAACTAAAAGAAGGTGGAAAGTTGATTTAGCCTTGCTAATCCTGTTTTATATTATTTTGTAAATGTAATTTAGAGAATTAGGTATTTTCGCTGTTGCTAGAAAATTAAAGAAAATTACAACTATTTGGCCATTAGGAAAAATCTAAAATTGTTAACAGTTATTTGGTGCTATTATCATCTTGGTCAACCTAAATCTGATAATTACTGTATATAGCACAATCCATAAAAATATTAAGAATGGTGCAGGAGGGCAACAAACAGCTCAGCCCCTTTCCTGGGGCCTCTTTCAAACCACTTTAATTTGTAAGCTTGCCAGTTTTCTTAACCTTCAGTTTACGCAAAGTCATCAGACCTGAGAAATGAGCCTATTTAGGAGTTTTATACATATATATATATATATATATATATATATATATATATATATGTATATATGTATATGTATGTATATATATATAACAAGAAGTTATATATATATATACACATACATATATATGTATATATGTATGTATATATATGTATATGTATATGTATATATATATATACATATATATATATATATATATATATATATATATATATATATATATATATATATATATATATATATGTAAACAAGGAAAGTGTTTACTAGAAATCTATAAGATCATTTAATGAGTGATCCTTTGTGCCAGGATGAGTTTAAAAATACAAAACAAGTCAAACAATGTGTCTAAGTTTTGGTAAACTTTTTAAAAATTAATTTATTTATAGATTAATTAATAATTAAATTATTACTGAGGAGCCTGAAAAATATCATGGAATCCCATATCTGAGATGTGAAAATTTGTGCCATTCTAAGTCTTAAATACATTGTAACAGGGGACCCATCCAGACATTGGATACTTTGGGGGCCAATTCACCAATCAGTTCCAATTCCTTCCCAAATCAATGAGGCCCAAAGTCCTTTGGGAGCAGGGATGATGATCTCATATTCTGAAACTACTTTCTGCTGAGGATGGGAGTAAAAAAATAATAGCCTAAGCTGGGATTAGTAGAATTTGCTATTAGAGATAAAATCTCTTGGGACTGTAACTGATATTCTTTTGAGTTTTGAATTTGATTGCTTGATCATTAAGTCACTAACCCACCACTTTAGAGAATTATCATAAGCTTCTCAGAGAAATGTGACCCTGAACAGGTAGAAGTCTGTATCTGGACAAGAGTTGGGAGCTTCTGCTCAAGGTGGGATCCTTCTGATTCAGTTCCCCAGTTGTGTTTCTTTGAATAAGAACCCACCTGATTCCTGAGTCTGGCTATAAGGTAGAACTATTATAATTGGACAAAACTGAATATTATCAAACTGAACTAAGGATGCTTTATATTGTTATATGTATGCTCCCAGACTGAGTCCTGAAGAACCAGTTCTGATGGTATTATCATACCCCTGTATTTTCCTTCTATAATAAGTAATTTCTATAATCAGAGCAAATGGTCAACACAAGCCATGAACACAATTCAATTATATAATATCTTGCTGTTTTCAATCTGAAAATATGTATCTTTATTTTTATTATGTTATATATACTATATATTATATCTTAAATAAATTGGTAAATGAGTATTTGGCCTAGTCATCTATCTGTTATAGATACATATAGATATTTGTGTCTCACTGAAATAGTCCTAAAAGGTTTCCAAAATAATGTAAGAACAATTAACATGATTGTCCATAAGACCTTTATTATTATTATTATTTATTGAAACTAAAGCATAAACATCTTTAACATTTGTATATACTGTATGTCCTGTGACACAAATATATTTCATTACATGAAAAGTTGCTGGCCAATCTCTATTGACCTCTCTACCTCTTATAGCAGTCCTTGTGGACTTGTAATTTTTATCTCAGATTATGCTAACTTCTATTTGTTAGATTTGTTTTTTATTCTAGATTTTGGTCAGTTAAAGCTGCATTGGCCAGCTTCAAAGAGCTGAACAAACCATTAAATGCTTTTCAGTCAGTTCCAGGTTATCACTCCCTCCATAAAAGAATGGGACCATGCAGGTGACTCAGCTCTATGCCCATCCTTAGCAGGAAGTAGTTTCAGAATATGAGATCATTGTCCCTGCTCCAAAGGAGCATGTTTAAAAATATCCACAGATATTTCTAACTACAGATCCTGTTTTAAGGAATGGCACTGGAATCCAAATCATGAATGTGCTAGGAGGATATATTGTAAAATGTTACAATTGTGTTTTATCCTAATGTCTTACTTCTATCCTCAATGTCTTCTAAGTCACTACCTATGGTTCATATTATTGAACACTCATCCTATGTGATGGTGCCTTCTAAGATTAATCACTATTGGTACAGGTCAGCATGTGAACTGATTTGAGGTAATATCAAAGGAAAATCAGAAAACAAAAGTAGGAAAAGGAGAATTGTTGGATTACTCATTGCTGGAGTTCTAGCAACTATAGCAATTATTACATCATTTGCTATTTCAGCTACAGCTCCTAACAGAATTCTATTCAGACTGTCCAATTTGCAAATCAATTGGCAAAAAAGTATCATAAACTCCTAAAGAACAATTTTTTTATTTATAAATTTTTTGACAGTATATATGCATGAGTAATTTTTTTTATAACATTATCCCTTATATTCATTTTTCCAAATTATCCCCTTTCTCCCTCTACTCCCTTCCCTAGATGACAGGCAATCCCATACATTTTACATGTGTTACAATATAACCTAGATACAATATATGTGTGTAAATCCCATTTTCTTGTTGCACATTAAGTATTAGATTCCAAAGGTGTAAGTATCCTGGGTAAATAGACAGTAGTGCTAACAATTTACATTCACTTCCCAGTGTTCCTTCTCTGGGTGTAGTTGTTTCTGTCCATCATTGATCAACTGGAAGTGAGATGGATTAAAGAACAAATTAATATAGATAATGAGTTAAAACAAGGACCAAAGTTAATTGAACAATCATTAACATGGTTAAGGGATTATGTAAACTGAAAACTCAATCACAACTAACTTGTGATTATAAATTCACTCATACATATGTAACTCCATATAGATGGGACAATGATAACCACCTATGTGAAATGGCTTCAAATAAGGAACAGAATAAATGAAGCTATACATAATTCCAACTCAATTGGGATACATCTCAATTAGCTCCCTTGACAAAAAACATGGCAAAAAGTAATGTCCCTGGAATCAATACTAATAGAATAGTTAACCAAATATTTGAGTGGTTAAAAAAGAAAAATCCTGTACATAATCTGACTTCTATGCTTTTGCATTTTGTTCCTCTTGCATGTGTTATTCTTATACTCATTGGCTTAGCCCTTTGTGTTTTCTGTTATGTCTTGTAATCATTGTCAAAAAAGGGGGAGATGTAGAGGGCCAGTATTGAATACTATTAGTTCACCATGTCTTGAACAATTGCAAAGACATACTTGGAAAATTTAGGATAATCTTGATGGAGAATGCATGCAACAGGAACAAGGCATTTTAACTATACAATGAATCAAAGACATACTTGAGGTAAATACATTAGTATGATAATTTCTGTTATTTACAACTCCATTTTGACAAATACCTTTGCTTTTGATAATTTCTGATTTTGGTTCTGATAATTTTGGTTTTATATATATAAACTTATTCCCTTCCCCTCTCCATTATTTTCCATTCACCCAACAGGTAATGATTAATTATTATGTTCAGTACTATGTGCTAGGCATTGAGGATGGAAAAAGCAAAATTAAATATAATCTGTCCTGTAGGAACTTAAATTCTGATGGAGATTAGGGAAGACAACATGTAGACATTTAAGAAAATACACAATATATATAATGAGCATGTGGGAGGGATGGTGGTAGCTGAAGAGTCCTAACAGTTATGGGGATCAGAAGAAGTATTATGCATTGTGTAGAAGATGGAATTTCAGCTGAACTTTGAAGGGAGCTAGGGATTTCAAGGTGTAGAGATGAGGAGGGAGAACACTCAAGGACTGGGGTGCCATCTATGCCAGAGGTAGGGAACCTTTTTTCTGCCAAAGGCCATTTGGATATTTATAACAACATTTGGGGGGTGTACAAAATTATCAACATATAGAACTCAAAATAATGGGAGGTTGTACCTAGTTTTCAACTCAATATCACCAGTGGTCATCTTAGTAAATATGGCCAAGAGCTGGATATTCCCCACCCCTGATCTATGCAAAGACATGGAAGAAAGAGCTGGAATGCTATATAAGGAGTTCTGTACTACATGAAAAGGAGTATAGTTATCTCCTTCACATCTGGACTTTCACCATCCTAGTTTCAATATATCTACAGGTTGGCAGAAAAAATTAAATGGAAATTTGGGGGAAGTTTTACTGATACTTCAGATTCCATCAGACAGCACAAAGCTTATAACTAAATCCTAAAACCAAATTTTACAGTAAGGTACTCTAAACACCCCGTAAAAGAAAACATTCAGATTTGTATGAAGGGAGGGCCACAAAATTGTGCATGAATTTTCTAGCTGATATGTTGGGCTGGGGGGATACCAAGCCCCTAACCTCCATGATGTGGAAGGGATAGTTTGAAATAAGTACACAAATATGGGTTTAAACCAAATCTCTGAGGTCTTTAAAGGCCAAAAGGAGGAGTCTGTATTTATTTCAGAGAAAATAGGGAATCAGAAAAGTGACAGGATGAGACCTCTATTTTAGGAATATCAATTTGGTTTTTTTTAATTAAAGTTTTTTATTTCCAAAACATATGCATGGAAAATTTTTCAACACTGACCCTTGCAAAACCTGGTGTTCCAAATTTTCCCCCATTTGCCTCCATCTCTTGCCTAGATAGTAAGTAATCCAATATATGTCAAACATGTTAAAATATGTTAAATCCAATATATGTATACATATTTAAACAATTATCTTGCTGCACAGGAATAATCAGATCAAAAAGGAAAAAATGAGAAAGAAAATAAAATGTGTAAGCAAACAACAACAAAAAGAGTGAAAATACTATGTTGTGATCCATTCATTTCCCACGGTCCTCTCTCTGGGTGTGGACGGCTCTCTTCATCACAAGATCATTGGAAATGGCCTCAATCACCTCACTGCTGAAAAGAGCCTCGTCCATCAGAATTGATCACTGTATATTATTGCCATGTACAATGATCTCCTGGTTCTGCTCATTTCACTTAGCATCAGTTCATAGAAGTCTCTCCAGGCCTCTTTATAATCATCCTGCTGACTTTCTTATAGGACAATAATATTCCAAAACTTATTCAGCCATTCTCCAACTGATGATTATCCACTCAGTTTCCAGTTTCTTGCCACTACAAAGAGGGCTGCCACAAACATTTTTGGCACATGTGGGTCCCTTTCCGTCCTTTAAGATCTTTTTGCGATATAAGCCCAGTAGAAACACTGCTGGGTCAGAGGGTATGCACAGTTTGATTGTTCTTTGGGCTTAGTTCCAAATTGCTCTCCAGAATGATTGGATGGTTCACAACTCCACCAACAATATATTAGTGTCCCAGTTAGGAATATCAGTTTGACAGCTGTATGGTGGATGAATTGGACAAGAGAAAAGCTAGAAGGGGGAGACTGAGTATAGGAAAGCTGATAAAGTAATGATGTGATGAGAGAGCAAAAGGGGATCATTTTATGAGATGTAGAATTAGTTTTAACAAGACTTCACAACTGATTTTATATGGAGTTTAGGTATTTTCAACTAAACTATTATAATGTGTTCAGGTTTGTTGCTTTGAAGGTATGTTTGTTATCTGAAGAAAAATCTTTGCTTTAGAAAACAAAAATAAATACAGGAATGTGAAAATCATTATAAGAAAAGCTAAAATCTTTTTAAAAATTATTATTTTTACATTCCCCAGTTACACAAAAAATAATTTTTTCACATTTTAACAATATTTTATTTTTTTTAAATACATGTAAATACATGTAAAATCTTGTATTCTAAATTTTCTTCCCTATCTCTCCCTCTCCCCCAAGACAGCAAACAATTTGACATAGGTGAAACATGTGCACTTCTTTAAAATATATTCCCATATCCATCATGCTGCATAAGAAAAATCAGATCAAAAGGGAAAAAACAGAAGAAAGCAAAAAGCAAACAAACAATAACAACCAAAAGGTGAAAATCTTATCCTTTGATCCACATTCAGTTTCCACAGTTCTCTCTCTGGATGTAGATGGCACTTTCCATCACAAGTGTATTGAAATTGCCTTGAATCACCTCATTGTTGAAAAGAGCCATGTCCATCACATTTGATTATCACATAATTTTGTTGTTACTGTGTATAATGTCCTCTTGGTTCTGTTCACTTCACTCAGCATCAGTTCAGTTCTTTCCAGGCTTTTCTGAAATCAGCCTGCTCATTATTTCTTATAGAACAATCATATTCCATGACATTCATATATCATAACTTATTCAGCCATTCCCCAACTGAGGGGCATCCATTCAATGTCCAGTAAAACAATTTTTTTAAACTATGGAAATATGTTTTACATGGTTACATGGTTGCACATATATATCAAATGGCTTACCATTTTAGGAAGAAGAAAAGGGAGGGATGGGGGGAGAAAAATTTGGAACTCAAAATTTTGTAAAAAGGAATGTTTAATATTGTGCTTAACATATACTTTAACATATTTAACATGTATTGGTTTACCTGCCATCTGGGGGAGGGGGTGGGGGAAGGGGAAAAGTTGAAACCCGAGGTTTTGATCTTCCTAAAGTGCAGGTCTGACCATGTTGCTACTCTTGGCTTTTTCTCACTTCCAGGGTCAAATAAAAAAAAAATTGGTTTGGCATTTAAAGCTCTTCCTAACCTGACCTCTTCTTAACCTTTTCAGTGTTCTTACACCTTCCATATATTCTAGGAGCCAGTGACACTGCCCTAGGAACAATAGTTCCTTGCACAGGACACTCCATTTCCTGATGGTGCATTTTCACTGATTGTCCTTTATTTTATGTCTCAAATACTGTCATTCCTCATATCTGCCTCTTGGCTTTATTTGTATCTCAGCTAAAATTCTACCAATGACAAGAAGCTTTTTTTATGGTGCCGGCCCCTGCTCCAAAGCCAGTGCTTCCTCTTTGGTGATTATCCTGTAGGTACAGAATTGTTTGCACATTACATTCCCATTAGAAGGGCAGTTCCTTGAGAGTGGAGATCTATCTCTAATAGGCACATAGTAATAGCTGGGACTGGAATTAAGAAGACTCATCCTCATGAGTTTAAATCACATATTTACTATTTATGTGACCCTGGGCAAGTCATTTCCCTCAGTTTCTTCATGTGTAAAAGGAGCTAGAGAAGGAAATGGCAAACCACTCTGGTATCTTTGAAAGAAAACCATAATGGACTTTTCATGGAGAGTTGGACAGGACTGAAAAACAACTAAAGAACAACAAAACAATCATGATAATAGCTAACATTTATACAATGCCTAGGAAGTGCCAGGTACCATGCTAAATATTTTTCAAGTATTATCTCATTTGATCCTCACAACAATCCTGTCAGGTAGGTACCATTATTATCCTCATTTTACTCATGAGGAAACTGAGGTAAACTGAAGTGAGGTGACTTGCCCACGTCATACAGCTAGTGTCTGAGGTCAGATTCATGAAGATGAGTCTTCCTGACTCCAGGCCTGGTGCTCTATTCACTGTAGTACCACCTAGCATTTGATAAATATCTGTTGACTTGACTTTACCCTCATTTATCCGTGACTAAGAGATCTTTAAATTCCAATTCTGCCACTTCTTATCTATAGGAAATAACTTCCTCTATATGTACCAGCAGAAGGAGCAAAATGGAAAGATCCTACTTCTGTTACTTACTACCAGTGTGACCATGGATGAAAGTCTTCCCCTCCTTGGGTCTCAGTTTCCTTCTCTGGAAAATGATGGGGTTGAACGAGATGGCTTTTGAAGTCCTTTCTAGCTCTAGGTCTCTATATAATTCTGTTAGTTTTTTTTTTTTTAAACTCTATGTAATCACTGACCTGGAATCAAAAGCTCTGGGTTTACATGAGTTTAGAGTCAAGAGCTAATCCTAAATCACTCTCTTTGGCTTGTGTTCCTGGTTATGTAAGTCTAGGCAAGTCTTTTTTTTTTTTTGACATTTTTTTATTATTGCTTTTTATTTACAAGATATATGCACAGGTAATTTTTCAGCATTGACTATTCCAAAACCTTCTGTTCTAATTTTTCCCCTCCTTCCCCCAGATGGCAGGTTGACCAATACATGTTAAATATGTTAAAGTAAAAGTTAAATACAATATATGTATACATGTCCAAACAGTTACTTTGCTGTACAAAAAGAATCAGACTTTGAAACAGTGTACAATTAGCCTGTGAAGGAAATACAAAATGCAGGTGCACAAAAATAGAGGGATTGGGAATTCTATATACTGGTTAATAGTTATCTCCCAGAGTTCTTTTACTGGGTGTAGCTGGTTGGTTGAGCTCTATTGGACCTGGTTTGGTTCATCTCATTGTTGAAGAGGGCCACGTCCATCAGAATTGATCATCACACAGTATTGTTGTTGAAGTATATAATGATCTCCTGGTTCTGCTCATTTCACTCAGCATCAGTTCCTGTAAGTCTCTCCAGGCCTCTCCAAAATCTTCCTGCTGGTCTTTTCTTACAGAGCAATGATATTCCGTAATATTCATATACCACAATTTATTCAGCCATTCTTCAACGGATGGGCAGCCACTCAGCTTCCAATTTCTGGCCACTACAAAGAGGGCTGCCACAAACATTCTAGGCAAGTCTTTTAACATCTCTCAGCTTCAGTTTCCTCATCCCTGAAGTGGAAATAATAGCACCTTTTGGGTATACATAATACAATAATGAATAACCATAGTAATATGGTGTTTGATAAACACAAAGATCCAAACTGAGGGGACAAGAGCTCACTCTTTCACAAAAATTTCTGGGAAAACTGGAAAGTTGTTTGGGAGAAAGAAGGTATAGACCAACACCTCACACCATATAACAAGATAAAATCAAAATAGCTCCATGATTTAGACATAAAGTGATGTGAATGACCAAAAGTTGGGGTTCAATCTTATGAAGAACTCACAATGGCCATTCTCTTTGGCATTTAGGGAAGAAATTACAGACAAAATGAAGGGATACAATACACACAAGGGATGATAAATATGAAATAGAGTTGGGAGAGCATAAAAAAGGGTTTTAGTTATTAATGATGGAAAGGAAACACCCCATGAAGTTGGGGTATGCCCTTAGCTGGCAGGCTAAATAATGAAAGGGACATAGCACCCCAAAAGAGCTAGCTAGCTATAAGGAGAAATGAGGTTAATAGAGACACTACAAGACATGGTGGGGTTAGGAGAGATCACGAGGAATGAAGGAAGGGTAAGGGGAAAGACATCACAAGACACAGTGTTGTGGTGGACTGACCCAAAGGAAGGCAGTAGTCACGGGATAGCTCATACTTAGGTTTTATAGGGAAAATTTAACCTCAGGGACTTGACTGGCATTTTTGTCAGGCTTGGTAAGGTGAAACTGCTTGAGACCCCCTACAGAGAGTGGATCTCAGGGGTTTTGACATAACTTGGATTTCTGACTGGATGACCTCCCCAGAGGGTGGGGCCATGGAGCTAAACTGATCTCTATCAGTGCCTTCTCCCAGCTTGCCTCAGGGATCAGTTCTTTAGTTTCTTCCTGTCAGACTCACCATTTGGAACCTCTTCAGAAAGGGTGATATCATAAGCAAATTAGAGAAGCATGGAATATTTTACCTATCAGCTCTACCGGTAAGAGAAGAATTTATGACCAAATAAGAGAGAATCACAGTAAGTAAAATGGATAATTTTTATTACATTAAATTAAAAAGGTTTTGCATAAGCAAAAACTATGTAACCAAGATTAGAAGAAAAGCAGGAAACGGGGGGAGCAAATTTTATAGCAAGTTTCTTTGATAAAGGTTTCATTTCTCAAATGTAGAGAGAACTGAGTCAAATTTATAAGAATGAGTCATTCTCCAATTGATAAATGGTCAAAGGATATGAACAGTTTTCTTTTTTAAATAATAGGTGATTATTTTAAGATAATGCAATGATAGTTTTCAACGTTCACCCTTGCAAAACCTTGTGTTCCAAGTTGTTTTTCCCTCCCTTCCCCTAAAATGGCAAGTAATTCAATATATATTAAACATGTGCAATTCTTCTATACATATTTTCACAATTATCATGTTGCATAAGAAAACAGATCAAAAAAAAAGAGGGAAAAATGAGAAAGAAAACAAAATATAAGCAAATAACAATAAAAAAGGAGAAACACTATGTTGTGATCCACATTCAGTCCCCACAGTCTTCTTGGCTCTCTCCATCACAAGTTTATTGGAAAATTATTGACTGGATGGTTAGACTGCCCAGAGCACGCTAGAGTAAGGAGAATGAAATCTTTAGAGGGAAGGCACTTTGAGGGAGAGGAGAGTATCTCATAGTGGGCTTAGTCCTAAAGAGAACTTAGCAAAGATTTTCATCATAAGCAGATCTTTTACCGGGGAAATTTCCTTTGGGGGTTTCTCAGGGAGACCAGAGCAGTAAAGGCCAGAGGGAGGGGTCAGGAGCCAAGAGACAGATTAGGTCCTGGACTCATCTAAAGATAAGATAAAGATAAGATAGTCTGGGAAAGCTAAGTTCCTTTTTATATGCAATTAGGGTTGATAGTGTTTACAAATGTCTTAACTTATGGTAATAAGACCTGAAAGCCAAGTTTCTTCAAGGTTGTTTCAAAGGTTGTTTGAATGTCTTTAAAGATGCTCACTAGAATGGAGACTGGATGGCTGAATTAATAATAGACTCTGACTTCACATTATTCTATAGGAACAAGATTGAGGCTTCTTGGTGACTAGGGAAGAGGGGGAAGAGAGTAAGTCACATCATGAAAGACTAACTTTTCTCATCAATACAGTGATCCAAGACAATTCCTCTTTTATTCCAATAGTATTTTATTTTTCCAAATACATGTCAACATTCATTTTTGTAAAACTTTATGTTCCAAATTTTTCTTCCCCCATCACCTCCTCACTCCCTCAGACAGCAAGCAATATGATAGATTAAATATGTGCAATTCTTTTAAACATATTTCCATATTTGTCATATTGAACAAGAAAAAAGGGGGGAAAACATGAGAAAGAAAGACAAACAAGCAAACAACAACAACTAAAAGAAGGTGAAAATGCTGTGCTTGGATACATATTCAGTCTCCACAGTTTTTTCTCTGGATGTAGATGATACTTTCCATCCTAAGTCTATTGGAATTGCCTTGAATTGTTGAAAAGAGCCAAGTCCATGGCAGATGTTCATCACATAATCTTGTTACTATGTACAATGTTCTCTTGGTTCTTCCTCACTTCACTCAGCATCAGTTCACTTAAGTCTTTCCAGGTTTTTTTGAAATCAGCCTGCTCAAGTGATCCAAGACAATTCCAAAGGACTCGTGATGAAAATGCTATCCATCTCCAGAGAAAGAACTGATGGAGTCGGAATGCTTTTTTTTTTCCTTTTGGTTGTTTCTTCTTTCACAACATGACTAATATGGAAATATGCTTTACGTGGTTCTACTTATAAAATCTATATCAAATTGTTTACTGTTTTAGGAAGGAGGATGGGCAGGCAGGGAGGGAGAGAGGGAGGAAAAATTTGGAACTCAAAAAAGTTTTTAAGTGAATGAATTATTCATTTAAATTCAAATTCAAAAATGAATTTACATGTAATTGGAAAAATGACATACTCTTAATTCTTTTTACATGAAATTGAGAATAAAAACATCTGTTAAAAAACTGCTAGAAATATTTTATACATAAAAAAACATTTCTTGCCCTCTTCCTTTGATCTCCTTGGAATATAACCCTAGTAGTAATATTGCCAAATCAAAAAACTTTGTAAGTTTAATAAGTTTTGGCTCAGAGTTTGAATGGCCATGTAATGGCGGAGAAACTGAGGCAAGATAACGAGTTTTTAATATTCTATTTGAAAGGGAGAGATTGTGCTGGGGGCATGCTACCCATAGGGCGGATGTCCAAAGCATCCCCTCCAGCCACCAATGTGAATTCTCAATCACACACACACACACACACATATATACATATACATACATACATACATACATACATATGGCTCAGCTACAGGGGTAGACTGAGTCAGGGGCAGAGTCAGAGCACTGAGAGCAGGAACAGAATAACAGACTATCAATCGGGTTCTGACAGGGTGAGGGGAGGCACCAGACATTCTGATAAGTTGGGATAAAGAAGAACAATGACAGAATGGGGGGAGGCAGTGGACATAAGTAGGGAAGGGCCCGGGTCATGATGTCTAAGATAGAAGGTCTTCTTATCTGGATCATGATGATTAGGAGAGAGGGATGGTGTTGGTGGATTGAGCAGAACAATTAAGAACCGAGGCAGGACAATTCAGGGAAACTGAGGCAGGACAATTTGGGGAAACAGGCAGGACAATTCGGGGAAACTGAGGCAGGACTTTTTTTTGGGGGGGGAACTGAGGCAGGACATTTTGGGGGGGAAACTGAGGCAGGACAATTCGGGGAAACTGAGGCAGGATATTTTTGGGGAAACTGAGTCAGGACAATTCGGGGAAACTGAGGCAGGACATTTTTGGGGAAACTGAGGCAGGACAATTCGGGGAAACTGAGGCAGGACAATTTGGGGAAACTGAGGCAGGACAATTCGGGGAAACTGAGGCAGGACAATTTAGGGAAACAGGCAGGACAATTCGGGGAAATTGAGGTAGGACAATTCGGGGAAACTGAGGCAGGACATTTTGGGGAAACTGAGGCAGGACAATTTAGGGAAACTGAGGCACAACAGTTAGACAAATTAATTCCACCAACAATGTCATCAATATGTCTACTTTCCTGAAATTTCCCAAAATTTGTTATTTTCTTCTTGTTAACTGTCAATCTTATGGGTATGGTGTAGAAATTCCGAGGGTTAATTTTCATTTTTCTAATTATTAGTGATTTGGATCTTTTTTTCCTCTAGATAGCTCTAGATAACTTGCATTAGCCCCTATACCCTAACAGAAGAAAATATTTGCCTAACTTTGAAGAGATCAAGCTCCGAACCTTCTTGCAGGGAGACAGTCTCCAGAGTACCACTGAAACAGCAGTGCAACAACACCAGGCAGTCACCTCGAGTTACCATGAGAACAGTGGAGACCATCAAAGTACCGGGTGATACCAACAGATGCCATCAGTAGTGCCACAGTAGTCCTCAGAAGGGGGAGTTGCTTTTCTGCATACATGCTCTGTATTCTCCCTCGTGAAACTTTCCTTTATCTCCCAATTAGCTGGAAATTAGCTTACCTTAATAAGAACTCGCCTGGAATTTTGTTTCTCTCTTATGTCCAGAATCTCAAAGTTGGAAGGGATTCTACAGCCTCTTGGAGCAAATGGAAAGTCTTCTGCTTTGCTTTTTGCCTGGATCCATAAAATTCTGTGGTGACTATTAATCCGCAAAAGAATGTAGTATATATTTTGGCCGCCAGGTGGCAGTGCTCTCAAGGATCAAGTCAAGTGATTCATCAAGGATCTAGAACACTTGGGAGGACCTCACCAGAGCTTGCAACAGTCCTGCCCACCAGACTGTTCTTGCCTACAAGTTCTTAGACTAAGCTCCCTCCCATTTAGGGCGTGACTGGCAGGATTTAGTTGCCCTCCCCAGCTGTAGTCAAAATTTAACTAATTTGAATATATTATAATATAATATACATACATTAACATAATATGTTATATATTATAATACACGAATATATTAATGTGATAATATAAATAATTACAATATAAAATTAAATTAAACCTTTTTATTTTACAAAACATGTGTTATGCCACAGTTCTCTTTTATTGTTCTGACTCAGTTTCCCTAAATTGTCCTCCCTCAGTTTATAATTGTTCCGCTCAATCCTGCAAAACCACCCCGCCCTTTTAAACAATATCTGTTAAGAATAAAAAGATCTTCTATTTTAGAATATTAGAATGCCTCTCCCCATTCCAAGCTGTTAGAATATCAGATACCGTCTTATCAAGATGCCTCCCCCATCTTCAGTGGCTCACCCCACCCTGTCAGAGTCCCATTCCCTTTCTTAGCACCCTGACTCCGTCCCTGCTTCAGTCTACCCCCTGAGTCTGAGCCATGGGTACACAGGTCATTGAGAAGTCACATTGTTGGCTGGATTCTTGGGGACAATAGTCTCATTCAGTCCCGGGACCAAACCATGGATCCATTTGGTCGCAGTAAATCTCTCCCTTTTAAATAAATTATTAAATTGTTCTCTGATCTCTATCTTGCCTCAGTTTCTCTGGCATAACAATACCCACGAACAATTCTGCAACATTAGCCCTTGTAAAACCTCGTGTTCCAATTTCCCCCCATCTCCCACCCCCTCCCCTAGATGACAAGTTAAATCCAATATATGCATACATATCTATACTAAATTATTGTCTGGCACAAGAAAAACCAAATCAAACCAGTAAAAAAGAGAAGCAAAATAAAATGCAAGCAAACTACCACAAAAAGAGTGACAATGCCTATGTTGTGAACCACACTCAGTTCCCACAATCCTCTCTGGGTGCAGCTGGCTCTCTTCGTCACTGCACAAGTGGAACTGGTTTGAATCATCTCTTTGTTGAAGAGCCACATCCATCAGAATTGATTGTTGTATCATCTTGTTGTTACCCCATCATCTTGTTGCCGTGTACAACGATCTTCTGGTTCTGCTCACTTCGCTCAGCGTCAGTTCATGCAAGTCTCTCCATACCTTTCTGAAATCATCCTGCTTGTCATTTTCTTACAGAACACTAACATTCCAGAACATTCATATACCACAAATTGTTCAGCCATTCTAGAACTCACGGGCATCCACTCATTTTCCATTTTGATCTGATGCATTTTATATCACATAAATCAGGGCTTCTTAATTGTTTCCCTTTCACCAAATAATTTTTACCCTAGGCATATAGATATAGAAAATAGGCACACAAATCGAATGTTTGCTTATAATAAGCCAAAATTTCATGACCCCCACATTCAGTGGGGACCCCATTTAGGGTTGTGATCCACAGTTAAGAAGCTAGATATAGATAATCCTCAATGTGGTCGCATGTATTTTATTTTATTGAATAAACAATTATTAAGATGAGTATTAAGAGCTGCTCTATAGAACACTCACCCTAATTTCTTCCCCCAAATCCTCCTAAATACCTGGACCATTCCTGGAGGATAGAAAGAAGGATTAGCCGAAGGAGTAACTTGTCTAGGACTACCTTCTGTGGAGAAACAAGATTATGATCAATATTTCAGGGGGGAGGTGCCATTTGAGATGGGTTCTAAAGCCTGTTTCACCATAATCACTTGTTTTATTATAATTAAGAGAAATCTCTTAATAATTGTTGATAAATGTCGTTATTTTATTGTAACTATTGGCTATTATTGTAGCTATTGTCTTTTATTCCGTAACAGTTTATTCTTGTATTTCTGTTATATGTGTTTGAAGAGCGGACCGTTTCTTCAGCTGAAGATATATCTCTGTCCAAAGTGCTACTCTGCCGGGGCGGCGACCCCATGGCGCAGTGGATACAGCACCCGCCCCGAAGAAAGAAGACAAAGAGAAGACCTCAGGACCTCAGTTCGGATCCCGCCTTGGACATCTCCTTCCTCGCCCCTCCCCCCATTGCCCCACCAGCTGTAAGACTTTGTCATCAGCCCAACAAAATAAACAAATAAATGTTTTGAACACTACCTTTTTATTGAACATCATTTTTTATTGATCCATATCTTTTCATTCATAGACTCAGATTTACAAAATGCAATCTTACTTGGCTCTGTACAACATATTATTCCATTTCCTTTTCCGGTTTCTGGAGGGCGCAAAATGTCTTTCGTTGTTTGAAATTCTTTTCCTTCATATTTAAAGGTCTCTCTTGCTGCTTGAAGAATTTGTTGTTTGCCCATGGAATTGTTAAAATCCATCCACTGTGTAATTTGGAATTTACAGCACAGAATATTTTTCTTGGAGTTGATTTGTTGATTGTTTTGATTGGTACTTTATTTTCTGCATTTAGAAGATCCAGTCAATTTTCTTGTAGTATCTCTTGCAGTGTGTTGTTCAAGTTTTTTTTTTTTTTTTTTTTTTGTTTGTTTGTTTGTTTTTTGACTTGTCTTTTTCTTTTGGGAGCCTATAATCCTTAAATTGTTTCTATGCATTCTGTCTTTCAGAACAATATATCTTCCTTTTATGGAGATCATGCTTTCTTGTAATGTTACTGCTTTTCTCTTTCCAGATTTGCATGTATTTGCATATTCAATCACTTGTTCTTGCTTTTGTTTCTTTGGTGAAAATTGCCACTATATATGTTAAAGGTTTTCTATTTTGCCAATTCTTTCTTTTGTGCAGTCCATAAATCCTGCTTTCCCAGTTCTTATTTCTCTTTTAAAACCATTCAGGAATATCCTGTTGTCATGCCCTCATGAGAATCCACAGGATCTTCCGCCTCATGGGATGTTGATTTGTCTTGTAACATTTAGCCTGAACTCTTTTACCTGATCTGAAGTTCATATTTCCTGTTGTTATTAATAGCTTCCTGGTTGGCTGATTTCCTTATCAAGATCTTTGAGTTTTCTTCCTCTTGAAATCCTTGATAATTTCAATCTTAATTCCTTAGTTTCCCCTATTGCTTACTTTTTTACTCCCTTCCCTTTGATTGCAGTTTCCCAGGGGGCTGGATCTCAAAACTATCTCTGCCTTCTCCCTTGATAAGCAGTTCATGATTCATCAACCTCAAACTTCTAGAGACACAGAACTGGTTTAATTTGGGTGCTGGATTCTTTCCCTCAGGCTTAGTGGAGTGCCACATAGTATACACACATGAGTCCTGCCTCAGTTTTCTGGCTAGTTCTGTTGTGGCAGAATGCTGCCTCATTGTATATTGCTGTTGCAGAGTGAGCAAACTTCTGTCATTTGGATTCCCATAGACAGGTGGTAGTATAGAGTTGAGTTTTGGATCTCCTTGTTGGGGGAGAGGTGGAGGGGAATGCTGGGTGAACTTCTTAGGGATTAGGATTTTTAGCCTTCTCACTGTTTTTTTTCTTTTTCTTTTTTTTTTTTTTCTTTCTCTCATTTGGATTCTTAATGTTCTAGAATAGGGAGACAGTTGTAATGATAGGGTTTGAGATTTAAGATTCCTTTCTGATTTCCCAACTCCCATGGCTGAATATCCGGGCCCAGCCCCACCGGATCTGACCTGACTTGGGTTTTCTCAGCCCCCCACAAACAGTTTCTTCCTTATCTGAAAAGCCCGCCAAGAACTTGGAACCGCCCACAATCTTTTAGGTATAAAGGAGCCAAGCCGGAGCTCTCTCTTTGCAGGAGCCCTTCCCCTCAACACGTGGTATCATTCTGGCCATGGAAGGGTTCCTGCCCGCCCAGCGGCCACCTCTGGCCCTGGCTTCTTTCTAACTGAATTTTACTTCCAAATTTCTACAATAAACCTTTTATTTATCAATCTAGGTTTTCAGGCCTGTAAATTCATTTACAAGGGACACTGTGCCTCATGGGATTATCTTTTCACCGGCAAACGGGGTTCCCCCTTTCCTTTCTCTCATCATTTGGTTGTGCATATGGGGACCCTGAAAATTGTTACCCCGAAAACTAACCTTAGCCTTTTCAGGTCTCTCAGAACCAACCTTTGTCCTTAGCAGTTCGAGCAGCTTCCGGGAAGAATATCTGTGTTCCTACCCTCTTCTCACTCTATCTCTAAAAGGCCTCCTTTTGTCTCTGTCTCTAAAGGCTTCTTCTAGAGACAAAAGACCTTTTTTTCCAAGGCATTGCTAATCCCTGTATCTCGCTAGAAAAGCCTGCCCTCAGGCCGCAACTGCCAGACACTCAGAGAAAGTGCCTCTTCTTCACCCCTCCCCTCACCAAGTGGCCAACCCTCTAGGGCCCCAGGCCAGCAGTCTCTGTGATCTCTTCTGGAGGAGAAATCTGTGTTTGAGCCCCTCTCACACCCCACCATAGTGGTAGCCATGAGGAGGAAAAGTTTGGATCGGGGTGAACTTGAACTTGGAGATGTGTCTCTACCCAACTGTGTGAGCCTTCACCTTCGCCACTGGAGAAGCACTAGGTAAGATAACATCTCTCCCTTCCCCCAGCCTCTCTCTTTTCCAACCTGTCCCATGTGGCTTGGCAACCTGCCATTTAAATGCTCCCATCCTGTCCCCTTCTTGGGGTACAGTGGGGAGATTTGGGGACTCTTCATGATCTCTGGAAAAGTCTCCCATTCACTTTTAAAAAGGTACTTTGCTGCAACTCTGAATGCCCCTCCCATAGCTTTTACCTGGCTCTTAAAGGTTTTCAGGCCTTTCTCTCATCATTAAGGCTTTATTGCTTGTACATAATTTCTATTTTCTTTTCTTTCTTTCTTTCTTTTAAAATTTTTAATAATATTTTATTTTTTCCAAATACATGCAAAGATAGTTTTCAGCATTCATCTTTTTTAAATTAAAGCCTTTTATTTTCAAAATATATACATGGATAATTTTCAACATTCATTCTTACAAAGCCTTGTGTTCTTTTGTTTTTCCTCCCTTCTCCCCACCTCCTCCCCCACATGGCAAGTGATCCCATATATATGAAGCTTGTGCAATTCTTCTACATGTATTTCTACAATTATCGCACTGCACAAGAAAAATCAGATCCAAAAGGAAAAAGTGAGAAAGCAAACAAAAAGCAAGCAAACAACAACAAAAAGAGTGAAAATACTATGTTGTGGTCCACATTCAATTCCCACAGTCCTCTCTCTCACTGCAGATGGTCTCTTCATCACAAGATCATTGGAACTGGCCTGAATCATCTCATTCAACATTCATTTTTGCAAAAACCTTGTATTCCTAATTTTTCTCCCTCTCTCCCTACTGTATAGTCCGGACTAGCTCCCTGGAGGCTTCAGGATCAGCCAGAGTCAGGAGAAGTAAAAGTCCTTGGTCTTTAAGAGGAGAAGTGAAAGAAGCAGGCAAACTGCCACAAGGTTTGCCAAAGATGTATCCTTGAGTCCAAAGTCATCAGCCTTTCTCCTCCTCCTCCTGCAGCAAAGTGATTCTGGCCTTTCTCACCCCAACCTCCAATCCTTGCCTTAAATTGATTAACACCAAACATTGGTGCATCAACTGTGAGAAGAGCCATTCATCCAAACATATGCTAATAGAGTCATTGTCTCATAGTGAATAGGTAATTAGCCTTAAGTGCTGATTCAAGTACACCTATTCAGAGTTTCAACCCTCTACACCCTACCTCCCTCCTCCCCAACACAATAAGAAAACCAATATAGATTAAGTAATTGCAGTTCTTCTAAACATTTCCATATTCATGATGCTGCACAAGAAACATAGGGGGGGGGGGGGAGAAACCAAGTAAACAACAACAAAAAGGTCCAAACACTATGCTTTGATCCACATTCAGTCTCCATGGTTCTCTCTCTGGATGTGGATGTTATTTTCCATCACAAGTCTACATAATTTCTATTTTCAAAAGATTTGAAAGGTCATGAGGATTGGAGAAAATTGCTAGCCCTCCATTTGACTTTCTATATGGCCTAGAAGTATCTGAGAGAGCTCTTAAAGGATAGGAACATTTTAAGAATTAGGAGAAAGGGATGTAGAAGAGATTCTTTCCCACCTTCACTTAATGACGGCACTTTTGGACTTACACACTATAAGTGTAGACATCTAATTATATCTTGTTTTTACCCAAATCCGCCTTAGAGCGGCAAAGGCCAAAGGATTAAGTATAACAATGAAACTTCTCTAAGCTGTAGCACTTTGATTTGGAAGAAGCTCTTAAGATCTTCAGAGGCAACACTAGAGTATGCTGTTTCCCATCAGACTCTATTTTTCTGTTTTCTTTCATAGGATGGTCTTACCTGGAGGTAATTATAACCCCTGGGTGAATCTGTGTCTGAAAATGTGATTGATGGTGATGAACAGAAAAAGACTGTCTGCAGAGTCCTGGGCTTCCTCCACATGTTATGGATTGGCCAACACTGCTAACCCTCTTTCTATAGTGCAGAGGAGACACCGTCCCCAGGTGAATTACAAGATAACTCATAGAATTATTGAGTGGTATGGTTGTCACTAATAGTTGTGATATTTCCATTTACCTATGGAAAATCATTATCTTTCACAACAAATGATTGTTCCATAGTAATAGACTTGCTTTCATCTTAGATCTTTTCTTTTCTCCTTTCCACTTCTGGCTCTCACTGAGACCTGGCTACTTCTGATGACACACATTTTCATTCATACCCCAGCAGATTGCACCCCCCCCCTACCATCCTCACTTTCCCACTTATCTACCGTTTTTCACTTTTCTACCAATATGTCCGCGTCCCCCCCATCTTCCAAAATTCTTAATTGACCCCTGCCAGCTATCATCCTTTCTCTGATCTCTTTTGAGACCAAAAAGAGAAGGTTGTCTTTAACAGAAGCATCTCTTTCATTCCCTCTTTCTCTTCTTAACTCTCTGCTGTCTAGCTTCCGATATCATCATTCACACATATATTGGATTTAACATATTTTTTTCCCCCTGAGGCTGGGGTTAAAGTGACTTGCCCAGGGTCACACAGCTAGGAAGTGTTAAGTGTCTGAGACCAGATTTGAACTCGGGTCCTCCTGAGTTCAGGGCTGGCACCACTTAGCTGCCCCGATTGTTTCTTTTTTTAATAAAGCTTTTTATTTTCAAAACATATGCAAAGATAATTTTCAGCATTCACCCTTGCAAAATCTTGTGTTCCAATTTATTTCTCCCTCTTTTCCCCCACTTCCTTCCCTAGACAGCATATAATCTAATATATATTAAATGTGTGCAATTCTTCTATACATATTTCCACAATTATCATGCTACACAAGAAAAATCAGATCAAAAGGGGAAAAAATGAGAAAAAAACCAAAAAGCAAGCAAACAACAACAACAAAATGAAAATACGATGTTCTGCTCCACATTCAGTCTCCACAGTCCTTTCTCTGGACACAAGATCATTAGAACTGGCTTGAATCATCTCACTATTGAAAAGAGCCATGTCCATCAGAATTGATCATCACATAATCTTGTTGTTGCTGTGTATTATGATCTCCTGGTTCTGCTCACTTCATTCAGCATCAGTTCATGTCATTCTCTTCAGGCCTCTCTGAAATCATCCTGCTGATCATTTCCTATAGAACAATAATGTTCCATAACATTCATATACCACAATTGATTCAGTCATTCCCCAACTGATGGGCCTCCACTCAGTTTCCAGTTTCTTGCCACTACAAAAAGGGCTGCCACAAACATTCTTGCACATACAGGTCCCTTTCCCTTCTTTAAGATCTCTTTGGGATATAAGCCCAATAGCAGCAATGCTGGATCAAAGGGTATGCACAGTTTGATAACTTTTTGAGCAAAGTTCCAAACTGCTCTTCAGAGTGATTGGATCTATTCACAGTTCCCCCAACAATGTATCAGTGTCCTAGTTTTCCCACATCCCTTCCAACATTTGTCATTATTTTTTCCTGTCATCTTAGCCAATCTGACAAGTGTGTAGTAGGATCTCAGAGCTGTCTTAATTTGCATTTCTCTGATTAATAGTGATTTGGTGCTCTTGGATAGGGAGAGCGAATATAATAAAGATGACAATACTCCCCAAACTAATCTATTTATTTAGTGCTATACCAATCAGACTCCAAAAAAACTATTTTAATGACCTAGAAAAAATAACAACAATATTCATATGGAAAAACAAAATGTCAAGAATTTGAAGGGAATTAATGAAAAAAAAATGAAGGTGGCCTAGCTGTACCAGATCTAAAATTATATTATAAAGCAGTGGTTACCAAAACCATTTGAAATAGACTAGTTGATCAGTGGAATAGGTTAGGTTCAAAGGATAAAACAGTCAATAACTTTAATAATCTAATGTTTGACAAACTCAAAGACCCCAGATTTTGGGATAAAAACTCATTGTTTGACAAAAACTGCTGGGAAAATTGGAAATTAGTATGGCAGAAACTAGGCATTGACCCACACTTAACACCAAGATAAGGTCAAAATGGGTTCATGATCATAAAGAATGGTATTATAAACAAATTAGAAGAACATAGGATAGTTTACCTCTCAGACCTATGGAAGAGCCAGGAATTTATGACCTAAGAGAAACTAGAGATAATTATTGATCACAAAATAGAAAATATTGATTATATCAAATTGAAAAGTTTTTATTCAAACAAAATTAATGCAGACAAGATTAGGAGGGAAGCAATAAACTGGGAAAATATTTTTCAGTTAAAGGTTCTGATAAAGGCCTCATTTCCAAAATATATAGAGAATTGACTCAAATTTATAATTTATAAAATTTCTAAATTTCTAAGAAATCAAGCCATTCTCCAAATGATGAATGGTCAAAGGATATGAACAGGCAATTCTCAGATGAAGAAATTGAAACTATTTCTAGCCATATGAAAAGATGCTCTAAATCACTATTGATCAAAGAAATGCAAATTAAGACAACTCTGAGATACCACTACACACCTGTCAGATTGGTTAAGATGACAGGAAAAGATAATGAATGTTGGAGGGGATGTGGGAATACTGGGACACTGATACATTGTTGGTGGAACTGTGAAAGAATCCAGCCATTCTGGAGAGCCAACTGGAATTATGTCCAAAAAGTTATCAAACTGTGCATACCCTTTGATCCACCAGTGCTACTACTGGGCTTATATCCCAAAGAAATACTAAAGAAGGGAAAGGGACCTGTATGTGCCAAAATGTTTGTGGCAGCCCTTTTTGTAGTGGCTAGAAACTGGAAAATGAATGGATGCCCATCAATTGGAGAATGGTTGGGTAAATTATAGTATATGAAGGTTATGGAATGTTATTGTTCTGTAAGAAATGACCAGCAGGAAGAATACAGAGAGGCTTGGAGAGACTTACATCAACTGATGCTGAGTGAAACGAGCAGAACCAGGAGATCATTATACACTTCAACAACAATACTGTATGAGGATGTATTCTGATGGAAGTGGATATCTTCAACATAGAGAAGATCTAATTCAGATCCAATTGATCAATGATGGACAGAATCAGCTACACCCAGAGGAGGAACACTGGGAAATGAGTGTAAACTGTTTGCATTTTTGTTTTTCTTCCCAGGTTATTTTTACCCTCTGAATCCAATTCTTACTGTGCAACAAAAAAACAAATTTGGTTCTGCACACATATATTGTATCTAGGAAATACTATAACATCTTTAACATGTATGAGAATGCCTGCCATCTAGGGGAGCAGGTGGTGGGAAGGAGGGGAAAATTTGGAACAGAAGGGAGTGCAAGGGATAATGTTGTAAAAAATTACCCATGCATATGTACTGTGAAAAAAAGTTATAATTTTAAAATTAATTAAAAAATGAGGCCTTTATCAGATCCTTTGAATGTAAAAATGTTTTCCCAATTTATTGCTTCCTTTCTAATCTTGTCTGCATTAGTACAAAAACTTTTATCTTAATATAACCAAAATTATCTACTTTGTGATCAATAATGATCTCTAGTTCTTCTTTGGTCACAAATTCCTTCCTCCTCCACAAATCTGAGAGGTAAACTATCCTATGTTCCTCTGATTTGTTTATAATATCATTCTTTATGATCATGAACCCTTTTCGACCTTATCTTGGTGTTAGGTGTGAGTCAATGGCTACTTTCTGCCATACTAGTCTCCAATTTTCCCAACAGTTTTTGCCAAATAGTGAATTCTTATCCCAAAATCTGGGGCCTTTGGGTTTGTCAAACACTAGATCGCTATAGTCCACCGACTATTTTGTCCTGTGAAACTAACTTATTTCACTGATCAACTACTGCGTTTCTTAGCCAGTATAAATGGTTTTGATGACTGCTGCTTTATAACATAGTTTAAGATCTAGTACAACTAGGCCACCTTCATTTCTCTCCATTAATTCCTTTGAAATTGTTGACCTCCTCCTCTTCCTCCTCCTCCTCCTTCTCCTCCTCCTCCTCCTCCTTCTCCTCCTCCTCCTCCTCCTCCTCCTCCTCCTCCTCCTCCTCCTCCTCCTCCTCCTCCTCCTCCTCCTCCTCCTCCTCCTCCTCTTCTTCTTCTAAAAAAAACCAAAAACCTCAGTAGTATTTTATTTTTCCAAATACACGTAGAGATAGTTTTCAACATTCATTTTGGTAAGACTTTGTGTTCCAAATTTTTCTCTGTCCCTCATCTTCCTCACCCCTGCCAAGATAACAAATAAGCTTCTATAGGTGAACTATGTGCGATTCTTTTAAATACACAGCTGTCGTATACAGCTGTTGGCAAGCTGTCACTCTTGTCAGACCAAGAGCTCCTCAGGGACAGGAACTAGTTTTTTGTTTATTTGTTTGTTTGTTTGTTTTGCCTTTTTTGGGGGGTATTCTCAGTAATTAGCACAGTGCCTGGCACATAGTAGGTGTTTAATACTTGCTTGTTGACTGATTTGTTGATTTACTGATCATTGACTACATTGGGGTTGGATCAGATGGCATGTGATAGCTGTAAACTTGTCAAACAAATTAGAGGCTAGAGAAAAAAAAAAATCAGGTGAGCTAGATTACAGTGCCAGGTTTGCTATTGACTCACTGCATGTGAACCTCAGTTTCCCCATGTATTATGTCATCCATAATCTCCAAAGCCTTAGCCGTCCTTGAATTATGGGGGTACTGCTTATGCCCCCCTCTTCCATTCTTTTTTTTTTTTTTCCCCCTGAGGCTCGGGTTAAGTGACTTGCCCAGGGTCACACAGCTAGGAAGTGTCTGAGACCAGATTTGAACTCGGGTCCTCCTGAATTCAAGGCTGGTGCTCTATCCACTGCGCCACCGAGCTGCCTCTCCCCTCTTCCATTCTTATGAGTTTATATGGTGTTTATATATGTGAGAGAGACTGTATTATCATTCCCACTTTAGAGAAGGGAATAATCATTTCTATATGGTGTCAGATAGAATCTGGTCCATATAATAGCTTGCCTGAGGAAAATGGGGCGACTGTAAGTGGTTTTTTTTTGGTTGTTGTTGTTTGTTTTTTTAAAAGGCAAATATGCCATTCGCTGAAATTCTGGGGTAATGCAGCTTTGCAGACGGAGGGTAAGGAGCAACAAGGACTTTCTAAGGCGGCTCTTTTCATCGTGTCACAATAACCCATGGCCTTCCTAGCAAGGCTCCACTTCTTGTTTCGGGGAACTGAGGCACAGCGGGAACTTGAGTCAGATCCAAGGGCCGGGAGGGGTCGGAGCTCTTTTCGTCCAGTCAGTAGGGTTTACCCACGCCACGGTGCCCGAGGCGAACCCAAGGCCGCGAGGAACACGGGTGGGAGGGGAGAATACAAAGAAGGCAAAGCGAAGGAAAGGGAGCAACAAGCGGCCCAATAGTAAGTAGCCTTTCCCGGCAGTGGACCGGGTGCGGGATTCGGAGGCAGGGAAAGCGGATTCAAATTCTGTCAGCTCCTCCGTCCCGCTTTAACTGCTCACTTCCCCTCGCGCGGTCCTGGGTTAATTAAGCGTAGATCTCCGAGCTTCCGAAAAGGGAAATGGCCTCGCCGCAGGTCGGGGCGGGACACCTGCCCCCGCGGACCGCCGCGCTCCGCGGGGACGGGAGAGAAGGGATGCTCCCTCCCAAAGGGCTGGCGTTCTTTGTCTGGGAAACGGGAAGACTACAACTCCCAGACCGCCTCGCTTTCCAGATGGAGCCCGAGGACTCCTAGGGCTCCCCGGTTTCCGCAGGGAAGCGCCGGGCCCCCGCTGCTATTGTATGGGCTTTCTCAGCGGGTCCGGCTCTCTCCCCCTCTCTCTCCTCGGCCCCTCCCGCGCGCCCCTGGAAGGCTGGGCTTCCACCCGCGCAGCGTTAACCCTTAGCGTGCCAGCAGCCGGGGAGCCGCGTCGGGAGCCGGGGGATCCTCCGGGGAAGGACGGAAAGGCCGGCGCCGGCTCTCGGGGAGAGACGGGGAGCGGAGCGGGACGTCGCTGGCTATAAGAACGGGAGCGCGGCGGCCGAGGAAGGCGGGCCCGGGCCGGCCAGGGTCACTCTCCAAGGAGCCTCCGGAGCCGGAGCGGACGGTCTGGCCGCTAATCCCGGGGAGGGGCGGGCGGCGCTCAGGCCCCGCCCCCGCCTCGCCCCGCCCCTCGGCCCGGCCCGGCCGAAGTGGCACGTTCGCGATTGTCCAGGAAGGAGCCGGGGCGGGCTCGGGAGGCCACTTCAGCCGCGGCCGCCGCTGCCCTCGGGTGTCTCGTGCGCGGGGCGGCCCAGGCGAAGCCGGGGGCGGGGGCGGGGGCGGCCCGAGAGCATGCGGAGTGCCGGGCCGGGACAGCCGTAGCTCGCCGCTTCAGGGAGGGAGGCGTCCGCGGTCCGGGCAGCCCGCGACTCCGGCCCTCGTCCCGCCCGAGCCCGTCGGCCAGTGCGGTGCCGGGCGCCCCGGCGGCTGATGCGCCCTGTCTGGGCTCGCTCGCTCTCGTCCTGTTCGCGGTGTGTGCGGCCCCGCTCCGCGCCCCGACCCGCACGATGGGGCACCCCCCGCTCGAGTTCAGCGACTGCTACCTGGACAGCCCCGATTTCCGCGAGAGGCTCAAGTGCTACGAGCAGGAGCTGGAGCGGACCAACAGATTCATCAAAGATGTGATCAAAGACGGCAACTCCCTGATCGGCGCTATGAGAAGTAAGTGACCGGTGCCCCGGCCCCCTGCGCTCGCACACCTGTCGGGGGAGCTGCCGGCTGGCGGGGGGAGGGGGCTTCACCTGGCGCTTTCAGCGCTGGCCCGAACTCCGCTTCTCTCCCCCCCCCCCCCCCCCCCCGCGTCCCCTTCGGGAGTGCCGGCCTTATAAGGGCAGTTCTCCGTCGTGTGCCACGGGACCCCCCTCCTGGCAGACGTCTCGCTCCTCCGCCATTCTCGGGGAAGTGGGGCCTGTGGCCGGTGACAGCCACCTGAACAGATACGGGGTCCCAAAGAAGGAGGGCACAGAGCCCCGGGGTCTGCAGAGTGCTTGGCTTCCCCTTCGATCAGATAGACCCCTGCTATTGTCACGGTTGTTTCCCTTCCAGCTCGGGGACCGGGCAGAGACCGGCGGGGGCGGGGGCGGGCGGAAATATGCGGACTGGGATCTTCACAAAGTATCTTTTGCCCCGGCCGCATTGGTCTGGAGCGTGCTGCAGTCGCGGGCAGCTTTAGCCCAAGTAGGGCCACATGAGTTTTCACCTACCGGCTCCTCGAGAAGGGCCGAGTGCTGGAACAAAAGATCCTGCCGTTGGATGGGGGAAGATAGCGAAGGAAGGAAGATGGGGCTGGAGAGATGGGGGAGATGGGGGCGGGGGGGGGGGGGCAGTCCCTGAAGGAACCTCACTCTGCCGGCCTTCCTGGATGGTCCCAGCTGACTCAGAGGCTTGGAACCGCTGTGTTATGAGTGTGTGTGTGAGTGTGTGTGTGTGTGTGTGTGTGTGTGTGTGTGTGTGTGTGTGTGTGTGTGTGTGTGTGTGTGTGTGTGTTTGGGGGGGGGGGGTTGAGAGGGGTTGTATTTCTGCCTGCTGACGGGAGGCCAGAACCCGAGTAAGAATAATAAACAGCCCCACCATCGGTTCAGGCAGACCCACCCTTTCTGCCAAAGCATATACCCTGGAGAAAGGAGGGCTAAAATTGGGTGGAGCAATCCTTAACTTTCTTGGCTTGGAAGTGGATTATGAAATTGAAAACCACTGACAAATCGAAATGCTTCGAACTGTTTTTTCCTCCTCTTTTCCAGTGAATTGACTTTTCAAGTGTGGGCCCAGTGTGGATGTCTGAGGGCAGGTGCAGTGGGTATATTTGACATCGGTGATCACAGGCACTTGCTGTCGGGAACCGAGACTGCCTGCAGGCAGCTGATATTCCACTTGCGTGTAGCCCCTTTCTCTGCGTGACCCTGGGCAAGTCACTTCCCCATTTTGGGCATCAGTTTCCCCATCTGTAAAATGTGAGTTGGACTGGATGGTTTGAAATCGGAAGATTTGGGAGAAGAAATAATGGAGCTGTTGAGAACATTGCAGCCACATTGCTTATTCTTTTGATTTTATTTCTTATTCTTTTGATTTATTTGAGCTTTAGTGACCTTTCTCCCAGGAGCTACATTGTATCTTGACTTACTGCTTGTTCGGCATCCTTTGGGCTCAGGCAGTCCAAATGACTTCCAAGTCCGTTGGTTGTGGCATTTTCTGGGTGCTGGGCGACTTGGTCTCCGTGCCCTCCTGGACTCCTGGGACAGGCTCTTGGGTGTGTCGATGCACAATTCGGTTCACCAGTGGTTAAAAAAGGCATATCGTGCCAGATGAGCTGGAAAGGAAGGCAGTGGTGTGGGGGGGAAGTATGTTTGCTGTAATTGTTTACTTATTAAATTAGGTGGTGGCTTTATGTAATACCTGCAGTCTCTGGACCCAGAAAGAGACAGGTTATGGTTTTCATCAGATTAGAAAACCCATAAAAATTGCCTTCTGAGAGACAGCCACTGATTAGGATTATAAGAATGCACACCACTTTGAGGGAGAGGAAGAGGATTCAGATCAACACAGAGTCAAACAGGGCCTTGCAGTCTTATGGTCTGACTCCCTGTAAAATGCTTGAATCTAGTCCATAATGCTTTTTAATAAAAAACAAAAAACATTCATCCTCTGCTTGAACTCCCCTAGTGACAGAGAACTCACTACTTGCAAGGCGATGTATTTCCTTTTTGAGGCCTTTTCATTGTTAGAAACTTTTGAAGTCAGAGTAAAACCCCCCTTTTTTTGACATTCTAGCTATACCCTCTCAGCCTCTCTCCCTCCCCCTTCCTCCTTCCTTTCCTTCCTCTCTCTCTCTGTCCTTCCTTCCCTCACCACTTCTTTCCTGAAACTTGCCAGATCATGTAACCCCAAAAGCTATAGATGTGGTTAGAAGAGGCCTAAGAAAAGAATGTGGTCAGATGGGCTAATTTGCTAAAGCCCCGTGTCCTCTCTGGAGTTGGGATGCTGAAAATAGTGAAGGTAGGAAATGTATTCCAACCTTGAAAGCATTCTTTTTCTCCCGTCAGCTGGAATGGATGTTAAACACCTGCTGTAGCTAGAAGCTAAAGAAAGATGCTTGTCCTGTCCACAGCACAGAGCTGTTTGTCTTCCTCCTTTGCCCTTCCTTAAAAATCTCCAAGTCAGGCAGCTTTAATAGAGTGATGCTGATAGTAATCTATCTTCATCTTTTAATGATATCTTTTGGTGTGATAGCACCTTCAGTTTTGGATATGTCCCTTCCTACTTCCTGAATATAGTTTTGGAAAATTAAATGTATTTTTTCTATTAGCAAACATTTTATCTCCTTCCTCCATCTCCAGAAAAGAGAAAAATAAAATCCTTCTAATAAATGAGCATAGTTAAGCAAGACAAATAATGTGTCTCATTTTCTCTATTAATCTACCACTTCTCTGTCAGGTGGTAGACAGTCTTCTTCCACTGGTCCTCTGGAATCATGGTTAATCAATCATTGCTTTGATCCAAGTTAAGTCTTTCCAAATTTTTCAACCTCTTATTACAAAAACATTTTTTTTGAGAGAGAGAGAGAGAGAGAGAGAGAGAGAGAGAGAGAGAGAGAGAGAGAGAGAGAGAGAGAGAGAGAGAGAGAGAGAAGAGAAGAGAGAGATTGAGACACAGAGAGAGAGAGAGATAGAGAGACAGAGAGACAGGAGAGAAGGGAAGGGAAGGGAAGGGAAGGGAAGAGAAGAGAAGAGAAGAGAAGAGAAGAGAAGAGAAGAGAAGAGAAGAGAAGAAGGGGTGGGGGGAGAAAGAGAAAAGAGAAGAGTAGATGAGAGAAATATAGAGTGAAAGTTATTTCAACCATTCAACCAAGACCTCCATCACTTCTGACAAATTGGCAGTCTCCACAGGCTTCCCCCCCTTCTCAAAAGAAGGAACAAGGTAAATTTTCTCCCCTCTTCTTGAAATCTAAGCTTCGTTATTAGAGGGATATATATTAAAACATTACATATTATGTAATAAGAAAATATTATATATAGGAGTTTTTTGGTTTGTTCTTCCCATTTATGTTATTGTCATTGTATTGATCATTTTTTGGTTCTGCATCAGTTCATGTTAATTTTCCCATGCTTCTTGGAATACTCTATATTGTCTGGCTTATACTACATAACAATATTCTATTATGCTCATGGACCACAATTTTAGTATTTCCTGACCCACAGACATTTTGCCTTGTTCATGGCTCTTTGCTAGCTTAAAGAAGGCACAAAACACATTTTCTTCTTTGATTTCCTTGAAGTACATTATGGCATTTTTTTGGCCTTGAGTCAGTGAAGTTATTTTGGACCTCTTCAAGAACAAACCAACCAACTATGAAATTAATGATAGCCAGCAGGGGTGTGTGTGTGTGTGTGTGTGTGTGTGTGTGTGTGTGTGTGTATGTGTGTGTGTGTGTGTATTATAGTACCTGCTCTGCATTCTGCTAAACACTTTGCAAATATCTTATTTGACCAATCCTGGGAGGCAGGTGCTATTATTATTATTCCTGTTTTACAGATGAGGAAACTAAGGCAGTCGAAGGAAAGTGACTTGCCAGGGTCACACAGCTAGTAAGTCTGATGGGGGAAGGGCAGATTTTGAGATTTTAAGATCACACAGCTAGTAAGTGAAAGAGTCAGGATTTGAACCCTGGACATGGAATTAGCCAGTTTTTTCTACTCTTCCCCTTCAAGAGGTTGAGTTCAATTCAGCAAAAAAAAAAATTATTTAGTTTCTATCACGGGCAAGATACAGTGTTACTTGTTGGGGAGTAGAAAGATAAAACTAAAAGTTTCTACCCTCAAAGATTTGCATATTTTACTGGATGGCAAATAGTCCATGTTGTATAAGAGAAGGCAGCAAAATCTGGTGGCAGGCATCTTATTCTTGGAGGTTTCTTTCCTTCCCTCCACACCCCACTCACTCACAGAACTATCTTTTCAATTAGTTTTTCAATTGTGTCCATGAGTCCACTTTGGCATTTGGGTTCTGGCACTGCAAATCAGAATCACTAAATCAGCTACGGAGCTGGAATGGCCAAGTGTTCCGAGGAGCCAAGAGGAATTGGCACATGATATTGGCCGGACCAAGCAGCCGTCTTTCTTTCACTCCAGAACCTTGGGGAAACTTTATTTCTACCACTTCTGTGACGGGAGGTATCTAGACTAGCAGCTTCTCATTTCTTCTTATCCCCCATATCCAATAAATGGCTGCCTCCTGCTCATCCTACCTTCCCCACATGCTCCCTTTTCTCTTCTGATAGTATGTGACTTGTAGATGAAGTTTCATTCCCAGTTCAAGTCTAGGCCTTTCCATGGTAATCTGCTCTCTGAGAGAGGCAGCCTAGGAGGCGGTTCATGGGCTGTATGTTGTTGGTCAAGTTGTTTCTTCCCTGGGCCTTAGTCTTCAAATCTGAATGAAAAGGTTGGAATATATGATCTCTAAAGCCCCTCCCGGCTCTGACATTCTGTGTTCTAAGGCCCCTCTAAGCTCTGTCATCCCATGTTCTAAGGACCTTCTCAGTTCTGACATTCTGGGATCTAAGACTCTCCCAGTTCTGACATCCCATGTTCTAAGGCCCCTGCCCAGCACTGACATTGTGTTCTAAGGCCCCTCCCAGCTGTGACACTCCCTGTTCCAAGGATCCTCTAAGAGATCAAATGAGATATTTATGAAGCACTTAGCATAGTGCCTGGCATATGCCAGGTACCATATAAATGGCAGTTATTATGATGATAACACTTCCTTACAGGTTTCTGTTTGGTGCATCTGACTCAGAGTCACACAAACCGGATGTATCCGAGGTGGGATTTGAACCCAGGTCTTAACTGATTTTTTATCCCTCAGAGGGACTAATGAGATGGTTAAAAAATCCCTCCACTGAGAGGTTGGAGAAGACTGCATTCTGGATCTCTGTGTATCTCTCTGTCTGTGGTCCCTCTGTCTCTCTGTCCCTTTGTTCCATGTCTCTTGGTCCCTCTGTTTCATTCTCTGTCCCTCTGTCTGTACCTCTGTTCTTCTGTCTCTCTCACTTTCTGTCAGCCCTTCTGTCTCTGTTCCTCCCTCCCATCCCTTGCTAAATTCTCCATCTTTCTTGTTGGGTTGTGAATACTTGCCTGATGTGCAGCGTGAAGGCTTGTTCCCACACAGCATTTTGTTCCTTACAAGGAAGCAGCCACAATTCTGTTGCCTTGGAATTATACCCTTTAAAATCCTGGGAAGCTGAGTTCTACTTTTGGTTCTGCAGTCATTTCTCTTCACTTGAGCCTCAGTTTCCCTACCTGTAAAGAGGGCATTGCATTCCCTGTTCTGCCCACTTTACCCAGGAGGGCTGTAGAGATACATAAAGTAGAGTGAAGACTCATAGCCTCAGAAGAAGCTGTGATCTCATTGTGAGGTTTTCCTCTCTGCACGCAGGTGACACTCCTCATACCACTTGGCAGACAGTATCAGAATTGCTGTCATGAAAAAGAGTGTCCTCCAGCTGCCAGTCTGCTGAGGGGGGCGTCTCCACATGTTGCTAGCCTGTGTTTCCGTTGCCCCAGACAGACATCCACCATCAAATCTGTCCAATTATTCCTTCCACATTGTAGGGGTTAAGAGCATGTGATCTAGAAAATCCCTGTAAAATTATTTGACTCTCCCTTATTGTAAATTATTATGAAATTTGGGCAGCTGTTATACAGTTATTATACTGTATATATTATTATAATATATATATATTATATATAGATACACAATATATTGTAGCTGTTACACAATGTTACCCATATATTTTAGGTAGTTCTGAGTTTGTCAAGTTTTTCTTTGTCATCTGCTGGCCTTCATGTGTGAGACTTTTATAAAACTGTTCCTAAATTCCCATTTAATGTCTTATGCCAACCTGCAATATATGGGGAAAGTCACGACGTGGAAGGAATAACTATCTTTTCTTATTACCTGCTAGGCCTTGCCCACTTGGGACCCAGCCATTGAAAACCCAGCTTTACCCTGGTGAAGCCTCAGAAGGGGGTGGCAATCATAGCTTACAGATAGGGGAGGAACGTCTTGAACATTTCTTGTGAAAACAGTGGCCACTTTCTTCTCAATAATGCGGTGATTCAAGGAGATTCCAATAAACTTGGAATGGAAAATATCATCCACATCCAGAGAGAGAATTATGGAGACTGAATATGGATCAAAGCATAGGATTTTCACTTTTTGTTTGCTTTCTTTTTCAGGTTTTTTCCCTTTTGGTCCGATTTTTCTTTTTCTTTTGGTGATCAATACATGTTATTAATTTATTGATGAAGCACTTTTTTAGTCCAATAGTTCTTACCTTTTTTCAGTATTATTTTATTTTTCTAAACACATGCAAAGATAGTTTTCAACATTCATCTTTGCAAAACTTTGTGTTCCAAATTTTTCTCCCTTCCTCCTCCATCTCTCCTTC
Organism: Sminthopsis crassicaudata; assembly: GCF_048593235.1. NCBI lineage: Eukaryota > Metazoa > Chordata > Mammalia > Dasyuromorphia > Dasyuridae > Sminthopsis > Sminthopsis crassicaudata. Next base: position 67,445,506 of record NC_133623.1, on the reverse strand, counting down.
CCAGGACAGTAAACAATCTGATATAGGTTAAACAAGGGCTAAACAGGGGGTTAACAGAGGTTAAACAGGGGGTTAAACAATTCTTCTAAACATTTCTATATTTTTCACTCTGCACAAGAAAAGTCAGATCAAAAGGAAAAAAAAAAACACGAGAAAGAAAAAAAAAAAACCCAAGCAAATAAAGAACAAAAAAGGTGAAAATGTTCTTCTTTGATCCGCACTCCGTCTCTGTATATCTCTCTCTGGATGTGGATGGCATTTTCCATCTATTGGGATTGCCCTGAATCACCTCATTGTTGAAAAGAGCCAAGTCCATAAGAGTTGATCATCACATAATCTTGTTGTTACTGTGTACAATGTTCTCTTCCTTCTGCTCACTTCACTCAGCATGCTCTGATTTTGCTTACGCAAGATGACAAATATGGAAATATGTTTAAACTAATTGCACAAATTTAACCTCTATTAGATTACTTGCTGTCTTGGGGAGGGGGGAGATAAGAGAGGGAAGGACAAAAATTTGGCACACAAAGTCTTACAAAAATGAATGTTGAAAACTATTTTTACAAGTATTTAGAAAAAGAAATACTATTGAAAATTAAAAAAAAAGTAAATGGAGATGGTTAACCTGGAAAAGGGAAGATGGGGATCAGGATTGGGGGAAGGATATGATATCCATGTTCATGTTTCTTTTTAAATTAAATTTTATTTTTAAACAAGAAAAAGAAAAAAGAAAATAGTGCTCACCAATGCAGAGTATTTGGTGTCCATTGGAGACTTGAGCCTTAATTGTACTACATGTAATTTAACTTATCCTGATATAAATCCAAAGCATCATGGGTCTAAAACTGGAAGGGACTTCAGAGACCATCAAATTCAGCTATCTCATTGTGTAGAGTAGGAAACTGAGGCTCATGAAAAGGAAAGGAGTTGCCTGGAATCACATAATACCAGACATCTAGAGTATTCCAATTGAGTCATATTACAGAGGAGGAAACTGAGGTCCAAGAAAGTGGCATCTCCCTGCCAGAGCACAATGAAAGGACCTTCTGATGCCTACTCCTTATGTGACATGGGCATGTTAAAAATCATTTATCCCTTCTGAGACTCAATCTTAACTGAGACTGGCCTCTGAGGTCCTTTCTAGCCTTTAAAATCCTACAATTTTGTTTTCCTATGAATGATATGGGGCAGCTAGGTGGTCAGGCCTGGAGTCAGGAAGACCCAAGTTAAAATCTGGCCTCAGACACATATTAACTGTGTGACCCTGGTCAGTCACTTTCACCTTGTTTGCCTCAGTTTCCTCAACTGTCAAATAAGCTGAAGAAGGAAATGGCCAACTACTCCAGTATTTTTGCCAAGAAAACCTCAAATGGGGTCAAGGAGAGTCAGACATGACTGAACAATAACAGCAACAATACACTTATATATATTCCATCGATGAGCATCATTTGGCTACATGGGTAGCACCCAAAGTTAGCCTGGCCATTGGCGTGATAGGCCTGGCATTCCTGCAGTATCCAACTGTGAATCCTACCTCTCCCAAATCCTTCGATCCTGGCTTGCAGTGGCAGCCTGAACTTGCAGATGATCCAGACTGGTTGTCATTGTTTCCAGCTTTCAAAACTCTTGGTGATGTTCTCTTGGGACCTACCCAGCTGAAATATCAAAGGGTGACTCCTGGATTCAGCTTCCCTCTCCCTCCTCCAAGTTGTTGACGTCACCAGCCAGCTTCTCCTTGAGCTGTGGGAAAGGGGCGGGGTCCCCAGAAACTCACTGGAGCATAGACTCAAGCCAGACAGATGTTTTTCTTTATTTTCCTTTGCCCCGAGGCCCTGATAGGACCAATTATGCAAACTACTACAAACTACTGGTTGCCCTACGGGCAGTCTAGGGCACCTTGGTTTGAATTCTGGTATACTGATTCACTTTGGTTCTCTTATCCTATGCACCCATACATCTGGATCTTTCCAATCTTTTTTCTGATCACCTTAATAAGTGAGGAATATGCCATGGCCTTCAGGGGATTCTTGAAGTCCATCTTGAAGAAGGCAATTTTCCCAGAGGGCTCTGGGAAAGGTCAGGATTGGCTGTGGTAAATCGCATGCATTACTCATGGAGCATTTCTCCTCATGTGATGGGCATGTTACAATCTGGACACTGACATGTTCCTTAGCTAGTCCTTCCATTGCTCAGATCGGGGAGAGTTTACTGAAGGCAAACTTCTCGGGATCTGCTGATAGAATATAAGCTATTGAGGGTGGAAACTGTGCAGATTAGACCATTAATAAATGCTTTTTAACAAGGCCCTAAATAAATAGATTGAATTGGTAGGCTTTTCACTGCCTTTTGGATACTTTTTGCCATCCCTAGCCTTTATCTTCCTCCAAGCTTCTACCTGTAAGGCAAGGCTTATGAGATCTGAGATTCAGATCTAAGATAATAATAACCTTAGAGGGCACTGAGTCCACCCCTTTTGTTTTCCAAGTGGCCAGATAAGGAAGTTGAGGCCCAGAGACCTTAATTGATTTGCTTAGGGTTACATAGCTCAGAAGTGGCAGAGATGGGATATGCGTCCAGGTCTCCCTGCCTCTATGGCCGGGGCTCTGGCCACCACCACGCTGCCTCCCTTAGCTTATCCAGGTAGCCCTTCATTGTGCTCACACTGCTCACAAGTACTCGGAATTGGATGCTGTTGGGCCCAGTCTGCACCAACATTCTGTAGATACGTGTTAGCTCTAGACACATCAGGGTCATGGTGTCCACTCCACAAGTACTCGAAATTGGATGATGTTGGGCCCAGTCTGTACCAATATTCTGTAGATACATGTTAGCTCTAGTTTTTTTTTTTTTCCCCTGAGGCTGGGGTTAAGTGACTTGCCCAGGGTCACACAGCTAGGAAGTGTTAAGTGTCAGAGATCAGATTTGAACTCAGGTCCTCCTGAATTCAGGGCTGGTGCTCTATCCACTGCGCCACCTAGCTGCCCCCACGTGTTAGCTCTAGACATATCAGGGTCGTGGTGTTTGCCTTTCTAGTGCTCATGACTTCCCTCAGGAACTTCAGGCTCACCCAGGCAGTAAGCCCAGTCCTCTTCCCTTCCCCAGGTGCTAAGCTGCTGGTAAGTGGACTATCAAGGTCCAGCTTACAAACGTCCAGTTTGTAATTAGGAGCACAACGCCCCCACAATCTAGAAGATCTGTGTAAGATTTCTTGGCCCTCCCTTTGTAGCAGAGAATTAGTTTTAATTATGGTATTAAAAGATAAAATATGTTTATGTTATACAAGACCATATGTATAGTTTGTGTGTTTTTGGTTTTCTAAAGTTTTTCTGTCATCTGCTGGCCTTTGCGTGTTGTCTGTGTCTACTGTGACCCCCCTCCCTCGAATTCCCATTTAATTTATTAATTAAAAGCTGAAACCATAATGGGGAAAGTTGCGATGGGGAAGGCATAACTGTAATTCCTCAAATGGCTAGAATACAGAGGTAATACTAGGCCCCATTGTCTGCAGGCCATTCTCCATACTGATTCCATACTGTAGGTGACTACTATGAGTATAATTATAAAAGATTCTGGGACAGTTGGTGGGGCAGGCTTTGGGACCTGGAGCCAGAGAACTGTGACCCCAGCTTTGGGGAGCGCTGCTTCCTGCGCTTCTCTGGCCAAGGTTTTTGTCATCTTGTGGAATTCTGGTACTGTTTTTAATGTCTCCTAGACTTTGTGGCCTTGATATATAGCATCCTTTGGCTCCCCCTGCCCCCAATCTGCCTTTCATCCTCCCCAGGCCTTCAGCACATGATAGGATCTTCAATGATTACACTTCCCATGAGATATAAAAATGTCCTCTGTAATGGCACAAAGTAACAGAATAACTCTGGTGTAGCCAGGAAGCATGAGTGGGCATGCGGTGGAAATTGGGGGGAGGTTTGCTAACTGGCTCCCGACAGTGCCCAAATTTAAGGCGCCGTGAATGGGACTTGCTGTGGGGAAGAGGCTAAGCAAATTCCCGTCAAATGAAATATTAGTAAAATCCTTAGCATAGTGACTGGCACATAACAGGTGCTTAATAAATGCTTATTCCCCTCACCCCATACTTATACTCCCCTCTTTTTTGGATGTACTACTCACCATCCCTCATTCATTCTATCCTACCTTTTTTCTTTGCCTTTGTTTGAATGCCACACTCTTGGCCAAAATGCTTTGCTGTCCTATCTTTACCCATTGAAACAAACCAATAAATCAGCACCATTTATTCAGTAAGTGATTACTATGTGCTGGGTCCTGTGCTTAATGTCACAGATACAACTAAACGGCCTCTGCAGAGACAATGTATACCTATACAGGTACGTGCAGGATATGTTCAGAGCAGAAGAAAGTTGACTGTCTAACAGCTGAGGGAAGCGAGTGAGGCTGTCTGCAGAAGGTCCTTTTTGAGATGAGTTAAGGAAAGCTGGGACTTGGGGTCTAAGAGCATTCCAGGTGTTAGGGGGAGGGCACGGTCAGTGCAGAGCCAAGAAGGGGGAAGTTAGAGTAGATGAGGGACAGTGAGGTGACTAGTGGGACTGAACCATGGAGTGTGTGGAGGCAGGGGGCACAGTGACATGTAAGAAGACTGAACAGATAGGAAGGCTGTGAAGAACTTCAAATGCCAAACAGAGGAGTCTATTTTATCCTGAAGGTAACATGAGGCCAAGCTCTCCTTGATGTCCCTTTCCCAAGCCAGAAATGCTTTCCTTTCCTTCTGCTTCCCATTGAACCTTGGTTTCTAGCTGTCACACACACACACACACACACACACACACACACACACACACACACACACACATACACACACACATATATATTGTGTTATTATGGCTATCTGGCATGTGCCGCACTGCAGAAGAAGCCCCATTAGGGCGGCGCCCAGGTCTGCTTTCACGTGGGCCTCTGTCGGTGTCGAGCTTGGTGGTCTAAATCGAGTAGGTGTTTAGTTTGTGCTCATTGATGCAAAGATGGCCTGCCACTCCTTCCTGACCATTTCCAACCCGCTGGTTTAGAAGCTGCTTTGGATTGGCCCACCTACTAAGAGAGGTCACCTAATCAGACCCCGAAGTAAGAAGGCCCATTCATCATCTTTTTGGCTTCTTTTCAGTGGCTTGGTTTTGTTTATTATGCCTAGCCCAAAGCTCCTATTTCATCTGCCATCTGCTTCTAGAATTTGCTCTTCTACAGGGTTTTCAAGCTGCCTGGAAAATACTTTTTTGGACCAGTCTTTCCTTAGCTCCTCCCCTCTTCATCCCTCCACACACCCCTACTCTTCCAGCTTTGGGGTGCTCGTCTTCAAGAGAAGGGTGACAATAGACCTTGTGTGAAGGCTTGCTCACTGAATACTGGGAGAAATCTGGACTGGGAGGGACTGTGACTAATTGGGATACGAACAGTGGAAACAGAGAGGTTGTAAGAGTCGGTGGGCAAGAGAAGTTAGACTGAGATGAGAGCACTCTTGACTCTCAGCTAGTTCAACAAGGAATTTGGGGGGTTGCCTAGATCCCAGAAGCAGCATTAAACATGCCCTGAAATCACCTCCTTAAGATTGTTGGTGATAGTTATGTTCACCCCCTCCTTTTTTTTTTAAGATTGATAAAAAGGTTTATTATGGGGTTTGGAAGTAAAATTAAAGTCTAATTAGTAAAAGGTGAAGGTAGAGATAAAAGGGCACTGGAAATAGGATTCCAGTGGACATAGATCCTTGGCAGCCAGTCGTAAGGCTGCCATGTTAGGAACCTCTTTAAAGAGACAGCTCCAGCTTGGCTCTTTTATAATGAGAGATTTAGCCAAAGGGGTCTGTGGGTGGTGTCCCAAGTTAGCTCAGATCAGGGTGGGGGTTGTGAGAGCCCAGATCTCCTATTGGAATTTAAAGGGGGTTCACCCCCTCCTTAGACCGTGTAGCAGCATTGTGGGAATGTGCAAGTAGATGATGATATCATCAAGAGAGGGCATCTACTTCCCCTGGTTTGATGATGCCATGATGAGTATTCCCCATCATAGCACGTGGGCAGAGGGTCTTTTTAAATTAATTTAATTTTAATTAATTTTTTAATTAAAGTTTTCTTAATTTTCAAAAAATATGCATGGATAATTTTCAACATTAACCCTTGCAAAACTGTGTGTACCAATCTTCCCTCCTTCCCCCCCCCCCCACCTCCCCTGGAGAGTAAGTAATCAAATATATGTTAAATCCAATATATGCATACATATTTATACAATTATCTTGCTGCACAAGAAAAATCTAATCAAAAAGGAAAAAATGAGAAAGAAAATAAAATGCAAGCAAACAACAACAACTCGGTTCCTACAGCCTCTCTCTGGGTGCAGATGGCTCTCTTCATCACAAGACCATTGGAACTGGCCTGAATGATCTCACTGTTGAGAAAAGCCTCGTTCATAAGAATTGATCATTGTATAATCTTGTTGTTGCCTTGGCCTCCTCTTGTTTGGGATAAGGCCTCTTCCATCTTCCTTGTGAAGGAAAGAGATGGGTGGGTAGAAGATAAGGCTACTTCCTCCTCCTCCACTTCCATCTAATCTACCATTACTGAGCTCCAAGAACCAGCGTCATGTCCTCCCCCAAAATTCGACAACCTGGCCCACTGTGGTAGACCTGACACCATAGTGGTATCTTGGTTCCTCATCCCTTAGATCTGTGTCTCTGCTGGAAATAACAAGAGCTGCTATTGTGGGGAGCCAGAGAGAGGAAGTGGGCAGAGCCCCAGTCTGTGGCTACTGTGGAGAGGAAGCTCCCTACGCTCTGTTGTTAGCCTTGAATCATTAAGAAAGAAGATTCCTGAGTTTGGGAAGTAGATGCTTTGTTAGCTGATTTTAGCAGCTGGTAGCTTTGAAGAATAAGTTTGAATCTTTAACACTGTCTGATCGGGGACTGTTCCTTTTGGCTCTTTTTAGCTACACCTTGGACAGCCTTCATTTCTTCTTTCATCAATATCTTGAAGGATGACAACATGTAAAGGTCATCCCAGTGGAAAGCAATCTATAAATAGGAATTGTCTTTCTCCTCATGGTCATCACTATGACTCTGTTCTTCTCTGTTGAATCTCATTGCCAGAAGGGGCCTTATAGACCATTAAATCCAACCCTCTTCTCTTCCCAAAGAGACCACTGAGGCTGAGGGAGAAGAGTTGCCCAGGGTCACATGGCTGGTAAGGAGCAGAGCCAGCCCTGGAACGACCGCCTTCTGCTTCCAGACGCCGGGCTCTTTTCTCTGCTGCCTACACTGTGGCCAGATTGTCTGGGCATTTCTCTCTGAGGATGACAGTGTTTCATTCTCCCTTTGAAATGGCTTGGTTGACACAAATGGAGTGACTTGGTGGGAGGTAAGCTTTCTTTCCATGCTTCCTTCTTGCTTTCTGGGCTCAGCTGCTTGGCTGCTATAATCTAATTGCCGTGCAGCTGGGGCTCTTCCCGGATGGACAGAGAATGGTGATATGTCTCGCCACCGAGACACCTGCCCCTTTTGTCCCATGCCTCACACTTCCTCCTCAGCTGGGTGGTTTGGGATCAGTCCTCTGCCAGGCCATCGGCCTGGGCATTTATCACACACAGTTGTCGGTCTCATTGTCAATATTGGGAGAGAATCAAAGGCCCCCTAAATGGCTTCTCTTTTTTCCAAAAACAAAATCCTGCAGTATAAGACTTGAGAATGTGGCAGCCCCAAAGTCTTGAAATGGAGCCTTTGCCTACTAGTTTGGAAACTTGGAGTCTCGTCCCAAGCAAGAGGTTTTCATTAAGGGCTTCCCAGAGGCAGGAGGGCCACGTTGTAGCTTCCAGCTCTCTCTGGAGCCATGCTGTCGTGGAAAAGCCTTTCCCTGGGAGTGGAAAAATATGTATTATGCATGTGGCAATTGACAGCTGGAGCCTAATCCTGGATTGACACCCATTCAGCATTCATTACTAGGTGGGGCTAAAAACCACTGGTCTCCTCGCTAAGCTGCCGCTTGGAAATCTGACTATGGCACTGGACTGGACCTGTGATTATACTCAGAGAAGCAGCTCTGAGGAAGAAAATCGCCTCTGGCCATGCACACCAGCACCAGCTCTGGAGGCCAGAGCCTTAAGAGAGAGGCCAAAGACACCAAGGGCTTGAGCTTTATCCACTATGCCGGGCTGTTTCTTCAAATTCATTCGGTGAAGGAGAAATGGCAATCACTGCTTGTAGAAACCAATTCCAGAGACAGCTGGGTGATGCCGTAGTGGATAGCACACTGGCTCTGGAGTCAGGAGGCCCTGAGTTCCAATCCAGCTTCAGACACTTAACACTACCTAGCTATGTGACCTTGGGCAAGTCACTTAACCCCAGCTGCCTTGCTAAACACCACGACCACTATCATAACATATTCCCCTATGATCACTGAATTTTATAGGGTTCTAGCTCTAGAGTTGGAAGAATCCTCAGAGGCCATAGAGTCCTTTACCTCACAGAAGTAGAAACAGAGGCTCCCAGGGAAGTGATTTTCCCAAAGTAACCCAAGTCTCTTCCTCAGACTCCAAACCCATCATTGTTTCCAATCTACACTCTTGCCCCCTTTGAGCGATGATTTGTGTACCAATAGCTACAGCTACCAGAGCAATTACTGTAGAATTCTGGGAAGTTACCTTAGCAGTCACTTCAGAGCCATTGTAGCAGCTCCACCACTCTTTCTTTTCTATCGCTGAATCCCTAATTTACCTTTGTCTTCTGCCTCATCTGCCCTAAATTCCAGTGGCTTCAATAGCTGTGCTTCCTGCGCTGTCTTGTGCTCCAGGTATCCAAATTGGACTTGGAACCCCAAATTATGACTTGGAACCCTGTTTCCCTAAAAGTAAAATGTTATACTGGGGTAGCATCTCCATTTTGAACAGGTGTAAGATGTTGGCCCAAATCTAATTTCTTTCAAACTTTTTTCCACTTTTCACAGTTCTCAGAAACAGTGTTTAAAAGGTCACTAATAATTTAGGAAAATAGACCTTTGTGTATTATCCTAAGAACCTAACTGCCATTGATAGTGTTTATGTTTTGGCCTAACTTGTCAGCACATGCTATGCCTGCTTCTCTGGCTTTATTTCCTGTTATTCTATCTTCAATGTCTGTATTTTGAAAATGTTTCAGTAAATCCACAACCTCATCGATGTGGACTCTACCTCTCCTGGTACAGATCTCAGGATGCCATTCCTTTCCAGGCTGTGATCGAATCATTGCCCTTTTTTTCTTGCAAATCTCCCATAAAATCTCAAGGATATCAATGGCTGATTTTTGCTTAAAACAGAAGTTCTTCTTTTTAAAAATAGGATTTTATTTTTCCTCAATTAAATATAAAACACTTTTAAGCATTCATTTTTTATGAAATTTTGAGTTCTGGATTTTTCTCCCTCATTTCCTCCCATCTCCTCTAGAAGTCCCTCTTTAAAATGACCAAGTGGGCATCCATCTTTTCTTTGAAGACCTCTAGTAAGAGGGAAGTCACTTGTGGCAGCCCCTTCCATATGGGATAGTTCTGAATATTAGGAATGATCAACTCAATGTGCTGGGTTTTTGAATATACAATGGATACCCATATAGCACTGGATTATGTGCACCTGTTAATCCTTACTCTCGCCATGGGATTGGTCCTCCTTCTTTTCCAGTCACAAATGTCTTGGATGTGTCTTATACCACTTCTTATGTACAGTTTGGCCCTCATGAGAATGTTAAGTGAATATTGTGCATAGTCTCAGGTATTCAAATGTGCATTATTGAGATTTGGTTTATGTGAAATGTAGTCACCAGTTCTAGCCTGATGGGAAATATGGAAATTGATGGAAAAATAAACTTGAATAATGTGATAATTTCACGGGATCCATGATTTGCCCTCATCGGGACTAGCCATATCAGCCATCCTTGGCAATATTCTCCAGTCTGTTAATACCCATCATGCACTTCTCCATTTCCCTTTGGTTCACCTGAAATTAGAATTCTTCTGAGATCCTGATGATCTCTGACTCTCAGCCATATGGCAAACCTGAGAGAATACAGGTGTTAAAAATATGAGCTTTGGTGGCTGGGAGCCGTTCTAGATCAATGAGACCTTTGGTTCCATTTCCCAACGCTATCCAAATGAGTCTTTTCCTTCTCCTCTGGCATTTTTTTTTCATCTGTAGTACTTGTCCAAAAGATGAATCCTTATTGATCTGGTTCAGATACTGTCTCCTCTATGAAGCCTTCCTTGATAATCAAGAAAACTCCTCAGACTCATCTATGGTTGATTGAAAGCAGGCAGAGAATATTGGTCCACACTATATAACAGGGCTTCTTAATTTTTTTTTTTCCATTTCCTTTCAGCCTGAGAAATTTTTACATGACACTGGGTATATAAAACAATATACAGATCAAACATTTACTGACAATAAATCATAAAGAAATTTATTTTAAAGCAATTCTTTTGTATACAGATTTTTTTTTACCATTTATTAAAGATAAAAATAAATTTGCATACTAATGAGATGATGTGCTTATTTATTTTTATAAAGAAATCTTTTTTTTTTTTTTTTTTTTTTTTTTGCTGCGGCAATTGGGGTTAAGAGACTTGCCCAGGGTCACCCTGCCAGGAAGTGTAAGGTGTCAGATTTGAACTGAGACTCAGGGCTGGTGCTCTATCCACTGCACTGACTAGCTGCTCCCAAAATTAAATCTTTGCATAATATTTCATACCTTTTATTGTTGTTAAATTTTTCATGACCCCCAATGGGGTTGCAACCCACAGTTTAAGAAGTTCCTAATCATTATACTAAAATGGATTTTCTCCCATCTCGCATTTTAATACCCTTGTCTTCCTTCATTTACCATATCCTCCATGAAGCCTTCTGGAACCCCCCCTGATGCTAGAAGTAAGCTCTCTCTCTTTGAATCTCTCATGTCACACCATTTGAATCCGGTGTGCTTATTATGATAAGTTTCTAAGTCTAACATAGAAAGAGCAGCAAGTTTTAAATGCTTCCACTGTTATTCCTCTGTTTTTGTTGTTGAGTCATTTAAGTTGTGGCTAACACTTTGTGACCTCATTTGGGGTTTCTGTGGCAAAGATAATGGAGTAATTTGCCATGTCCCTCTAGCTCATTTTACAGATGAGGAAACTAAGGCAAATAAGTGACTTGCCAGGATCACACAGCTAGTAGTTTCTGAAACCAAGTTTGAACTCATCAAGATAAGTCATAGTGACTCAGATCTGGCACTCTTCCCACTATGGTAACACCTTAATTGCCTCTTATCTCTCTTGTCTTGGTACAGTGGGATGAGCACTAACTTTGGAATCGAAAGACATGTTCAAATACTGCCTTAGGTGATACCTAGGTGGTCTTGGGACAGTCCCTTAACCTCAGTTTCCTCATAAGTAAGAGGTTTAACTAGATAGCCTCTGAGGCACTTTCCAGCTCTAGGTTTACAGTCTCATAACTTGTCAAATCCCATAATTGTTATAGAAAGGAAGGAAAAATATTTATTAAGTCCCCACTAGGTGCCAGACCCTGTATTAGGCACTTTAAAAATATTATTTCATTTGATTCTCTCAAGAACCTTAGGAGATAGGTACTATCATAATCTCTATTTTACAGTAAAATCCTATATTTTACAGTTGAAGAAACTGAGTCAGAGGTGATGTGACTTGCCCAAAGTCATGCAGTTAAGGTCTGAATCCATATTTCAATTCAGGTCAAGATGTTTGTGTACATTTCTCCCCTCTCCCCTTCCACACATGTGCAATGGTTTATGAGACTCACATGAAATCTACCCATGAACCTTTTGGGGCCTGAGATTCCAGGTTAAGAAGCCCTGGTCTAGTCCAGCCTCTTCCTTTTCCAAATGGAGAACTGAGGCCCAGAGAGATTTAATGATGCTGCAGCAGTGCCATTTTGACCCTCTGATCCAAATCTAGTGTTTTCTCTTTATAGCACTTAAGTGAACTACTTCCATGTTTTCTATGTTCCAAATAGCCAAATTTTGAACAGTTACCCCTCTATTACTGAACATAGTGCTTGACACCTAGTAAGTGCTCCTTCATTCATTCTCTTGTTCCTTCAGAATTTTTTCCTGGTTTCTTGTTTTCTGCCCTCCTAATGCCAGTCCTTGTAAGCCAAAGTCTGTAAGCCAAAGGTCGGTACGATCTTCCTCACCCTTGGATTGTTAATTCAAGAAACACTTCGATTGACCCTTGCAATGAGTCTGCCCTCCTGTGCTTTATTTTGATTTTTTCCTGCTTTGTCACTTAGCCTTGCCCTGCTCTGCCCTATTTCATCACTTAGCATCTTCAAAATGGCCCATTTTATGTGGTTTGGAGGACCATGTAGGGCACTCTGAGTTCACTCATAAGTAGAGGTTGACCATTGTGATCTCCAGAGCTAATTGCTTTATTTGCCTCCCACTCCTATATCTTAAAGCACGTGATCTTCCATGGCAGTAGGTCGATGATGGGGGTTTTCCTAAATAAAATCCAGTCTATAAGCTTTCCATTGCGGAAGATGGTTTAATTAATCTGGTCGAGCAAGTTGAGCAGGCCTAATTGGATTATTTGAGGTTGGCATGGCCTACTGGGCAAGGAGACACTTGCTTGGCAAGCTTTCTTTTTAAGCAGAATTCTTTTGGTACCTGGGCCATTTTAGCAGGGTGAGAAGCCTGTAGGGTAAGCTTAGCATGGGGAATGTTATAGATCAGAGAGCCTTAGACTTAGAGCTGGAAGAGAACTCAGAGGCCATCTAGTCCAGTCCAATCCAGCAAACATTTCTTAAGTGCCTACTGTGTGTCAAGCATTGTGCTGAGCATTTGACAAAAAAGGAAACTGAGGCCCCAGGGAAGTCTCTTGTTTAAGGTCTAGATTTAGAGCTAGAAGGGACCTTAGGGACCATTTAGTCCATCCTTCTCACTTCATAGTGAGAGAGGCAGCTAAGTGGCTCTCAAGTGGATAAGGTATCAGGCCTGGAATCAGAAGAACTCATCTTGCTGAGTTCAAATGTGACTTCAGATTCTTACTAGCTGAGTGACTCTGGGCAAGTCACTTCATCCTGGGTGTCTCAATTTCCTCGTATGTAAAATGAACTGAAAAAGGAAATGACAAACTTCAAGGAGTCACAATGATTGAAAATGACCGAATAACAACAAATCATTTTATAGCAGAGGGAAATTAGTCCAGGGAAGAGAAGGGACTTGTATACAAGGTTATACAAGAACTAAATATGAGAGGTAGGATTCGAACCCACAGTGTGTTCTTTCCACGCTACCATGCTGTCCCCAGAAAAGTTACCATTGGATGAAGGCCAAGATGCAGGCTGACCTGAAGATGTGAGGGATAGCTGCCATGTTGGATGTTCCGAGACAGCTTTGTAAAGCTGGATTGAAACTAATAAACATTTATTAAGTAACTACTCTGTGTGAGGTCCTGATCTAGGCTCTGAGGATTCAGAAACAATGTAGTCTCTCAAGGAGCTTACATTGTATTTGGGGTTAGGATGCACAACATGTTTGCAAATAATAGTATGGATTTAATAGCATGAAAAGCTGTTTGAATTTAAAAATCAACTTCATCAGTATAAGATGTGGCCATTTAGCAGTTCCTCTGAAATTACATTGTATTTGGGGTTAGGATGCACAACATGTTTGCAAATAATAGTATGGATTTAATAGCATGAAAAGCTGTTTGAATTTAAAAATCAACTTCATCAGTATAAGATGTGGCCATTTAGCAGTTCCTCTGAAATTACATTGTATTTGGGGTTAGGATGCACAACATGTTTGCAAATAATAGTATGGATTTAATAGCATGAAAAGCTGTTTGAATTTAAAAATCAACTTCATCAGTACAAGATGTGGCCATTTAGCAGTTCCTCTGAAATTACATTGTATTTGGGGTTAGGATGCACAACATGTTTGCAAATAATAGTATGGATTTAATAGCATGAAAAGCTGTTTGAATTTAAAAATCAACTTCATCAGTACAAGATGTGGCCATTTAGCAGTTCCTCTGAAAAAGATCCTGGGAAAAGGGGGAGAATGGGAGAGGAGAGTGGAGGAAGAGGGGCACAGAGTCACTGGAGTGGCAGGCTGCATTGCTAGAGGGGCGTGGAGTCAGAGAGGTGCCCCGGGTATTTGGGTTCACGTTTGGGGGTTAGGTTAGCAACAGTTTAGGCCGTGTCTAAAGGTTAATGGAGGTGATGGGGGCACTATGATACAAACTATATGTATGATACTACATACTAGCTATTATTACCTGGGATGTAAGCTGCCTGAAAGCAGGGATTGTTTCCTTTGTATCTTTGTATGCTTTGCACCTGGCATGGCACCCAGTTGGTGTTTAATAAGTGCTTGCAGTTTGGTTGAAGACAGATACCTTTTGCGCAGGGTCAGCTGGGCCAGCTAAAACTTGGAAAGACTATCATGAGGAAGAGGGGACAGATTGACTTTGCATAGCCTTCAATGATGAGCAATGAGTAGATTTTACAAGGAAGTCAATCATAGACTAACATAGGCAAAGACTCTTAAGTCTGTCTAAAAGCTGATTGAGTTCCTTTGGGAGGTGGTGATTTCCCATTAACTGGCGGTATTCAATCGGAGATTGGATGGTCATTTTTGGCTAGTGGTGTTGGTTAGATGGCCTTCAAGATTGCTTCTAATACTGAGGTTCCATCATTCTGCGAAAGGATCTTGGAACATAATATGTACTGCTAAGAGAACCCCTTAAAGACAAATTACTCTCCCCACCTCTCCCCCCCACCTTCATTTTTACATATGGGGAGTTTAGGTCTATATTTGTTTAAGGTCACAGAGCAAGCCGAGCAGCGGAGCGAGGATTAGAGGCTCTAGGGGCCTAGTGTTCTCAACGTGTGGTCGTCCTAATAAGCCCCAGTCTGGCTCGGTGGGGCCCAGCTAGTTAAAAATGGGACTATAGGCTGGACTTTTTCCTGGCAGGAATGAATACTTATGCTATATTTGAACTCCAGTCTTTCCATTGAGTTACTGAGATGTTGGGGGGAGGGTGACAAATTTGAGAGTCGCCAGTATAGGGGAAATATTTCTCCAACTGTGTACTTTTGGCTGCTCCCAAGCACTTGGATTTCCTTTTGGTTCAAATCACTACATAGGTATGTGACCTAAAAGAATGTATTTTTCCATATTTTGTATTAATTTTTTGAATTAAAGTAGAGAAAATACCTATGAAGAGATTTATGATCTTTGAGAAATGTGTATTGATACAGACTATAGCTAACAGAGACTTTTCTTATCAGTTGTAGTATTGGGTGGGGTTGGACCAGAGCCTTAGATCTGGGTTCCTGTGTGATTTTGGGCAAGCTACATTCCCCTCCCTGGGCCTCAGTTTCCTTCTTGTCAAATAAGGGAATTGGATTAGCTGGCCCCTGAGGGCCCTTCCAACTCTAGGTTTATGTATCTATAATTTGATGTATAAAATTGGGTAAGTCATTTCCCTGGGTCTCAATCTTTTTGTCCGCAAATTGAGAATTTTGGACTAAGTGAACCCTAAGTTCCCTTCTGTGATCCATAAACTCTTTAAAAAATGACAATTTTTTCATTCATTTAAAAATTTTGAATTTCAAATTCTCCCTCTCTTTCTACCCGTTCCCTTACCCTTTAAGAAGGCAAGCAAGGTGATATCCATTATATATAGGAAATCACGCAGAACATATTTCTACATCTACCATGGTACAAAAAAAGCAAGAAAAATAAAAAAGTAAAAAAAAATTCTGCGTTCTTCAGTTCTCTTTCTCTGGAGGTGGCTAGCATTTTTCATCATGAGTCTTTTGGAATTGTTTTGATCCATAAACTCTTTGTAGAAGATCCATCTACTCAATGCTATTGGAGGCCCTCTTGGATCCCAAGGATTCCAGTGTAACACTTGGGACATCTTTCAAGGAGCAATGGAAAGACTCATCTTGACCTAATCGTATAATGAATTGTGTGGTAGAGGGAATTCGAGAGCACAGTGGCTGAGCTGGCAGAGGAACCCAGGATTTATGAGCTGCTCAGTGCTTGTTTCCAAAGCTAAGACCCTTGCAGCAGGCCAATTTGAACTAAGATTGAAGGCAGAGACTTCGCAGACTTCCATTTACACTCCCCTCCTCCCCACCCTCTCAGCAGATCAGGGAATTTCTGGTTCACCAATGAGACTGTCTGGCAATTTCATTGTTCAGATTTTTTCCCCTAGGTTCATTTATTTAGAAAATTTCAACTTTGTGTTAATTATTGCAATAGCACAGTTGGCATTTCTGTTGCGCTTTATTCTTGATTTTTTGGGAAAAAAAAAGATTTATTGAAGTCTTTTGTTTTTACATCGCAATAATCACTAGTTATTTTCCCTCACTCTCTTTTCCTCCTCTCCCGACTCCCGACTCTTCACTGCTGCATGAGCTTTTCCCTGAAAACAAAGAAAAATCTTAAGTGAACACAGCTCATTTTTGCTTGAGTGTCAACAGTTATTGAGCACCTACTATGTGCCAAACTCGAGGTTAAGCACGGGGATATCAAGTAAGGCAGATATCCTACTCTGATAGGGGAGAAGACCCAAAAACAACTGTGTACAAAAAAATCTTAGACAGGATAAATGGGAAATGGTTACTAGAGTTAAGGGGGACCAGGAAAGGCTTCTTGTAGAAGGCGGGATTTTAGCTGCAACTTGAAGGAAACCAGGGAAGCCAGAAGAGAAAAGAGAGAGCATTCCAGGCATGGGGGATGGATAGTCAGAGGTGAGAGAGAAGCCAGGGGGTCACTGTCACTGGATGGAAGAATATGGGGCTGAGGAAGGGAGGTGTAAGAAGACTGGAGAAGTGGTGGTGGGAGACTCTGAACACCAAGCAGGATTTTGTCTTTGATTCTGGAGGTAATAGGGAGCCAGTGGAGTTTATTGAATAGGAAAGTGACATAATCAGACCTGTATTTTAGGAAAATCTCTGGTTGCTGAATAGAGTGCGGACGGGAGTGGGGAGACACTTATGGCCCACTAGTAGGCCATTGCAGTAGTTGAGGTATGAAGGGAGGAGAGAAGGTGGACATTTTTGACAGATGTTGTAAAGGTGAAATTGACAGGCCTTGCCAATACTTTGGATATGGACGTGAGAGAGAGGGAGGGACCAAGGATGACATCTGGATGACTATGGGAGAAAGGTGCTTCCTTTTACAGTCATGGGGAAGCAAGGAGAGAAGGTTTATGGGGAGAGAGAATGAGTTTTGTTTTGCGTTTAAAATGTCTATTGGATGTCCAGATTGAGATGCCTGAAAGGCTGGTGGAGATGCAGTTGGAGATCAGCAGGGGGGTTAGAGTAGGATGGGTGAATATGGGAATTATCAGCGTGGAGATGGTGATTAAATCCATGGGGGCCAACGAGATTTTTAAGGGAAGTTATAGAGTGGGAGAGAAGAGGATTCAGGATAGAATCCTGAGGATACCTTCAAGGTTATTGGGGGTGGGGTTGGGAGCTGGAGTTAAAGGGTTCAAGGAACAGCAAGAAATCTAGTGTCATCAGATTGCAGTTATTCAGAGGAGATTAAGAAGTGCAGAAAGGGAGGCATGGGCCAGGGCTTAGGGTTTTTTTCTTGGCGAGGCACTTGGGGTTAAGTGACTTGCCCAAAGTAGTGTCGTGTGTCTAAAGTGGGATTTGAACTTTGATCCTCCAGGGCCCACCAGTGCCACCTTGCTGCCCCCAGGTGGTGGTGGTTGTTTTTTTTAAAGAGCTTTAAAAACGATTTTATATTTGATTTTGGAGATAATAGGTAGCCACTGAGATGTGGATAAGAACAGACCTGTACTTTAAGAAAATCATTTTATTAGCTGAATGGAGGATGAATTAGAGTGTGGAGAGATAGGAGGCAGAGATCTCAAATAGCCGACTATTGCAGGAGTCCAGGTGTGATGGAGTGCTGGCGTGTGAATAGAGAGAAGAGGGCAGATATGAGAGCTGCTAGGAAGATGGGATTGACAGAACTTGGCAACAGTTTGGCTGTGGGAGTGCTGTGAGAGAGAATGAGGGGGTTCAGTTTGCTGGGCTAAATGAAGCAAGGATCTCTGGGAAATTGGTTTTCCCTGGCCTCCCTATACTGACTTACTGTCTTTTGTGGTCTTTGCCACTTCCGGGGCTGAGAGGAGAAATCACGGGGCCTGAAGTCAAGAACATCTGAGTTCCAATCTGGCCTCAGACCTGTATTTGCCATATGACCTTGGGCAAGTCACTGGGCCTCAGTTTCCTCAATTGTAAAGTGGCAATCATAACAGCACTTACTTCACAGTGCTATTGTGAGGAGCAAAGGAGATAATATCATTAAAATACATAGCACAGGGCCTGTTACAGAGTAGGTGCTTAATGGATGCTTGTTCTCTTCTGCTCCCCTTCTATTTTCTTCTTCATTATCTGGAGCATGATATTAGACAATTTCCTTTATAGCTAATAATGAGTGATGCTCTCGGATAATGCCTGTGGTAATATGTCTCCACAGAAGGCCCAAGGAGCCAGTTTTCTCTTCAGCTTTGCAGTACCTGCTTACGTCATAACTCACCAGCTTCAAAATATCCCGGCCTTCCAGGCATGCGTCTGTTGTCCAGGACTGACTCAAACCCAGATCACTGCCATTCTCTGGGTATTTAGCAGATTAAAAAAAGACTTTGCACAATTGGCTGTTGCTAGTGACAGGATCTTGGAGTGTTCACTACTCCCTCTCCTACATGAGCGGTTGAACCATCCGAATATACAGGAAATAAGGATTTTAGTCCCCATTGGTGAAAGTAGACGAGGGCAGAGAATACCCATGTGTATAGTGGGGAGGTGCTCGAGCTGGCCAGCCTTATTTCCATGAGAGCTTAGCAAGGCTGCGGGAGATTCCTGCAGAAGCACCTGTTACCCAACTTGGCCCAAGTCTTTTTTTAGCTCAGCTTAGGGTTTTAATAATAATTGTTATATTAATAACTGGTATTTAGGAGGCACTTGAATGCTTGCAAAATCCTTTACACGTATTATCATTCGATTAAACAATTCAACAACATCTCTTTGTTATATTTCATAAATCTTATCACAATTTCAGCTGATCTCTCACTCCTGCCTGGAAATTTAAACTCTGGGAAATTCTTCAAATATAGTTCTTGCCTTGTTTCCCATTAGGATTCTTGAGGCTACTTCAGTTTCATATATCCTAAGAGGAGAATGCCTATAGCAGTACTTGGGACACCCTTTTCCAAAGCAAGGAGGGCGACCTCTCCCCTCAGGGTTCTAGGGGTATCCCTGAGGGATTAATGAGATTTTTCTCTAATGCCCCACTTTGAGCTTCCTGTGATTGACAGTCCAGTTCCATTTTAACAATGAACATCAATTAGCTTTAACGTGGTTCTTTTCAGAGGTTCAGTGATCCAAAACAACTCCAATAGACTTTGGACAGAAATGTCCTCTGCAACCAGAGAAAGAACCAAGGAGACTGAATGTAAATCAACACGTGCTAGGCTCACTTCCTTTTTCTGTTTTTTTTTTTTTTTTTTTGTTTTGTTTTGTTTTGTTTTGTTTTGATCTCTCTCATGGTTTTTCCCTTTTTTGCTCTGATTTTTCTCTCCCAACATGATTCATAAAGCCATGTGTATTAAAAATAAATAAATTTTTAAAAAAAGTTAAAAAATCAATGAACTTTTTTATTTAAAAGAGTTTATTTAAATATTTAAAAGATTAAAGGATAAAATATATAAAAAATTATTTAAAAGATAGAGCAAGAACCGAAGTACAAATATTCCCCTTCCCACTTCTTCCCTTCCTCCCACCCTCCCCCATTGAGGAGCATAATCCTTCCAATACAGACTTGTTCAGTGTGAAGTAGCCTCTAAGACACATGTTCCACATAGCATTGACCACGCCTGGTTCACTTCCAAATGTGGCATGGTCAGTGGATGAGGATGAGCCGCTCTTGGGTTAAGTATTTTGGGATTATGCAGCTACTCCTTCCACATCGTGACTTTCCCATCATAGTTTTAATATATTGCAGGTTAGCATAAGAAATTACATGAGAATTTGGAGGGGAGTTTTGTAGAAGCCACAGATGTACGCAAAAGGCCAGTAGGTGACACAGAAAAAGTCAGAAATGCATAAACTGTATGTGTGGTATTATACAAAATAACCTCAAATTTTATAATAAAGTATTTTAAATGCCCCATAAAAGAAAAAGAAAAAAAAACAACAGACTTTTCTGGTACGAAGAGAGGGCCAAAATTTTTTGCAGTAATTTTCTAGATTACAGGGGCACAACACCCTTAACTCCAGCGAGGTGAAAGGGTAATTGCACTGCCCACTGATGAATCCCACTGACTCTTGGACTGTGGTGGCTTACTCTTTTGATCTTTCATAGTTCACAGGATCCAGTCTCCTTCACATAAGAGGAGGAAAGAATTGACATCGATGACAGAAACCACAGCAAGACCGTGGTCTCCCAGCTTCATGTTGGCTCTGGGTACGAGAGGACCCAAGGCCCTTTCCCAATCTGAAGGGTCACTGCTGCTCATCTTTCTTTCATGCTAGGCAGGCTGGAAAAGAGCCAAAACACCCCACCCTGTTGGATTTTATTTTTTGAATGTACTCCAGTCCTGGCTACACAACCAAACTCCCAATTGAACTCCTTGTCACATGGTTAGCAGATGGGAATTGGTCCTAGAACATCTGCAAATACTCCAATTCGGGCAGCAGGGCATTTCCATTACAGGTCATCATGCCTTTCTAGAAGCAGGCTCCCCAGCCTCTTTCATGTGGAGATTGCATCAGCCCTTCCCCTATTATACACACTCTCTCTCTCTCTCTCTCTCTCTCTCTCTCTCTCTCTCTCTCTCTCTCTCTCTCTGTCTCTCCCTCTCTCCATCCATCTCTGTCTGTCTCTTTGTCTCTCTGTTTTTCTCTGTCTCTGTTCTTCCTTCCTCCTTCCCTCTTTGCTTCTCTCTGTCTCTCTCTCTGTTTTTCTCTGTCTCCGTCCTTCCTTCCTCCTTCTCTCTTTGTTTCTCTCTCTCTCTGTTTTTCTCTGTCTCTGTTCTTCCTTCCTCCTTCCCTCTTTGTTTCTCTCTGTCTCTCTCTCTGTTTTTCTCTGTCTCTGTTCTTCCTTCCTCCTTCCCTCTTTGTTTCTCTCTGTCTCTCTCTCTGTTTTTCTCTGTCTCTGTCCTTCCTTCCTCCTTCTCTCTTTGTTTCTCTCTGTCTCTTTCTCTGTTTTTGTCTCTGTCCTTCCTTCCTCCTTCCCTCTTTGTTTCTCTCTGTCTCTCTCTCTGTTTTTCTCTGTTTCTCTCTATCTCCTTCCCTCCTCTCTCCGGCTTTCTTTGTAGTTTAGTTACATCCGTAACTACAATAAAAAAGTGCTTTATTGAGAATCCTCCAATCTCTGCCCAGGTGAATATTCAGTTTGCTGCAGCTGCTCAGTTAATGACTTGGGGTCATAACTTAACTTCCTGTGCCCAGTAGTCACTCCCAAAGAAAGCGGAGCTCAGTATTTGCTCCAGCTCCTGGAGGGATGGGGCAGAGACCTCCCATGTCCCAGTCCCTGTGGCCTGCGCTGGCCTTGTCCTTCCTGGAGGCTGCGGGTTCTCCCTCTTTAGTTAGGCTCTGGCATGTCTTTCAACCATTCTAAGTGGTTGAGGTCCAAAGAAGGATGGTTCCCTCCTCCCCGGGGGATGAGGATTTCTCCTGTGGCTCTCTGTTGTCCTCTGTAGTTGTAGGTCTCACCAGAGTCTATCTTTTTAACATGCTTGCTTATTCTGATAATTGGGACATTTCTACTCCATTTCATGCTGGGTATGACCTTCTTGTCCCTGATTCCATTCTTGGAAATATCCAGTTCTAGGGGGAAGCTCCAGAACTTGAAGAAAGCCCCGGAAGCACAGACTGAGATCACCAGACCAAACCCCATCCTAGGTTCCCTGGAATAAAGGCGATAAAGAGAATCTAAGCAGCTGAAGAGATTTTGGAGGGGATCCCCATGATAGAGAATGAGCGCTAAGGAGATTAGAGTTTGACTTCTGGCTCAGTGACTTAGTCAGCTTGGGCTAGTTCTTTTCCACTCTGGGCTCTCTAAGGAAGGGGCTGACTAAAGAACCACTAAGGTTCCCTTCAAATTCAAAATCCTTTATCTTATAATCTATTCTTTCTTCTTTGTTGTGACCATAAATAACTTGAACTACACCTGGCTCTTTGTGCTTCCATTTGGGAAACTCCAAATCTAGGCAAAAAAATCTGTAGCGATTTGCCATGCCCTTCTCCAGCTCATTTTACAGATGAGGAAACCGAGGGGTGAAATGACTTGTCCGGGGTCCCAACTAGTAAATGTCTGGATTTTCATGGGCACTCTGGGAAGATGAGTTAATCTTCCTGACTCCAGGTCTGACACTCTAGCTGCCCATTCTTGCATGTAGGCAATTTAAATTAGCCTCTCAGACCTCTAGGATTTCCTGTCTCCTGAAATTCAAGCTCCTTAAGACCCAGATTGTCTTTTGTTTTTATTGCCTCGGTACTTAGCACAGTGCTTAATGCATACTAGTTGCTTAATAAATGCTTATTGATTTGATCTGTAAAATAAAAAGTTTGGATTGGGTAATTTTTAAGCTTTCTCTTCCAACTAAACAAATCCTGTGATCCCAGCCCAACCTACAGGACTGAATTGTAGATGTTTCCCGTCTTTAGCATCTATTCTTGTGCTGGCTGGGAGCTATTTTGTTCTGAGAAATGATGGGTTTTGGTCTTTTGGCCTCTAATTATGCTTTCTATTTTGCACCCACACACCTACAGGATGGCTAGAGCTAAAATAAAATAGTCAAACAAGCAAGGTTGTTTGACCTCAGGTCATTAAGGAGAGGTTTTTGTCTATAGGACACTGACCTCAGAATCACTGAATAATAGAGCTGGGAGGCCCCCTACTTTCTGCCATATAGATCTCAAACACATCTTCAGCTTTTTCTCAAAGCCTTTCAGAGAGGGAAGGGACTCACTCTATCTCCTACCACTCTTATATGCCTTTGATCCTTTTGTTTTTCTCTCCTGGGCATGATTACAGTTTTTGGAAAGGTTTGAGAGGTTATGAGGATTAGAGCAAATGATTATCTCTTCATCTTATTGGTCACGTGATCCAGAGGTCCCCTTGTGATCATTTGGAAGTTCTCTTGGCACTAAGACCCAATCTATCTTTCTGCAGCTTCCATCTGGAGCTTTTATCTGTTCTGCCCTCTGGGACTGTGCCAATCTTGTCTAATTCCAAACAGCTATCGGGCCTTCCCCACTCCTACCAAGTCTTCTCCTCTTCAGGCTTAATACCCTTATTCTTCAAGAAAGCGTGGCCTACTCTGGACGGCCTTTGCCATTTCCGTTGGCCTTCTTTGTATTATTAGGGTCCCTTCTAAAATGTAGGGGGTGTGCTGATAAACAACCAACTCTCCAGGAAAAATGCTATATGTGTGTGTGTGTGTGTGTGTGTGTGTGTCTACACACACACACACGTAGGACATGCTTTTCAGTTCAGTTGGTATTGTTAACATTTTCTTCATCACGTTCTTAAGTCTAGACGATCACCAGAGCAATCAATCCACCTCTGATCCATAGCATTTGCCGATATCCAAGGTACAAATAGTCATTCTGAAAATTTCAGAATTGACTGGGGTACTGGTTCCAGCCAGCTCCACCATAGCCCTAGAGTGCGCATTCTGTAAACTGATCCAAGAATCAAGCTCACCCCCGATAAGATTCTTGGTGTGATTGTGTGACTAGCCTTATTTCTTGTTCTCAAATTAATCTAATAATTCAACATGAAGTGCTCTTTTGAGAAATTATCCTATTTCATTAGAGCTTCAAGGTTTAGAATGGACTTTCTTTGAGACTGTTAGGCAACGCCTCTGTTTTCTCTCCTTTAGAAAGGGAAAATTGGTTCTCCTAGAGGCCAAATGAGTTGTCTTATATCACACCTAGAATCCTAGCCCTTGAAGGGAGGCCACATAATCCAACCCCCTCATTTAACAAAAGAGGAAACTGAGCCTCAGGGAAGGGAAATAGCTTGTCCAAGGACGCTCATAGGATTAGAGGTGATGGACTGGAAGGGCCCTCTGAGGCCATCGAGTCCAAACTTCTCATTTCATAGATGAAGAAAAGGAGGCCCAGAAAAGCAACTTGGCCAAGTTTGTATGGTTAGTGATATGGCTGATGTAGACACTAGATGATGATAAGCATCTTTCTTTGGGCATTCAGTCATGAGAAGAATTCACAATGGCTATTTTCTTTGGAAAAAGGTGGATTTATTTAGGGAAGAGGGTACAAACAAAACAAAGGGATACAATGGACACCAGGAGTCGTAAATATGGGAGAGCTTAAAAAGGGGTTTGATAATTAATGATGGAAAGGGTAAATTCCCTACTGGAGGTTGGGACATATCCTTAGCTGGCAGGCTAAGGGACCTAGCACCCTAAAAGAGCTAGTTAGCTGTAAGGAAGAGAAGTGGGGTCAGGAGCAGAGAGAGATACCACATGGCATGGGGAAGGGATAAGAAGAAAGACAACATGAGTTAGAGGGTCATGGCAGACTTGACCTAAAGTGGGGCAGTGAGAATGGCATGGGCCCAAGTAGCTTTATAGGGACAATTTTACCTCAGGGACACAACTGGGATTTCTAACAGGACATGTCCTGAGATCCCTACAGAGGGTGGGTCTCAGGGGGTTGACATAACTTGGATTTCTAACTGGCTGACTTCCCCAGAGGGTGGGGCCGTGGAGCTAAACCGATCTGTCACAAACTTCTCCCTGCTGCCCCAAAGAACAATTTTTATCAATACTTCATTTTTTGTGCCAATCATCCATCAGCATTCTGGACCTCGATCAGTTAGTAAACCGTAAGAGGTGGGATTCCATGTCTTTTTTTCCCCCAAGGCTTTCCCAAAAAGAAATGGCTGTTTTGGTTGACAATTTCCTTTTTTTTTTTTTTTTTTTTTTTTTTGTACCGTGCAACTTGCTGAATCTTTTCATGGTCATGATCTCATTTGATTCTCAAAACGACCCTATGTGGTAGGCAGAGCAGGTGGCCTCCCCAAGAGTGCTTCTTGCCCTATCTCTTTGGCTGGGATCCTTCCCTTCTTCCTCTCTTTCCCATTACTCTTTATATTGTGTATGACAGCACAAAGACAGCTTCCTCCTTCCGCCCAGCTGGCAATGTGCTTAGGTCGAGACTAATAGAGTGGGTGGAAAATGAAAAACTGAACGTGGGTAGTTATTTGGCAAGCCTGAGGATTTCTCCAGCTTCTTACGGCATGGCTTAGAGGAATGAATGCTGAACTCGGAGTTAGGAACCCTGACTTTGCATCCAGGCTCTGCTGTCCATTAATCGTGTGACTTTGGACCAGTCCCTTCCCTTCACTGGCCTTCTCTATAAAAAAGAGGAAAATAGAACAATGGTTCTTCACCTTTTTTCTTTTTGCTACCAGCACAGTATTATTTTTTCCCATGAGGAGATATGACACATATGGGAGATGGGCGAGTCAAGCATGCACTTGCAAATAAAAGTTTTACACTATTCCAGGCACATGCCCTGCTAGGCCCTTTGACAACAACTGGGTTAGCAGGACTTCTTAAAATTTTTCCACTCACAAACCCTTTTCACGTAGAAATTTTTACACGATCCCAGGTATATAGGTATATAAAAATCGAACATTTACTTTATAATAAATCATAATTTGCAACCCCCACATTCAGTCATGATCCACAATTTAAGAAATGGGGGGGTTAGAGCATTGGGTAGGCTTTTTCTGTTCTGAATTCTGCTTTCCTATGCTAGGTGGTAGCCAAGGAGCCTTGAATCTCAGATATTTGAGGATCTTTGGAGGGCTCTCGCCATAGGGCCTCGTTTGCCAAAGAATGGGGAGAGTCTTTATTTTCCTTTGCTCCGGGAGGGCTGAGTCTTTGGCAGATGGACTTGCTCTATTTGACAGCAGGATAGCTTGCAGTACAAACATAGTAACTGGCCCCATTCGACCCTCAATCCAACCTACTCTTCCCAAAGACTTGGCCTAGATCCACTTCTCCACATTCAGTCTTTCTGACAAAGAAAGCTACAGTGTGGGCGAATGTAC
This sequence comes from Sminthopsis crassicaudata, assembly GCF_048593235.1. NCBI lineage: Eukaryota > Metazoa > Chordata > Mammalia > Dasyuromorphia > Dasyuridae > Sminthopsis > Sminthopsis crassicaudata. Next base: position 67,419,402 of record NC_133623.1, on the reverse strand, counting down.
ATTAATGAAGATGCGTGTGGAAACCCTCTTCGTGAATATACAGACGTCCTCTGTCTCCTGTTAAAGCTGGCCTTTTTTTGAACTCCTCACTATGGCCCAGCTGTTAGAGAAGTCATTTGGAAAGTCCTAAAGAAATCGATAAATGGGGTATTTAACACCCTGGGCCTTCAACACTTTTAAGAGAACTAACTTTGCATTTGCAGGGGGACTCTTTGGCTACTCTGAGAGTGATTTGGCTTCTTCATTTCCTCTTCCCCCTCTTCCTGTCCCGGCTTTGAGTCATTCTAGTGCCTTTGTATAATTCCCCTGCATCAGCGCCTTGTCTGAGCAGAGAATGGAACCCTGGAATTCTAATTGGGGGCCTAACATCTTGGCTATCCTCGGTGAGGACGAACGACTATTTGCAAAGGGCCCAAACTCAAAGAGCGTCCAGGAAGATGAATGGCTTGCATGTGAAAACCCAAACCCAGCAAATTGGCTGGGTTCCTTCCTCTTCTCTCAGTTTCTAAACATTGAGTCAATGTCCTGGTCCCCAGCAAAGCTCCACTGCCCTTATATTCCTTCTTAAGTACAGTGCCAGAGACCTAATCGCTCACTGATGAGTTTAGAAATGCATCCATCAATGAATAAGACTCTGTGTCTGCTTCATGCTAGGTATTGTGCTAAAAGCTGGAGAATGGAAAGACCAGAATGAAATCGTCTCTGTACTCAGGGGACTACCGTTATACTGGGGGCAGTGATGTGTAAGCTTATACATGTCTACAGAGTAATTGTTTTGCCTCATATGGAAGGCGGCATTTGAGCTGACTTAGAAGGACACGAGATGCCCAGGTTCCAAGGGGAGGAGGAATAATGTCCTGGGCACAGGCTGAGGGCTTTGTGTTTGGGAGGGGGAGAAAACACGTGTCTGATATTCGATAATGTGGAGTCTTGTCCTGGTGTGGACCTGAGCTGCTGGGCTCCCTTCCCCCCCCCCCCCAGATTCTGTCTAGATGGTCTGGGCAAAGGCATGGGGACAAGATTTCATAGAGACAGGACTCTCCATGGAGTCACTGTGCAGGAGCAATGTGAAGGCTACTTTGTCTAGCCCATGGCTTCTTAAACTTTTTTCACTTGTGGTCCCTTTTTGCCTGAGAAATTTTTTCGTGACTTCATATATAGGTTTATAAAACAGGCATACAAAGCAAATGTTTACTGATAATAAATCAATAAATTTTGTGACCCACATTCAGTTATAAGACTCTATATGAGGTCATGGCCCACAGTTTAAGAAGCTTTGGTGTAGACTAGAGGATCTTAAACTTTTTCCACTTGTGATTCCTTTTCACTGGAGAAATTTTTACATGACCCTGGGTTTTTATAGGTATATAAATCAAATCAAACTTTTACTGATAACAAATCGCAAAAAAAATCCATTTATTTATATATTTATTTGTTTGTTGGCTTATTTATTCATTCATTGATTCATTTATTAATTAATTTATCCTTTTATTCATTCATTCATTCATTTATTTATGTATGTATTCATTTATTTGTTCATTTATCTGTCTATTTAATTATTTATTTATTTACTGCTGAGGTGATTGGGGTTAAGTGACTTGCCCAAGGTCACACAGCTAGGAAGTGTTAAGTGTCTGTCTGAGACCGGATTTGAACTCAGGTCGTCCTGACTTCAGGGCTGGTACTCTATCTTCTGTGCCACCTAGCTGCCCCTCGAAATTTATTTTTAAAACAATTCTTTGATATACACAAAATTTTACCATTTTTTAAAGACAAAAGCAAATTTTCATACTAATGAGATAGATGTGTTTGTTTATTTTTATGTAAAGAATTAAATCTTGGCAGAATATTTTATGCCTTTTTCTGTTGCCAAATTTTTCAAGATCCCCACATTCAGTTACTTGACACCATGTGGAGATTTAAGAAGGTTTGATCTAGACCATAAACTACATCATGGGGAGGGATGTATAATGAGGCCGAAGAGGCCGGCTGGAGTCCATTTGTGAAGGACTTTCAATGTCAAATAGAGGTATGTGTGTTAGATGCTGGAGTCTATGGCAGTAAATATACGTAAATTAGTCCCGTTCCCTTTAAAGAAGTGCTTAAGGGTCAGATTTTATTAAATTTGCATTTAGAGCTGAAAAGAGTGGTGGAGACCATGGAGCCCAAGCCCCTCACTTTTCAAGATGAGGAAACTGAGGTCCAGAAGTTAAACTGGCATCCATGAGTCCAATTTGACTCATCGACATCTCACTTTCCCAAACATACCAGCTGTCCTCTGGCTTCAACTCCCATTACATCTGCTCACAAATACTAAAGCTGATGCTATTCACAGGAGCTGAAGTCCCTTGTTTCGCACCCATTGTTCTTTCCTTTTCCCCTGTGACAGCTGCCAGATGGCCACAAGCGCCACCCTCTATGTCCAAAAATTGCCAGAGTCCTCACCAGCTTATCTTCATTAGCCCTCCTTTCCCTTCCTTTCTTACACCAAAGCTCTTCTCCGTGAAGCACCCTGAAGCCTCATCCTTCCAATGTCTCTTGGCCTCCAAATGAAGTCTCAGCCATTTCCTGCGTTGGGCGTATGTAGGTATAAGTCGAACCATCATAACTCACCTTTTGTGTAACATTTTGAAAAGAATTACAAAGTACCTCACATTAACCAACTGAGATATATATATATATATATATATATATATATATATATATATATATATATATATATATATATATATATATATATATATATATATAAAGCATTGTGATCCCTCTTTTCCAAATGGGGAAACTGAGATACAGAGGTTAAATAATTTGCCCAAAGTCATACAATCGAGTGTCCAGCAAGGACAGAAGCACAGAATCGGAAAGTCCCTCACAGGCCATCCAGTTCACATTGTAACCGATTAGAAATAGTCTTGATCATCTCTTTGGCAAATAATCATTCAGCTTCAGCTGGAAGCCCTTCAGCGGTGGGGAAAGCACTGCTTCCACATGTTCTTAGATAGCTGAGATCTGCCCCTTTGCACCTTCTGTCCATTGAGCCTAGTTTTTAAATACATAGGGTTATATTGTAATAGTTAGCAAAATATTAAAACAAAAATCAAGTTCATGGACGCCAGTTTAAGAACCCCACATCTAGTCGGTCAGTCACTGAACATTTTCTTAAGTATTTACTGAGTTTCAGGCACCATGCTAAATTCTGAGCATACTAAGAGAGGCCAAAACAGCCTCTGCTTTCAAGGAGCTCCCAGTCTAAGGAGGGAGACAACACGCAAGCAACAAATGTGCAAGATGTAGAAAGGGCAGAGGGAAGGAGAGAAGCTATTCCAGCCATGGGGGGTTGTTGTGTCCTTTCTAGAGCCCCCAAGTTGGGGTGACAAAACGTACTGTGCTTTCTAGAGCTCCCATGCTGGGTGATTAAAATATACCTTCCTAGTGGAGAAGTGATGAGGTGGGACTCCTGAGGACGGTGGAAATATGGAGTCCATTTAGTCTAAATTCTCTCCCCCTTATATACCCCTAATTCCTTTATGTAACCAAAACAACACTGGACATGCGCTAAGTATATCCTGTGCACGTGGGTCCACATGAACCACTTGCTATTGTGTATACATTGCCACCTGGTATCCCTCTGCTTCAATAACAACACAGGTTGTCAGCACCCCCTGACTTCTCCCCCAAGGGGAGATGGGGAGCCAAACCAGACGCTGTCAGCAGTGGGCTTCCTCTGGGCTGAAGGGTCTTATACCTCACCCAGCAGTTCCCCCTCTGTCTGTGGCCTTCTACAGGGGATAGCAATGCTAAGGCATGGAGGCAGGAGATGGAGAATCCAGTGTGAGCAATAGCAAAGCTAGCCTGAATGGGATGGACAGTTTATGAAGGAGATAGCCTGGAAAAGTAGTCAGGGATTGGGTCACAAGGACTTCAGTTGTTAAAGGATTTTGTAGTTGATCCTGTAGGGTGATTGAAGTCACAGGAAATTATTAGGCTGTAACTTTGCTAGACTTATGCATAATGCTTTTGCAGTGTGTGGAGGAGAGATTGGAGAGAGGAGGGAGACCAAGTAGGAGGAGCTTATGGAGAACCTAGAAAAGAGTCTGGAAAAGAGATGATGAAGGCCGGAATGAGAGCTGTGGCCATGTAAGTAGAGAGAAGGGGACAGATGGGAGAGGAAATGTTGCAGAGGAGAGCTGACAATGTCAGTGGGATTCACGAAGAGCTGAGGGGGATTGCAAAGTCACGCACCTAGGCAACTGGAATGATGGTGGTGTCCATGCCAAAAATAAGTGAGTCCGAAAGAAGACAATGAGTCTTGTCTTGTACTGGAGTTTGAGGTACTTATGGGACATCTATTGGCATGCACCAATAGACAGCTGGTAATGAGGGACCAGAGTTTGGAAGTGAGACTGAGGCTGGATACGTAGGTCTCAGCGTCATCTGTATAGAGAATCATTGAATTTATATGAACTGACGATGTCACATAGAGTTAGCCCTTCCACATCATGGCGGCTAGGAGTGTAGTGTCCCCCTCCCAAATCTGGAAAATCCACATAAAATTTTTTGGTTCTCCCTTTGAACCAGAAAGGAAATTCTGCATATTTATTGTCTTAAAAGATAAAATATGTTTATGTTATACAATACTGGACATATATGTTTTATGCATTTCTGAGCTTCTAAACTTTTTTGTGTTGTTTGTGGCTTCCACAAAACTCCCCCCCCATTTAATTTCTTATGCCAACCTATGATGTAGTGAACCTGTGGGGGGGGGAAAATCATGATGTGGAAGGGATAACTGTATATAGGTATATATCAACAGTTGGGGATGGCATGTGGATGGTGATCCAGCAAAAGATGCTGACGAGGAGTGATCAGACTGAAATAAAAGCTGAGGGAACATTATCACATAAACCTTCAGAAGAGGGACTTCTCCTTCAGGAGGAGCTACAGGGACATCAGGAAGGAGGAGAACTGAGAAAAGTTCCTGCGACTTTGCAGAGAACATCATTGGTACCTTTGGGCAGATTAGTTTCACTCAAGTGACAAGGTCAGAAGCCGGGGTTACACGAAGTTGAAGACAGGAAATAGAAGCAATAAACAGTGTCTTCCTTGAAATTTCACTATTTTATTTTTTAAATATAAAGGTTTTTTTGGGGAACATATTCTGTATTAACTATTTTGGTGTCCTACAGTGGAGTGGTCCTAAAAATCTAACTGTGCATTGATCTCCCATATCTTATTTTTTTAGGAGTTTGGCTATGAACTGGAAAAGAACTAATGGATGATAATCTGAAGAGGCAGATGGGTCAAATAAGGGTTTTTCTATGACTTGGGGAGGCCCGAGTATGTTTATAGGTTGCCGGGAAGGAGCCAGAAGAGAGAGAGAGACTATTAGAGGTGTGGGGATAGTTTGGAGCAGATAGGTTCAAGGATACAAGCTGAGAACTTGACCTTGGCAAGGAATAGTAAGTAGGAGTAGGAGTAGTAGTAGTAGTACCCCCTCAGACCTCTGGCCTTTCATCTAGCCTACTCCTCATGGCCATTATCCAGGGAGATGGCTCCTATGGAGAAGAGGCTGGGTACTCTTACCAACTGCCAACCAACTACCAGTCACAGGGAAGTCAGCCTTAAGAGAGAGGCGGAAGCAACAAGCAGATCAAACAACTGCTCCCTCCCCTTGGTTACTGATGCAGATATCCCAGGAGCCTTTAGAACAGTCACTGCTCCCACCCCAAAGTCTTCGGAAGTCATCCTAGGAAGATGCAGCCTGATGACTAATTCTGTGGATGCTACAGCCACGGGTACTGAAGACTTAGAAATGAAAGTTCTTGGCACCCAAGTTCTTGGCCAAGTTCTTGGCACTGTCAAGTAGGATTTTGTTCAGAGGCATTCCCATCTGCTTTGGTGCTGCGTGCTAAGGATTGTGGGACCTTTCCTGTATGTCGTCTCCCCATTTGGATGTGAATTCCTATAAAGCAGGGAGCCCCAGTAATTAGCCCAGTGCCTTGTACAAAGTAAGCACTTAATAATTGTATCATTCATTCCTACATTCCTCCTTCATCTGAAGTTAGAACAAAGAGGAGAAAACAGGGGATGATGTTGGAGAGGTGGGATTTAGATAGAGAGTAAGGGAGAAGAAGGCACTCCTGGTGAATGACCTCTTTTTCAGTTAGGGACTCTTGATCTTTTTTTGTGTCCTAAACCAGGGCTTCCTAAACTTTTTCTTTTTCTTTTTCTTTTCTTTCTCTTTCTTTTCTTTTCTTTTCTTTTCTTTTCTTTTCTTTTCTTTTCTTTTCTTTTCTTTTCTTTTCTTTTCTTTTCTTTTCTTTTCTTTCTTTCTTTCTTTCTTTCTTTCTTTCTTTCTTTCTTTCTTTCTTTCTTTCTTTCTTTCTTTCTTTCTTTCTTTCTTTCTTTCTTTCTTCCTTTCTTCCTTTCTTCCTTTCTTCCTTTCTTCCTTTCTTCCTTTCTTCCTTTCTTCCTTTCTTCCTTTCTTCCTTTCTTCCTTTCTTCCTTTCTTCCTTTCTTCCTTTCTTCCTTTCTTCCTTCCTTAATTTCTTTCTTTCTTTCTTCCTTCCTTCCTTCCTTCCTTCCTTCCTTCCTTCCTTCCTTCCTTCCTTCCTTCCTTCCTTCCTTCCTTCCTTCCTTCCTTCCTTCCTTCCTTCCTTCCTTCCTTCCTTCCTTCCTTCCTTCCTTCCTTCCTTCCTTCCTTCCTTCCTTCCTTCCTTCCTTCCTTCCTTCCTTCCTTCCTTCCTTCCTTCCTTCCTTCCTTCCTTCCTTCCTTCCTTCCTTCCTTCCTTCCTTCCTTCCTTCCTTCCTTCCTTCCTTCCTTCCTTCCTTCCTTCCTTCCTTCCTTCCTTCCTTCCTTCCTTCCTTCCTTCCTTCCTTCCTTCCTTCCTTCCTTCCTTCCTTCCTTCCTTCCTTCCTTCCTTCCTTCCTTCCTTCCTTCCTTCCTTCCTTCCTTCCTTCCTTCCTTCCTTCCTTCCTTCCTTCCTTCCTTCCTTCCTTCCTTCCTTTCTTTCTTTTTCTTTCGCAATTGGGGTTAAGTGACTTGCCCAGGATCACACAGCTAGGAAGGGTTAAGTGTCTGAGGCCAGATTTGAACTCGGCTCCTCTTGACTTCAGAGCTGGTGCTCTATCCACTGCACCTAGCCGCCCCTAAATCTTCTTTTTTTTTTTTTCCCTAAACTTTTTCTACTCATGACCCCTTTTCACCTAAGAAATTTTTACTTGACCCCGGGTATATAAGAATACAAACCAGCAATATAAAGAAAACATTTACTGATGACAAATCATAAAGAAATTTCTTTTAAGACAATGCTTTGACATGCAGATAGTAGGAAAGCAGATTTGCATACTAATGAGATGAATTGCTTATTTAATTTTAGATAAAGTGTTACACCTTGGCAGAATATTTGATATCTTTTACCATTGCAATTGTTTTCAAAACCCCTGCATTCAATCATGGGACCTCATGTGGGGTCATGACCAATTGTAGAAGAAGCTTTGTCCTAGATCTCTTGGCAGTCTGGGGTATCCCATAGACCTTTTCTCAGAATAACATATTTAAATGGTTGAAGGAAATCCTAAATTTTGTGAAGATAAAGATGCCCTTTGATCCAGCAGTGGTTTTACTGGGCTTATATCCCAAAGAGATCTGAAAGGAGGGACAGGGATCCACATGTGCAAAAATGTTTGTGGTAGCCCTTTTTGTAATGGTAAGGAACTGGAAACTGACTGGATGTCCATCAGTTGGAGAATGGCTGAATAAATTGTGGTATATGAATAGTATGGAATATTATTCTTCTATAAGAAACAACAACAGGATGATTTCAGAGAGGCCTGGAGAGACTGACAGGAACTGATGCTGAGTGAGATGAGCAGCACCAGGAGATCATCGTACATGACAGCAACAAGGCTATATGATGATCAATTCCGATGGACGTGGCTCTCTTCCACAATGAGATGATTCAGACCAGTTCCAGTGATTTTGTGATGAAGAGAACCATCTACACCTAGAGAGAGGACTATGGGAACTGAATGTGGATCATAACATTGCATTCTCACTCTTTTTTTGTTGTGGTTTGCTTGAATTTTATTCCTCATTTTTCCCCTTGTTGATCTGATTTTTCTTGTGCAGCAAAATAATTGTATAAATATGTATGCATATATTGGATTTAACATATATTTTTTACCGGGTTTAACATATATTGGATTACATGCCATCTAAGTGAGGGGGTGGGGGAAAGGGAGGGAAATTGGGACAAAGTTTTTCAAGGGTCGATGTTGAAAAATTATCCTTGCATGTTTTGAAAATAAAAACTTCAATAAAAAAGATAAAATATGTTGATCATATACATACATTTTATGCATTTGTGAGTTTCTAATTTTTTGGTATGTCACCTGCTGGCCTTGAGTTTTGTACAAAACTCAAAATCCCATTTAACTTCATATACCATCTCATGATATAGTAAAACCGTGTTGAGGAAAGTTGAGATATGGAAGGGATAACTATTATTGTTAGCCTTTGTGGCTAATGCTCTACTTCCCAGGCTTTCTGTCTTTCATCCAAATAGCCCAACCCACTGGCATATCGATACAATTCTTCCCTTTCTTAGCAAAGGCGTATTTCTCACGCACGGCCCCCCAGTTTGCCCTATTTTCCCAGTCCCAGGAACCTATTCAGGACACCCATGAAGCAGTGCCCTGGCGGTCCCTGGCAGCAGATCGATGCCAGGCAGGTTTCTTTTCCAAAGTCATCGGACACAAAGGCTCTTTAGTGCAGTTATGAAGAAATGGCGCCCCGTCCATTCCTGCAGATGTCATTCCCTTGTCCTTCCAAAGAGCATACCCCCCCCCCCAAATTGCTTCCATCTAGGACATCCTGAAAAGTAGGCACAGCAGTTTATATTCCCGTTGTAAGAAATATGACACTCCTCTCGAGGAATGCTTCTTCTCAGGGCTTGGAGTCAGAGAATGCTGCTTTTTTTGTTTAGTGTCTATTTATGCTTGGGTATTTGTGTTGCTCACTTTTGTTTTTCTATTGCCTTCATTTCTAAATGTGATTTCCTCCCTTCCTCCCTGTCCAGTGAGAGCCATCCTTTGTAACGGCATAATAAAAGAAAAAAGGAAATCAGTACAGGAAAACTGACCAACACATCGGGGGAATTGGAGAGTCTATGGAGTATTCCATGCCCATAGCCTTCCAAGAGAGGCAAGAAAGGTGGGGGTGTAATTTCTCATCTTCTCGAGGGTCAAGCTTCTTGGGCATTGTAACGCTGGGATATTTTGGGTTTTGTTCCTTTCTGTTTGTGTGATTGTCACTGATTATGTTGCCTTCTTCGTGCTTACTTGGGAGTTAGAGAATGTTAAAGCTACCTCGAGTCCAGGATATTGGAGCTATGAGGGATCTTCCTCTAGTCCAACCTCCCCCATCTACAGATTGGGCAACCGAGGCCAAAGGAGGGAGCTTGACTGGTCTTGAGTCAGATTCTCTGGATGTTTTTTTGTTCTGTCTTGCTGTAATTAAAGGCATTGGCTACTGGCCCCCCATGCTCTCTCAGATGTCATCATTCTGTTGACGTAGTACTCTGATTTGGAGGCTGCCCCCTTTGGCCTGCTGACCTTAAAGGTCCTGGGGTTTTGGTCTTTTTCTTGCTCTGGTCCCAAGAAGGTTGGGTAGCTGGAGGGTAGTACTACCCTTCCCCTTTTGGTTCATCGTGCTAAACCTTCCCCCCTCCCCCTCTTCTCACCTTTCCAGTTCATGCCTCACCATCACAGCTGTGCTATAGACGTCCCACGTTTTTAGGGGCAGGCCTTCAAAGCTTTCAACACAGTATTTCTTCATTTCTGAACTCTAAAGGGTCTCTCCTCCAACAAGCCGTTGCTTTGTTTAGACAAAATCGACCTCTTGTCATAAAACCACAGAGCCAAAAAGTATTCTGGTGCTCACTTAATCCCATCTCCTTATTTAACAATAGGGGAAACTGAGGCTCAGAAAGGAGGGAAGTGACTTTCCCAAGACACAACAGAGCTGGAATTCGAATCCATACCTAGTTCTGACACCACACGGACAGTACTCTCTCTGGTTGGACTGAAAATACCTTATGAGTATTTACATAGCACAACACGGAGCCTAGGCTGGGAACATCTTGGTGGAATTTTATATCAATATTCTATTTTCTCTTGTTCTCTTTCACCATGGCTTATCTTTAGTAGAGCTTTTTAGTGAGTTAAGTTCTGGGCTTTGGCTGCCAGTTGTGTGATTGGATAAGTGACTGAAATTCTTTGAACATGTTTCCTCATCTGTATAATGGTTATTATCATTCTTGTTCTAGATTGCACCTTATAAACACTGCAAGCCTTGGATCAGAGTGTTGTTGGAAAGGAAAGCACTTTGTAAATCTCAACATATTATGAAAACAGGAGCTTTTGCTGCTATAATTGTTACAAGACCGACTTACCACCATCGGCAGGAATCTTGCCCAGGTGCCTCATTAGGATATGGCCGTGATCTTGAATGATAGAGGCAGTAGCATATTAAGGTTGATGGAATTAGGAAGACCTGGGTCCAAGTCCCCACCTCTGTTACTGTCAAAATTCTGATTTTGCCCTTCTTAAGAAACTTCCACAAATCCCAATTGCCATGATCATAATACACAAATTTTGCAGCTTAACTTTTAAAGTTCTTTTGCCATCTATTTTCAACCTACCTCTTCCAGCTTATTTCGCATTACTCACTTTATGTCCTTTGTCCTAGTAAAAGTGGTTTACTTGCCGTTGTCAAGCTTCTTCTGCCTTGGTGCCTTTTTCACAGGCTGTCTCACACAAGTGGAATGCTCTTCCAGGAACCGGACTCCCTGGTGTCCTCTAAGGTTCAGTTCGTGTGCTACATTTTGTTTTGGGGAGGAAAATTTTATCCCCATACTTCCTGATCCTGTCATTATTACTGCTTTATTCCTATTCAGATGATCATACTTTTATCTGGATCATTGTTGTATCTTCCTGGTAGAATGTAAGTTCCCTGAGGGCAAAGATTATGTGTGTGTGTGTTTTTCTTTTTATCTTTGTACCTTGTTGCATTCGGTATTGTTGTTATTCAGACATTTTAGTCATCTCTGACTCTTCATGACCTCATTTGTGGTTTTTTTGGCAGAGATACTGGGAGTGGTTTGTTGGTTCCTTCTCCAACTTGTTGACATCTCAAGTCCCTTCCACCTCTAGGTCTTAATGGAACTTATTGATCTTGGTCATTGTGATTTTCTTTTGTTTTATTTGGCTTGTTTTCTAATGAATCATGATTATTTCGGAAGGGGACAAAGTCTTGGAGTAATGGGGTATGAGATTATTAGATCGTATGATCTATGATCATAGATTTAAAGCTATAAGGGACCTTAAGAAGTTATCGAGTTAAAACTTTGTCATTTTGAGGAAACAGAGATCCAGCAAGATCTATGGTTATACAGCTAGTAAGTGTCACGGGTGGGATTTGAACCCAGATTTTCCTGACTTCAATCCAGAAAATGCTGTCCACTGTGCCTTGATGTCAGTGAGTAACTGCACATATCCCTGCCTTTTCACTCTAGCTTTCTGCCCATCTGTTCCAACAACCCAGTCCAATGAGTTTTCTCACCCATATTTCTCCTATGTTTCTCTTGCTATATACATGGGAAGGAAATGCCATTTTTGTTGGATACCCATTTCAGGCTCCATTTTCATCCTCATTTTCCTTTCTTTTCCAATATGATAGGAAAAACTGCTGAGAGTTGTAAGAACAGGAAGGCACACGCCCTTTGCACGTGCCCCAACATGAGTGATCCTAGAATGTTTGGGCTTTCATCACCAACCCTCTAATTAGTTTCAACCACAAGCTGCAGAGAGGTTCCCAAGGACTTGAAGCCAGCACTTTTTTTGGATGAAATCTTCAGACCCACAAAGCATTCTTTGGTCCTTCTCATACTTACTACGATGTTGCTATGATGATGATCGAACTTAGCAGGGCGAGTCTGGCGAAACCAAGGAGAATCCCAGGGCTGACTAGGAGGAGTGAATGAATTGTCTCGTTTATTCATTCCATTCACTCAAACAGTCCCGCATAGAGGCTCTGGAATCCAGAAGAAAGGGGTCCAAGTCCCACCCCTACTACTTTCTGGCTGAGTGACCCTGGGCGAGTTACTTATTTTGGTGTGTTCCATGCAGCAATTTAAGACTCTGAGTTGCTCAGCTGGTGTCAAGACTACATTAGTAGGGGGGGGATTTCTCTCTGGGAATTTCTTATGTTAATGAAATCACTGGTTTGGTTTCCCCCCCCCCCATTTTTATTAGTATTTTATTTTATATTCACCTTCATTTCCAAATACTTCTCTCCTCCTTCCCTTACTCAGCAAGCCATTTCTTATGACAAAGAATATAAAGAGTGCTGGAAAAGGAACCCATTGAGCCAAATATCCAATCCTATTAGCCACATCTCACAGTAAATGCTGCTCCACCCCAGAGGCCTCCTGGGCCTTTGCCAAGAGGGGAAAAAGGTTTGCTCAATCTCTTCCGAACCAAGATTGGCTATTAGATTGGCCACTGTGCTCTATTGGGTTGTTGCTGTTGTCCTTTCTGTTTACATGTTTGTAGTGGTATAAATTCTTTTCCTGCTCCTGCTCACTTCCTCCTGTCTCAGGCCCTCCATGGATTCCTTTAAGTCTCAACAAAAATCTCTCTATGTAGGAGGGCTTTAAGAAGTCTTCTTCCTTCCTGTGCTCCTTATCTTCCATTTAGCCTGCATATCATCCTCTTCTTTTGCTTGCTTGTTGTCTCTCTCATTAGATTGTAAACTCTTAGAGGCCAGGGACTGTCTTTTACCTCTTTTTGTATCCTCGGCACTTAGCACAGCCTGGCGTGTAGTAATTGCTTAATAAGTGTTCATTGATTGATTGATATAGTCTTTATGTGCTTCTCTGAATCCATGACATTCATAGTTTCTTATGGTATAGTAACATTCTGTTCCATTTGGGTACCATAGATTGTTTAGTTATTCCCCAATCTATCAACAAACATTTAGGAAACTACCTTGTGTGAGGTTTTGGGGCATACAAAGATAATTAAAACATAATTAAAATTGAAAAAATACATTCAAGAGACTTGTAGGGAACTAGGACAGTTCCACAGATTATACAAATAATAAATGCAAAGATGAAGAGGAGAGGTACAGAGACCAGAGAATGATCTGAGGATGGAGAAATACCATCTCTAGGGGATTAAGAGAAAGTTTCATGGAGCAGACGGTATCTGTGTTGGATCTTGAAGGACAGCTGGGATTTCAGCAAGTGGAGATGGGGGAAAAAGCTGTGAGTAGGTAATTAGGAACTTGATGCAGCAAGTATTGATTACTAGAGTCAGAAGTTTGGCAGACAAATATACCTATGTGGGTTTGTACATATATATTACACACATGGAAAAATATAAACCAGTGAACTTGACACTGATTCCTGGCAAAATTCTACAATATATTAAAGGATTTGTTAGGGAACATCTAGGTGATCATGGTCACAGAAAGCTAGTGCGACTCATCAAGATTTGTCTTAATTTCCTTTTGATAGGGTTACTAGTTTGGTAGATCAAGAGAATAATCTAGAAATAGTTTACCCAGATTTTAGCAAAACACCTGCCAAAATCTCTTGGGCTTTGGGGGTATAGGAGGATGATTGATGTCTTCAAATATTTGAAAGACTGTCTCCTCGGAGAAGGATTAGCTTTCTTTCTCTTGGCCCTGATTTGCAGAAATAGAAGCAAGTGGTCAGAAATTGTGATTAGAGACTAGGTGCAGCATCAGCAAAATCTTCCTAATTATCAGAACTATCCCAAAGTTAAATGAACTGCCACAGAACAGGACCCAGTCCCCCTCCCTCATTGAAGGGCCCAGAGAAAAAGCTACAGTGAATCTTTGTTGAGGATAGTGATGTCTTGGTCCAATCAACACCTAAGGTTTTATCACTTCTGATCTCCTCAGTGATTCTGAGGCTGATTTCCTACAGCTGAAACCTCCTTTCAGTGATTAAAACCCAACTTGTTTATTTAACCATTTTAGCTCCAGCCATCCAGTAGATTTGTAAATGCATAATTAGAGCACCAAATACCAAACCCCATCATTTCCAAAAATAGCTCCCAACCCTCTTGAGAACAAATGCTAAAGATGGGAAACACCTACGAGGCCATATATAATTCAGTTCCTTTCCTACCTCTCATTTTTCTGGGCTGGGATCATGAACTTTTAGAGCTAAAAGATTTCTTAATCTCAGGGTCATGGGTTCGAGCCCCACTTTGGGCACCAGAATGTAGTGTCCTTCTAGATGTCCCTTTTTGGGCACCGAAATGTAGTGTGTTTTCTAAAGTCCTCAAATCAGGGTGCCAAAATATACCATCTGGACTAGCTCATTGGAGGATCTCGGGACCAGTCTTGGCCTTAGTGGAGGAGTGAAGGAGGTAGGAGTCTCAAGTCCTCTTAGCCCTTAAATACCTTGGTATGATTATATTATTACAGCACACTAAGTATATGCCAACTAGAGAGCCATATATCACTACAGCACACTGAGCAAGTGTTAACTATAAGCACCCTGCTATTGATATGTAAATTCCTCTCTTTACTGTAAGTATTCCTTGCTTCTAGTAGAACACAGATGGACATGCCCTCCTTGAAGGGTGAGAACACCAAAAGGAAGTGGGGAGCCAAACCAGACATTGTCAGCAGGTTCTCTCTGGACTGAAGAGTCTTATACTTTACCCAGAGTTCCCCCACTATTTGCGGCACTCTACAAAAAGAAAACTTTAAAGATTGTCTATTTCCAACTGTTTATTTTATAGATGGGGGAAACTGACACCCAGATGGGTTGGTTTAAGTTGTTTAGATTTAGTCACCATATGAGGAAGACTTCCTAAGCTTCACAATCTTCCAAAGTGCTTCCCTCAACCTGGTATCTTTAGGAGGGACTTGAATAATGACTTGTTTGCATCATTGTAAAGGGCTTGTTTGTTCAAGGATGTTTTAGATCAAAAGTTCTTAAACTGTGAGTTGTGATCCTATATGGGATCATGTAACTGAATGTGGGAGTTATGAAATTATGATTTATCATAAGTAAATGTTTGATTCATATACTATTTTCTATACTAATATACCTGGGGTTGTGTAAAAATTTCTTGGGCCAAAAGGGGTTGGGAGTGGAATAAGTCTAAGAAGCCCTTGTTTAGATGACCTCTGGGAGGCCTTTTAATGCCCAAGATCCTGGGAGATATGAACATATTTCTTGGAAGTCAAATCAGGCAGTGTGTGCCTTTATTAGGTGCCTGCTATATGGCAGACACTATGCTAAGCACTGAGCTACAAAGAAAGGCAAAAAACAGCCAAAGAAGTCCATGGGACAAAACAATGTACATTATCTCATTTGATCTCCATAAAGTAGCAACTGGAGAAGTACTACAGGTGGTATCCCCATTTTTTGAATAAGAAAAACTGAGGCTAAGTGACTTGCTCATTTGTCACATGGTTAGTAAATGTCAGACTGGAATTTAAATCTAGGTTTCAAAGTCAGGACTTATTTTCCTTTGCCCTCTAGGAGAACATGTATAAGGATACACAAAAATATATTTGAGGTGGTTTGTGGAGAGAGGCATTTGCAACTTATGGCAGCCAGGATAAGGTAGTCTAGAAGGTTCTCATAAGGCTGCTGAGCTTTAAAGAAAAGGAGATTGTAAGAGGTGCAGAATGTGAGGAGGAGGGAATTCTGCGCCATACTAGAGAGATAATGTGACCTAGATGGCTTTTTTCAAGTCTCTTCCAGCTTTAGATAATGATAATAATTGCTAGAACTTGTATAACACACTCTCTGTCTCTGTCTCTCTCTGTCTCTGTCTCTGTCTCTGTCTCTCTCTCTTCTCTCTACCACTCTCCTTCCCTCCCTTTTCCACCCCTCTCTCTTCCTTCCTTCCTTCCTGTCCAGGGTCACACAGCTAGTAAGTGTTAAGTGTCTAAGGCTACATTTGAACTCTGGTCCTGACTTCAGAACTGGTGCTCTATCCACTGCAGCACCATCTAGCTGTCCCATAAAAGTTTTACAAAGTACTTAATATGTTACCTCATATGATCCCCATTATAACCCTAGAACATAGGTGCTAATATTATCTCCATTTTACAGATGAGGAAGCTGAGACAGAGTGAGGTAAAGTGACTTGTATAGGGTCACACAACTAGCAAGTATCTGAGGCTGTATTTAGCTTGAGAATTCCTGACTCTGTGATCTATCAGGCCACTATCTAGAGGCAAGGTTCTCTGAACTCCTTCCTCACAGCTCTGTATCTTTCATCTGATTCAGTGTATTACAACCAAAGGTGCACAAATTTCCTGATTCCAGGCCGAGCATTTTCTTGGTTTTCTTCCACTGCCTCTCCTCTCAGGCCAGTCTCTCTCTCCCGTGACCATCAGTCTCAGATCTCTCAAATTCAGCTATATGTAAGCATCTGAGGGACCAGGTAGGTCTATGGTTGTTCTCACATGCCAGTGGTTGTCCTCACATGCCAGTGGTCATGTGTTCAACTTCTACTCTCTGCCCTCAAGGTGACCTTTAAGCATCTGTGGGCTCTCTGGGGTCTGGAGGCCATCCATTACCTCCTTTCCCCAATTCTGACTTTTAAACGAATGCTTCTGCACAGCTAGGCCTTGGCTAGCCTTTGGTGTACTCTGAATGGTAATGGCCTTGCCAATGGAGTTGGCTGGGATAAGCCATTTATGCATGGCAAGGTACAAACCTGATATGCAGAGTCCAATTTCTTTAAGTATGTGTCTCATCAAGCAACCCCAGGGAAACCAGGGCCTACCCTGTATAATCATCCCTCCATCTCTCTGGCCACTGCCACTCTTCTGCCACTAGGGACTATGATATCAATAGTCATATCATTCGTCCAGAGACCATTTGACTCACCTTTGCCACTTGGCTGTGGGAATGAGTTATCCTGACTGCTGGGTGACTGACTACAAATTCTCCCTTTAAACCCCAACTTTCCACGTCTTGCCTTGGAAACAGTAATCAGATCAGCACTACCACTGCTTCTGGAAAGAGCCTGACAAGAATGCATTGCCCTGAGGTTCCACTCACCAGCCTTGTGACTTCCCAGCCCACAATTCCCTTCCCTTGGCCCTACTCTCCAACATGGGCTGCCTCCTCCATCAAAGTGGAAGTTTCTTCAGAGCAAGTTCTTTGTATATATATCTAGCATTTTACATGGTGTCAAGCATACACGCTTGCTCTTTCTTTCCAGTGGCACATTAGAATGCCAGTCATGAGAGCTCCCTTGTTTCTAGGCTGCTTTTCTCATGCCTTCTGAATGACTTGGGGTGATTACCCTCATTTTACAGATGAGGAACCTGAAACTCGGCAAGGGTAAGTTAATCAGTGAGCATTTAGGAAATGCTTTCTATGTGTCAGGCACTGTGCCAAATGCTGGGGATACAAAAAGAAGCAAAAGGTGGTCCTTGGCCCAGAGGAGCTCAAAGACCAATAGAGGGGATAACGTTCCAATGACTATGAACAAACAAGCTCTAGATGGAATAAACAAAATCATCACCAGAGAGAAGCTCTAGAATTGAGAGGGATTGGGGAAAAGTTTTTTATAGAAGGTGGAATTTTATCTGAACCTTGAAGGAAACTAGGGAAACCAAAATTACAGATAAGGAGAGACGGCATTCTCGGGATGGGGACAACCAGTCCAAATGTCTGGATCGGGGAGATGAAGTGTCTTGTTCTAAAAACTCTCATGTATCATTGGGGCCTGAGAGGGTGTGGCTTCTTCAGGGCCATGTACTAGGAAAGGGGAGTGCTTGAATCTAGACCTTCTGACCTATAGATTATTGCATTTATTCTCTCTTTGTCTCTGTCCCTACCTCTCTCTTCCTCTCTATCTCTCCCTCCCCTCTTCTCTCTCTCTCTCTCTCTCTCTCTCTCTCTCTCTCTCTCTCTCTCTCTCTCTCTCTCTCTCTCTCTCTCTCTCTCTCTCTCTCTCTCTTCCTGTTTGCCTCTCCACTTCTCTCTATTTGTCTCTGTCTCCTCACCTTGTTTGTACGTAGTTGCTTTAATAATTGTGAACTCCTTATGATCAGGGCCTGTCTTTTGCCTTTCTTTGTATTCTTAGTGCTTAGCACCGTGCTTATCAGGCAGTGAGGTGCTTAATAAATGTTTGATGACTTTTTGACTTGACTTTTCCTCCCCTGTTGCATTATTCTGAGGAGCAATGGCTGGTGGGACTTCTTAGCAGGAAGAGGCAGACTTTTCTATGAAGGATCATAGTAGCGGTTGGGGGAGGGGGGAGGTGTTAGATTTGGCTTTCTGCTCAAATACAAGGAGACTAATGGTGGGAATGGATAGTGCCATTGACAAACCTCTGGACCCCTAGTCTGTGCTGGAGGAAATTGCTGCTTGACTGAACTACTTTTTTATTGTCACAGAAAATAATTTTCTAGTGAAGAATGTTCCTAAAAGGAAATCAGATTTTCCTAAGGCCTTTTATTTGGGTTGTAGGAAAAGATTAACATTTGACTCTAAGAATCTTGTATAGAGTTGTCATCACCTGTATCCAGGAAACCCAGAAGTCAGGCTTCCTCTTCTCAAATCTGGTGGTCCCTCACTAATTGGGGGCCACAACCTTTGATGTTTTCTTATTTCTAACAATACACATTTCTCTAACGCCTTCCTATTTTACCCTGTGGGAAAGGTATTACAGAGATTGTTATCCTTTTTCCAGAGGGGGAAACTGAGGCATACACTGGACCCAGCTCCCCCCATGATTGTTCTATTTCCTTTTTTTTTTCCCCATTTGGGGTTAAATGACTTGCCCAGCATCACACACACTAAGAAGTGTTAAGTGTCAAGGCCAGCTTTGAACTCAGGTCCTCCTGACTCCAGGGTCAATGCTGCAGTGATTGTTCTGACTCTGTGTTCAATGGGACTTCCACTTCACCCTTTTGCCTCCTGATGGCCTCCCATGTTCTGTGGTCAAGACCCCACCCTTAGACTCCTCATTCCAGTTGGCTCATCAGCCATCTTCCCTAACTGGGGACCCACAAAGCAGATTGACTCCGACCCTTAAGGTGGAGAGCAGAATGCAGGCAGAATTTCAACACTTGCATTAAAAATAGCCAAAGATGTTAATAAAAGCAAGCTTTCCAGCCCCGCCCCCAGCTCTGAGGGTGAAAAGAACAAAGCCCCCTCCCGCTCTCCCGTTGGACTCAGACTGGGAGCAGGCGGGCCTGCGCTGCTTCTCCGAGGCTTTCCTTGGGCCTCCTCTCATTTCTCGGCCTTGCCGGCTGGCTTTTTCCCTCAAGCCCACTTGGATTTCCAATAGGAACAGTGCAGCCTAATGGAATTTACTGTTTGTGGATTTTTAAACAAATGGTTGTTAGGGAACATTTAGTTAGAGGCAATGGAGTGTCTTTTGGTTTCCCTACCCCTTTTTTGCTTCTTTTCTCTCTCTATATTTCCCCTGTCGCCCCTCCCCTGACTGTCTCTCTTTTCATCCCCTTTTCCCTTCCCTCCTTCCCCTTTTCTCTTCTCTCTCCTTCCCCCTCTTCCTTCCCTTTCCTTTTTCTGCTCCCCTTTTCTCCTCTTTTCCCTCTTGCCTTCTCTCTTTCTTTTCTTCCTCTTCTTTTCTCCTTACTGCCTGTCTTCTTCTCTCTTTGCTTTTTCTCCTCCCTCTTTTTCCCTCTTTTCCCTTTCCCTTTCTCCTTCTTTCTTTCTTCTCTCTCTTTTCCTTTTCCATTTCTTTCTCCTCTTTTCTCCCTTACTACTCCTTTCCCCCTTCTCCTTCCTCTTTTTCCCCCTTTCCCCTTTTTCCTCCCCCTTCTTTCTTTCCTCCCTCTCTTTTCCCTTTCTTCCATTTCTTTCTTTTCTCTCTTCTCTCTTACTGTTCCTTTCTCCCTCTCTCCCCATCATCCTCTGCCCACTTTTCTCTCCTCCCCCTTTTCCCCTTCTTTTTTCTCTGTTCTCCCCTTCTCCTCTCCCCTCTCCTCTTTTCTCTTTCACTTGTATCTTTTCCAGGTTCATTTCCAGACTCACATGCTGCTACCTTGACCTGAGTTTGGCAGCAGGTTTGATTGGTGCAAGTTTCACAGTGGAGGGCACGGGGAAGACTTATGGGGCTTCCTCTTTTCCTTCTCTTTTGCTGAATGGGTTTTTCTCCTCTCCTCAGTCAATAGCATCCAGTCTTCTCACACTTGGCCCTGCCTCGGCAGGACAATCCAGCCAGGCCAAGGGTTCTCAGCTGTGGCCTCCTTAGTGGGGCAGCACATCTTTGAAGATCTCACATGCATTGTCCCTTGGCCATGGTCTATTGCTTCTTTTTATTTGCTTGGCTGGTTTCAGCACCAGGCTTGGCTCCGGGCAAGAATGGGGAACATCTGGAATTTTAACTTCAGGGTGATTTGCTTCATTTTCCTAATGGGTTGGAAAAACAGGAGCTCTTTGGAAGCCTTTGTTTTTCATTGGCCGGGTGGTTACCACAGTCTGGGTGTCAGGGCATTTGAGCTGTGGGGGAAGGAAGGCCAGTATTTCTAATGAGGGAACCTAAACCTCCCTCCCACTGTGAGACTGCCTATGAGCAACAGATAATAACAGGGGAAGCCAGAGCCTCTTGGCCGACCATATACTCAAAGAACCAGAGCCCTAAGAGTCCTCAGAGATTATGTCCACCCCCTTTATTTTACAGAGGAGAAAAATGAGTTTTTAGAGCGCTGTAGGGACTGAAGTATTGCATTAAAGCGTGCTGAAGGGCTTGGCAGCCAGCTACAGTTGTAACATGGACCTTTCAACATTTCCCCTGTCTATTTGGCTATGTCCGCCAGAGATTGCGGGACATAGGAGGGCAGCAGTATGAGGAAAACCAACAGTGAATGAGACTTGCTGAGAGAATTCCATTTCCTGGAAATGCCCAAACTGAGGAAAAGCTCTGTCTTATTTTCTCTTCTTTTATTCACTTGTTCATTCAGTGAATCACCAAGCATTTCTAAAGGGTCGGATGGTGAGGGTGTGGAGACACAAATGAAATGTTCCTTGCCCCCAAGGAAGAAAACACATACCTAAATATATACAAGACAATTGTGAGGAAAATCACTAGCAACTGGCAGGGCTCACCATTGACCACATAGAATGGGAGCTGAGATTTGAAGTGAACTAGGGAGCCTAAGAGGTGGAAGTCAGGAGGGCAGCCATTCCGGACAGAATAAAGATATGGTAACAGGAGTTGGAATGTCATGTAAGAGGAACAATGATTCTACAGTATGTGCTAGGGGAGTAATGGGGTTGGAGCCAGGACATAAAGAACTTTGAATGGAAACAGATGAATTTGTATTTGATCCTTGAGGTACTAGGGAGTCACTGGAGCTTCTTGAGGCGGGGAGTGATATGGTTTGACTTATTCTTTTGAGAAAATACTTTGGGAGCTGTGTGGAGGAGGTACTTGAGAAGGCAGTGAGGGAGATGCCAAAATAAAGAAGACACAGTCTTCTCAAGGAGCTTCAAGTCGATCATTGCTTTCTTTTCCTTTCTCTTCCATGCTTACCATCAATAATTCCTTCTCCTCTACTAACTCGAGATTGGTCCTTGTAAAGCTGGATGTAGAAGTCATTATGGATGAGTTGTAGTTTGTTTACATTTAGGTAACTAACCCATCACCTACTTAGCCAGTCTGGGAAGGGTCTGGGAAGGCCCCTGTGTGGGTCCGAAATCATTCCCTGGCCTTCTCTTTGTTATGAATAAGGGGGAGTCAAGGAATAGCATTTTTTTTGCCTTGGGTTTTAGGGTTTCCACTAAGATGTTTGACCAAGCCATCGTCCATAGCCTTAACTTATGTCTTATTGCTAGATTTCAATGACTTTGGAAGACAGATTGAGGCTGACAACTTGGTACAACTCTGCCTCATTTCAATCCGATTCACATCCAAGTCAAGACATTATCCCATGATGCTGTTGGTTCTCTTCAAAACCAAAAGACAAACTACAACATAACATTTTATTAAGAATCCAGAACTTTATAAACCCTCCTGAGAGTGGGGATTGAAAGAATAAGCTTGGAGACTTGTGCTCTTTGGAAAAGGCTCTTGTTTTCATAAGATCATAGATGTAGAGTTAGACAGGATCTTAGGGCTCTCTAGTTCAACCCCTTCATTTTACAGAGGAGGAACTGAGGCTCAGAGGGTGGATGGTGTGGGAATTACTTGGGACCAGTAATACTTTTAATATGGCTTCATTTTGTGATAGCAATGGTGTATCACTAAACTGATTGGCTTAGAGTATCAGATCTTGACCAGATGACATTTGAGCTAGTTTCCTCACTTTTAATTAGTTCTCTTTCAGTTGAGTACTGGGTTTTATGTCATTAATATTTTACACTCTTGTTGTGTTCGTGATTTAAAAGACTAATAATACGTCGGTGAGATCGGAGAAGTTAGCACACAGTGAACACTTTAAAAAGTTTTTTCCCTTGACTTTACTGAAGATTTAAAGAAGGTCATCTTTACTGATGAAACTCACTTTTTCATTCACAGTTAAGAACAGGGCAAAAATCCAGGTAAGCTTGTAAAATCTGGGCATTTTTATAGGATAGTATTACTCCTCTTTATTTTCCCTCCACCCCAACCCCATACTTTGATGAGTTTTTTCTTTTTTTTTCCTTTTTCCTTTTTCTTTTTTTTTTGCTGAGGCACTTGGGGTTCAGTGACTTGCCCAGGGTCACACAGGAAGTGTTAAGTGTCTGAGGTCAGATTTGAACTCAGGTCTTCCTGACATCAGGGCTGGTGCTCTTCCTCTGCATCAACTAGTTGCCCCTGTGAGTTTTTATTTTCATTCGGTCTGGGTATCTTGATTCCTTTGCAGGAATGCTAAACTTGGATGCATATATTACCATATTGAAAAGCAGAATTATTTAAGAATGACAAGAATTCCTGAATAATGGTGGGTTTTGACAACATGCCACACACCAGGAAAGGTTAAGTCCTTTATTTGTAGAAAAGACTAATCCATGATTAGCCCTAGAACTTATGCTAGAGTGAAGTCCCACCTTCAGACAAACATTTGATGGACTCCAGGTGCAGAAGGAGACCCAGATTTTCAGACTCAGTCCCTGGGTTAAATTTGTTTGACTATGCATACTTGTTAAAAGTTTGGGGTTCCTCTCTACCTTTTTTAATGGGAAGAAGGAAATTAAAGAGGAGGAAGTGGGAAGAGCCTAGTAATATTGATGCCAAAAAAGGAAAGAAAAATAGGCAGACAGTTGAAATGGTAAAAAATTCACAGGAAAAAATCCAGAAGGAAATTTTAAAGAAAGCCCAAATGAGGTATAGTTTGGAAAGCGACATGTGGAACTTATTAGCTACTTTTTAAAAAGCAAGTTTTATAGAGGAGAGATTCATGGTTTCATATATAGCCCGCTTTCTTTTATTCTGCTTGTTATATGGAAATGCTTATGGGTTTTTTGGTGTTTGTTAAAGTCAGAATTTATAAAAAAGCAAAAGATAGGGTCTCAGATTCTCAGACTGGCCATATTCCTTGCTTGCTACCTAAGTGATTTTGGGCACTGAAAAGCCCAATTGGACTCATTCTTCAATGTGATCTATTCTAGCACTAATATTCTGTCTATGTCGGTGTCTGTTGCTAGCCCAGAAGAAGAAGGTCTTGTCTCAGTCCTCAAGTTGCTTAGGGACACATTGGAGAAGCAATACTATCATAAGGGAGAGAAACAATAGGATAGACTTGTGTAACCAGTGAAGGCCTTAATAAAGCTAGAGAAGATGAATAAGTGGATGGATGTTGAAAAATGTGGCTTTGAAGTATTTATTTACCATGTACCAGATACTGTGTTAAGCACTAGGGCTGTAATTGTAAGCCAGCAAAACAGTGCCTTCCCTGCAGGAGCTTACCTTCTAACAGGGGAAGACATTTCCTGGGCAGGAGTCAGAGTTGGAAAGGGTGGAAGCAGCAAAGAGAGAACCTCCTCACGATTGCAGAAAGCAAGGCCTTCTCAGAGGACTTTTGCCTACCTGTTGGACATCCCCAGCTGGACTTGGTACTTCCAACTCAGTATATTTGTTTTGTCAAAAAAATTTTTTCTGCATCAATTGAGATAATCATGCAATTTCTGTTGGTGTTATAGTTTTCCTAATATTGGACCAGTCCTGCATTCCTGGTGTAAATCTCACCAGGTCATAGTGTATTATCCTAGTGATAAATTGTTGTAATCTTTTTGAGAATTATTTTTTTCTATTTTTATTAAAACTTTTTATTTTTAAAACATATGCAAAGATAATTTTCAACATTCATTTTTGCAATATCTTGTGTTCCAAATTTTTTCTTCCCTTTCTCCCACCCCTCAACTAGACAGCAAGTAATCCAATATATGTTAAATATATGTAATTCTTCTATATATATTTCCACAATTATCATGCTACACAAGAAAAATCAGATCAAAAAGAAAAAAATGAGAAAAAACAAAATGCAAGCAAACAGCAACAAAAAACATAAAAATGCCTTGTTGTGATCTATACACAATTCCCACAGACTTCTCTCTGGGTGTAGATGGCTCTCTCCATCACAAGACCATTGGAATTGGCTTGAATCATTTCATTGTTGAAAAAAGCCACGCCTATCAGAATTGATCATTATATAATCTTGTGGTTGCCATGTACAAGTATCTCCTGGTTCTGCTCATTTCACTTAGCATCATTCATATAAGTCTTTCCAGGCCTCTCTGAATTCATCTGGCTGGTCATGTCTTATAGAACAATGATATTTCGTAACTTTCATATACTATAACTTATTTAGCTTTTCTCCAACTGAGAAAGCAATCATTAGGAACTAGTTTGCATCCATTCAGTTTCCAGTTTCTTGCCATGACAAAGAGGGCTGCAACAAACATTTTTGCACATGTGAGTCCCTTTTCCTCCTTTATAATCTCTTTGGGATACAGGTGCCACTGCTGGATCAAAGGGTATGCACAGTTTAATAGCCCTTTGGACATAATTCCAAATTACTCTTCAGAATGGTTGAATCTCTTCATAACTCCACCGACAATGTATTAGTGTCCCAGTTTTCCCACATCCCCGCCACCATTTGTTATTATCTTTTCCTGTCATTCAATCTGAGAGACATGTAGTGGTATCTCAGAGTTGTCTTAATTTTCATTTCTCTGATCAATAATGATTTAGAGCACCTTTTCATATAATTAGAAATGGTTTCAGTTTCTTCATCTGAAAATTGTCTGTTCATATCCTTTGACCATTTATCAATTGGAGAATGGCTTGAATTCTTATAAATTTGAGTCAGTTCTCTATATATTTTAGAAATGAGGCCTTTATGAGAATCCTTGAATGTAAATTTCTCTCCCCCAGGTTATTGATATCTTTTTCTCTCTCTATTTTATTCATGAGAAAATTTAGAGATATGAAATTTCCCCTAAGTACTGCTTTGGCTACATCCCATAAGTTTTGATATTCTTGTTCTTCTCTTGGATGAAATTACTGTTTCTGTAATTTGTTGTTTGACCCATTCATTTTTAGGATTAGATTATTTATTTTCCAATTAATTTTTAATCAACCTTTTCATGGTCCTTTATTACATGTAATTCTTATTGCATCATATATGAAAAGGATGCATTTAATATTTTTTCCTTTCTGCATTTTAATGTGAGGTTTTTATGTCCTAATACATGGTCAATTTTTGTGTAGGTGCCATGTACTAGTGAGAAAAAGGTATATTCCTTTCTATTCCTATTCAATTTTCTCTGGAGGTCTATCATAATTAACTTTTCTAAAATTCAATCTACTTCTTTAACTTCCTTCTTGTTTATTTGTGGTTAGATTTAGCTAGTTCTGAGAGGGGGAAGTTCAGATTCCTCACTAGTATAATTTTGCTGTCTATTTCTCCCTGTAACTCATTTAACTTCTCCTCTTAGAATTTGGATGTTATAACACTTGGCGCATATGTGCTTAGTATTGATATTTCTTCATTGTCTATGTATCTTTTAGCAAGTTGTTATTTCCTTCCTTGTCTCTTTTAACTAGATCTATTTTTGTTTTCACTTTTTGTCTGAGATTAGCCTTTCTACCCTTGCTTTTTTCACTTTATTTGAAGCATAGCATATTCTCCTTCAGTTTTTTACTTTTACTCTGTGTGTCTCTCCATGCTTCAAATGTGTTTCTTGTAAATGATTTATTATAGGATTCTGGTTTTTAATCCACTCTGCTCTCTGTATCTGTTTTATGGAAGAGTTCATCCCATGACATCAATAGTTATGATTACAGTGTATCTCCCTCTATCCCATTTCCCCCCATTTATACTTTCCTCTCTCTCTTCTTTCACCCTGTCCCTACTCACTTGAATTTTGCTCTTGCCTTCCCTTTTATCCTTAATATGCCCTCCATTCTATCATTGTCCCTCCCCTTTTTCTTTGTGCTTTCTCCTACAGGGTAAAACAGATTTTTGTGCCCAACTCAGCGTGTGTATTATTCTCTCTCTGAATTGAGAGTAAGGGTTAAACAATGCTCACCCCTTCCCTTCTTTCATGCCTCTTCATGGGATATAATTTACCACATTTGGCCTCCCCCTTTCCTCTTCTCCTAGTAATTTTCACCCCTTAATAATTTTTTTTTATCATTACATCAAAGTCAGCTTATACTCACCTCCTCTGTCTATGAGTATTCCTTCTTATTGCCCTAATAGAAATACAGTTGTTAAAAGAGTTACAAGTTTCATCTTTCCATGTAGGGATGTAAACAGTTTAACCTTTTTGGATACTATAGTTTCTTCTTTCTTTTTTACCTTCAATGTTTCTTTCGAGTCTTGCATTTGAAGACCAAATTTTTTATGCAGCTCTGGTATTTTCATCAAGAATATTTGAAAGTCCTCTATTTCATTGAATACCCATCTTTTCCCCCTGAAGATTATGATCAGTTTTGCTGAGTAGTTGATTCTTAATTATAATCTAAGCTCCTTTGCCTTCCAGAATATCATATTTCATGCCCTCAGATTCTTTAATGTAGAAGCTGCTAAGTCCTGTGTTAATTCTGACTGTGGCTTCTTGTGATTTGAACTGTTTCTTTCTGGCTGCTTGCAGTATTTTCTCCTTGACTGGATAATTCTGGAATTTTGCTACAATATTTCTTGGAATTTTCATTTTGGGATCTCTTTCAGGAGGTGATTGGTAGATTCTTTCAATGACTATTTTACTTTCCTGTTCTAGGATATCAAGGCAGTTTTCCTCGATTATTTCTTGAAAAATCCTGCCCAGGCTTTTTTTTTTTTTTTGGGGGGGGTATCATGGCCTTGAAGTCATCCAATAATTCTTAAATTATCATTCCCTGAATCCATTTTCCAGGGCAGCTCTTTTTATGATGAGGTGTTTTACAGTTCTTCTATTTGTTCATTCTTTTGACTTTGATTTTTGACATCTCATTGAGTCATTAGCTTCTACTTGTCCAGTTCTAATTTTTAAGGAATTATTTTCTTCAGTGAACTTTTGCACCTCCTTTTCTATTTGACCAAATTCTACTTTCAAAGGACTTATTTTCTTAAGTGGATTTCCTCCCCCCCCATTTGGCCAATTCTATTTTTTAAGGAGTTGTCTTCTTCAGTCAATTTTGTGTGCTTTTTTTTCTAAGCTGTTGACTCTTTTTTTCACAGTTCTCTTGCATAGCTCTCATTTTTTCCCACTTTTCCTTCTATCTTTCTTACTTGATTTTTAAAAACTTTTTTGAGCTCTTCCAAGAGGACTTTTTGGGCTCAAGACCAATTGATATACTCCTTTGCATTTAGGCATTTTGATATTGTTGTATTCTTCTGAATTTGTGTTTCTTGTCACCATAGTTGCTTTCTGTGGTCAGGGATTTTTTGTTTTTGTTTTTGTTTCATTTAAAAAAAAGTTTGAGCTATGCTACAGGGGTAAGGGGGCACTGTCCCAAACTTCTTGCATGGGGAGCCAGGGGCCTGGTCGCTGGCTGTTTGTGCCAGGTCTTCTGGGGCTGGTGGCCTGTTGTGCCCTGGGTTCTGGGGCTGACAGTTTGTCATCTGTGCTGGGGCTGGAGGCATCACAGCTGATCTGCTAAGTGAGGACCATGGGTCCTCAGATACTGAGCTGTGCTGGAGCTAAGAGGCTCCTGCTAGATTTCTGGGACACTGTCTGTGCCAGGCTTGGCTCCCCTTTAACACAATTGAGACCGACCTTTCCTGAAATCCTTCTAAGTTTTCTTGGGATGGAAAATTGTTTCACTCTTTTTATGGTTTCTATTGCTCCAGAATTCTTTTAGAGACTTGATTTAATATTGTTTCCGAGGAAATCTGGGGAGAGCTCAGGCAACTTCTTGGCTTCTCTCCACCATTTTGGCTCTGTCCCAATTCAGCATATCTAAAACAGAGACCATTGTTTTTATTTGAAACTTCCTGCCCCTCTTGAGATCTTATCTATTTCTTTTGAGGGCACCTTCATCTTCCTGGTCACTCAGGAGTCATTATTGAATCTTTCCTTTTTGTTCCCCACAATATTCAATCAGTTTCCAGATCCTGTTGAGTTTTCCTCCCTCAGCATGCCCCTCACCCATTTCCTTCTCTCCATTTACATAGCTTCTACTCTTTCTCAGGTCCTTATATATTACCTGTCATTTAAACTATTGGAACACTTTCCTTATTGTTGTTCTCGTTTCTAATCTGTCTCCTTTCTAATCTAGATTCCACTTGGTTGTCAAATACTCTAGGCCTGACTGTACTCAAGAGCCTCCAATGGCTCCCTCTGATCTTCAGGCTCAAATACACATTTTTCTTTTTGACATTCACAATTTGACTCTAGCCTGTCTTTCTGGCCTCGTTATCTATTACACACTTTTGATCATATCAGTGTAGCAATTCCTAATTTTAAAATTAACATATGACAAATTAACAATGGCCATCCTCTTTGCTAAAAGATAGGTTCATTAGGAGAAGGGGCCATAGATAAAATAAGAGGTAAACTAAGTATCAGGAGTGGCAAATATGGAATAGATATGGGAGAGCAATGGGGTTCTCATTATCAAGGAAAGGAGTTTAGAAGAATCCATTAAAGGAACATGCCATGAGGTGGGAGTATGCCATTTAAATCCATAGAGGAGTTTAGCAGCCTAGCCAGAGTTAGTAAGAATAAGAAGAAAGATGTCTTTAGAGGGAAGACACTATGAGGGGGAGAGAGGGAGTACCTCATAGTGAGCTTAGTCCTGAAAGGGTTTAGCATAGATTTTCATCATAAGCAGATCTTTTATGGGGAAATACAGCCTTGGGGGTTTTCAGGACCAAGGGAAGAATTTGGGAGGGGTCAAGGAGGAGCCAGATCAAATATACCTGGCAAATCAGGTCCCTAACCTGTCCAAAGATATACTAATGGGGGCAATAGGTGATGCAGTGGATAAAGCCCTAAAGTCAGGAGAGCCTGAGTTTAAATTTGGCCTCAGATGCTTAAAGCTCCCTAGCTGTGTGATCCTGGGCAAGTCATTTAACCCTAAATGGCTGAGCAGAAAAAAAAGATATACTAATCAATATCTCAAAGGTTGTTTAAAGATGCCCAGAGGTTGGGGTATGGGCAGTAGAGGTTGATAAAAAGTTCCATTCTCACAATCACTCTATACAAACAGGATAGTCTGGGGACTGGCTATAATACAATAGATGGGCTTCTTCCTGATAGGGAAAGAGAGTACATCCACATCACCTTCATATATTTTATGGTCAAGTTAATTTGACCTTCTTGCTGTTTCCTGTGCAAGACATTCTACATGTGTACGGGCAATTGTTCCCCATGCCTGGAACGTTCTCCTAAAGATCTTCATCTCCACTTGCTAAAATCTCTCATTTCCCCAAAATGGTGAGATCGAGTGCTGCCTCCTTTGTGAACTCTTTCTTGATTTCCAAATACCACCCCCTTGCCGGTTCTTCCTGTTCCCTTTCCTTCACACGGGGAAAGAGAACAAGCATTTTATTAAGTATCTGCTATGTTCCACATACTGTGCCAAGATCTTTACAAATATTATCTCCTTTTGAAGGAGTCTAGCTTCTAGGGAAATATAGCAGTAATTATGGGGGGCTTCTGTTCCAGCAATCTGATTCCAAAGTCCTCTGGCTTTAGCTTCCCCCCCCCCCCAACCTACCTAGGAATGCTATTATTCTGACAGTCTGTCTGATTCTGAATAGACCACTCCTCAATTCATTGCTGACTGATAATCTGGTCAGCAAGAATCAAATTCTGGAGACCACCCCTCTGGGCCACAGAATTAGCATGTCAGTGATAGAAAGCTGGGTAAATGTGTCTCCTTGCTGCTGTTTCTCTGCTAATTTCTTTCGGAATTCAGTCCTCTTGTAATAGCGTTACAATTACAATAAACTTTGCCCCTCAAGTAGGAAATGGGTTCAAGCCTGCAAATTCTTTTGAGATACCTTGTGACACCAGTCTGTGACCCCCAACTTTTGGGGTCCCCTTCCCAACCTCAACCCTTTGATCCTCATAACAATCCTGGGACCTAGGTACTCTTATTATCCCTGTTTTATAGATGAAGAACCTGAAACAAAAATGTTAAGTGACTTGCCCAGGGTCACACAGCTAGTAAATGTCTGAGTCAGGATTTAAGCTCCAGTCTTCTTGACCTAGACTCAGTATTCTATCCACTATCCTACCTAGCTGTCTCATCTATGTGAGACCTTTCCTGATTCCCACCTCCTCCTGCTTCTTCTCCTCTAAGAAATTATTTTATATTTCTTTTGTACCTAAGTATGCATATATATGCTGTCTTACCTCATAAAAGAAGGCCTTTAAGGGAAAGAAATTTGTGAGCTTTCTATTATGAAAATCTAGCACCTGGAATGCTAGTTGGTGATTGAGAAATAATTCTTGAATTCCTACTACTGTTGTAATTTTTTTTTTTGACAGCAGAATGCTATTCCATTCCATTTATCTGCAGTTTTCAGCCATTTTCCAGTCGATGGGACATCCTCTTTGTTTCCAGTGCCTCCATGCCGACTTTCATATATATTAAACCTTTGTTTATGTCTGTGACTTCCTTGGCATATCTGCATAGGAAAGGGATTGCTGGGCTCAAGGGTATGGAAAGCTTAGTCATTTTCCTTGCATATTTCCAGCTCAAGATCCCGAACAGTTGGGCCAATTCACAGCTCTGGGTTAGTGGGTCTGTCTTTCCGACACTCCCACATGGATTGCTGTCGTTTTTTGTTCTCCTTGCCAACGGGCAGGGCACAAGGTGAGACCTCAGGGTTGAGTTAATTTGCATTTTTCTGACTAGGAGCAATGTTTGCAGGATGCTTTCAAATGATCATTTGTCATCTTTAATCCATCTTGTGAAAACTGTGTTTACAGCTTTTGGCTTCTTAGCTTTTGGGAAATGAATGGGGTTTTCAATTAGATGTGTGAGGACAATCCCCCAGGCAGGAAGAAGCAACCATAGTTAAGCCCCTTGCTGTTCTCGCTGGGTTTCCAGGCTGGTGGTCATAGTAATAGGAGGCTTGCCGCCCAGCCACTTGAAAGCAGACTTCAGTAGGATTGTGTGACTTGTGTGTTAGTGACGCGTCTTCTCCCCTGTCACGGCCCATGCCAACCCACATAAAAACTTTCAGGCCATGTCAGCTCAGCGGTGCTGAAGAAAGACCATGCTCATTGCACGAGGCTATATTAGGAATACGGTATTTAAAGCTGGAAAGGAGTTCAGAGGCCATCTAGTCTCCTTTTTTGTCAGAGGAGGAAACTGAGGCACAGGGAGGGACTTACTCATGAACTCACCTGAAGCAAGTGATGGTGGCCAGATGTGAACTCGTATCTTCTGATTTTAAATTCAGTTCTTTTCCTACAATGCCATGTTGCCTTAGACTGGACACAAGGAAGGAAAAAGAACCCCATGCTTACTTTCTGAATGCATTGTCTCCCTTTGAGTTGAACACATCCTTCCTCTCTCTTCTGCCGGAAGCACCATTGTCCCAGGTTGGTCACCTCAGTGTCATCCTTGACTCAAATTCACTCTCTTCAATCCACATAGTCAGTCAGTTACCAGATCTTGTCATTTCTCCTTTCACACTACTTCTTACAGCATCCGCCTTAGCTCAAGCCCCCAGTGCCTCTTCCCTGGTTTGTTATAAAAGTTTCCACGTTGTCGGTCTCTCTGCCTCAGGTCTCTCCCTATTCTGGTCCATCCTACACAATACTGCCAGGTGATGGATGAGGTCCTGGGTCACTAGATGGAGTTGGCAGATGGCAGAGAGAGCCTGATAAAATTACTCCCTGAGACAGGCAGGGAAGGGCACCCATGGGAATCAGTTCAGCCTTATAGTCCTACCCTCTGTGAAGGTCTTGGGTATCCCTACCTTGCTGTGTTCAGTCAAAAACTCAAGTTATGTCAAACCCCTGAGGTTAAATTTCTCATATAAATCTATCCTTGGCCCCGGGCCATCTTTGCTAAATCCCTTGTGGGTTAAGCCCGTCATGGGTGTTCTGCCTCGTAGTATCTTTCTCCTTCTTCCCCATGCCTCATGTTACCTTCTTCTTCTTCTATCTAACTAAGTCTTTTAGGATGCTAAATTGTCTATGGATTTAGCCTGCCAATCAATGGAGAACTCCGACCTCATGGCATGTTCCTTTATTGTGATGGGGCTGTGAAACTGTTCCCTTTTGATCTATAAAATTAACACTCTAAAATTGTGTCCCCTTTGATCTGTAAAAAAGGGAGATTCGAGTCTCAGGCCCTCCTGGGAAGCAGATCTCCCTAGACAAGTTAAGAGGCGTCATCCAACTGGGCCTTTTCTAAGGCAAGTCCCTCTCCACCCCCAGTGGTAGCCGGATCCTCATTGAGGAAGCCTTCGAAGTGATTTCCATTCAGTTGGAGATCTGGGCCTGGGAACATTGGCTTTCTTTTCAACCTGAAATCTGAGCCTCAGATTTTCCCATTAAAGACTATTTCTAAACTCCTGATCCTTGCAGAAGTCTGGAGTAGGGCTAGTTGCCTGCCAATACGCCTGTCCGCTGAGAAGACATTCTCTTCTCAGCAAAAAGCCTTTTTTTTTTTCTCTGCCACAGTTTCTCATCCAACAACAAAATTCCACTTTTGCCACCTAAAACTCTTCAGGTTCCTGAATTCTTTTACAAAGGACCTGCATCGACCAAAAGGGGCTTCCCACAACTCTATGACTGCCACTAGAACCCTATCAAATGGATTCTCCCAAACTCTTTTCCCCATTGCTGTCCCAAATCTATTTTGTTCACCATTCCTAGTGGCTGTTGCATCCCTTCATTTTATCCGTAACCTCTTCTCCTAAATAAATCTATCCTTTGCCAAAATGAATGGCCATTGTGAATTCTTCACATGACTGAACCCCGATATTTGGTGCTTATAGCAGTCTCAGCATTTGATACTAAAACTCCAACACATCGTGACTACTCTATTCCATCAACTTCAGGGGCTCCCTATTGCCTCTAAAATGAAACAACTCCTGTATTTAGCTAATCAAGTCATTCTCAGTCTGATTCCAACCTGTCTTTTCAGCCTCCATGCACATTTCTCTTGTCTTTGCATTCAAAATGCAGAATGTTGGACTCATTGCAGCTCCTTTTACAGGGTACTTCATTTGCCACCAGTGCACCTTTTGCATTCATCTCCTGGTGGTGGAAAGCAATCCTTTTCAATCTCTCAGAATCCCTCTCTTCCTTCTACAAGAACCCTTTCTTGCTCCCCCTTTTTGCTAGTGCACTCCCTCCCTAACAATTTGGGGTTTAAGTACTCACCATTCATTTGTGTTTTTTTTTTTTTGTTTGTTTGTTTGTTTTGCTTTGTATGTTTGTACATATGTCCTCTTCCATTAGAATAGAAACTCCTTGGTGGGGGGGGGTGTTATTCCTTTTGTTGGCTTTGCAGCCCCAATGCCTACCTCAGGACCGCACACAATCAGCCCCTAATACATGCTTGTTGATTGATGGATCTACTCCTGTTTTGGTAAAAATAATACCACATGTAGCACTTGATTTGTGGAGGACTTTCTGTCTATTATGTCATTAGCAATGCCTATACACACACACACACACACACACACACACACATTTTTTTCAACTAGGCACTTAGGTAGCCTTGGAGTCAGGAAGATCTGAGTTCAAATCCTGTTACAGACACTAAAAAGCCATATAACCCTGGGCAAATCACTTAATCTCTTTCAGCATCCGCTTCTTTCTTCATCAGTAGAATGGGGCTAATACTAACACTTACCATCGGGGTTGTGGTGCAGAACCAATGAGATTATATTGGTAACTTGCTTCGAACACTTAAAGCACTATATAAAGACTAGTGATGATGATGATGATGATGGTGGTGGTGATGGTGGCAATGATTACAACTGGGTGACTGCTACATTTTGATCATTGCATAATCCCCTTCACTCCTTCTGGCCTTGCTTACCATGCTAGATGCTGGGGACAGGAAAGGTGGGACATGAACAAAGCCATGGAATGATTTGGTGATGTGGAGAGGAGGAGGAGGAGGGTTTTTGAAGTAATAGAGAGGAGGGTGTGGAACCCACACATTACTTGTATGCTAAGATGCATTAGTCCTAGCCATTGGATCACCTCTGGGAGAGGTGGCTAATGGGAGGGAGGGCAGAGTGAGCCTTTGGGGTCAGGCCTATGGGGGCCTACGAGGATGCGATTTCCCTGAAGGTGAGGATTGGTTTGTTTGGATCCCCAGCCATGCTACATTATGATGCTTTGCACTTAGCAGAGAAGGATAGAAAGTTCTTGAGCCAGAGAACCTCCTGACGCTGTGTGTAAAATAGGTTTGTTTTATGGTGGTAACCTCTGACCTTTGTTTGGAATATGTTTCTTCTTTACCTTTAGCTCTCAGAATTCTTAGCATTTCCCTAGGGGTCCAGGTACTTCCTCATGATCTGCAAACATGCTAGTGCTGCCTCCATTTTCAAAATAGCATGGGTTTTCTTATCTATGTCCAAGTCGTACCCCTCAGTAACAAACAAGCTTCTGACAGACTGTTTCATTTTTGTTTTTGCGTCTTTGCACTTAGAAGGTGCTTAATAGATGTGGATTGAATGGCATCAAATCATCATTATCATTTGTTTTGCTAAGCCATATGTGTTTTGGTCAGAGCTTGAGTGATGTTAAAGGAAAACCACTAGACTTGTCCTTCTAGTACTGCCTCTGTGACTTACTCTGATATGCTCTTGGGTGAGTCATTTCCCTTCTGCCTGTGACTCAGAGATACCCTCTGACTTCAGTTTCTTCATCTGTAAAATGGGAATGATAAAGCCTACTTTGCCATACCTCCCAGGGTTGTTGTCGGGATGGTGCAACTCAAATGCTTCTTGACCATTTGAGAGTTGAGGATTGTTGACTTAGAACTGGAAGGGACCTTGGAAGTCCCTCCTTTTACAAGTCTTAGAGAGGTGAATGACTCTCCAAGATTACATGTAGAATTATAGATCTCCAGTTGGAAGGGGCCCCAGAGGCCATCTAGTTCAACCCTTTTATTTTACAGAGGAAGAAACTGAGAACAAGGGAAGTTAAGTGACTTGGCTAAAGTCACATAGATAGGAAATGGAAGATTTGTGATTGAATCTAGCTGAAAACTTGTGAGGAATACTAGCGAGAAAACTTCCTACATCTATTTCTATTTGAAGCGTATACCACATATGGTGAGGCAGCTAGTTGGCATTGTGCTGCCTAGAGAATTGGGCCTGGAGTCAGGAAAATCTGAGTTGCATTCTGGACTCAGACACTTACTAGTTGTGTGACCCTGGACAAGTCACTTCACCCTATTTGCCTCGGTTTCCTCATCTACAAAATGAGAAGGAAATGGCAAACTACTCTAGTATCTTTGCCAAGAAAACCCCAAAACAGGACACAAAGAGTTGGACACGACTGAAAAATGATTGAGCCACAACCTCCGCCACCGTACTTCGTAGCTACAATATAGGATGAAGACTAGTGGTAGAGATGTCTGGAAATTCGCAGACAAAAAAGAAACCCAAGGAATGAGCCAGCAGTAAAACAAATGGCCTTGTATGGTCTGTGTATGAATGCACAGACACTGGATAAGGAGCAAAGTCAACTGGAGACAGTAACACAAGAAGGCAAAATTGATTTTCTAGGTGTTGTTCAGATTTGGTGGGCTGGGAAAAACATTACCTTATTCAAAAGGACCCAGAGGGATGAAAGCAAACAAAGAGTAGAGGAAATCCTCCAGGAATTGGAGTGGGTGAATGTCAATGGAAGCAGAAACAGAAGGGAGATTGTTACTGGGGCACAGGACAGGAAGAAGAAATAGACGAGGAGGCCAGGAAGCCGATCACTAGGCTGGCATAAAGGCGGGATACCCTAGTGAGGGGGGACTTCAGTTATGCCAGAATGCTCTTCATGGATACAGTCTATCTTTGCCAAAAGCAGAGCAGCTAACCAACTCTTGGCTTGCTTTAATGATCAATCAGAGAATCAATTTGCATTTATTAATCATCTACTATGTGCCAGGCACTGTACTAGAAAATGAAGATTCAAATGTTGGAGGAAGCAATAAGGAGGAACTGCTATTTTGGTCCCGATCTGACCAACAAGGAGGAACTTTAAAGGAAGTTCTATTCCGTCTTAGAATCCACAAGAAGAGCCAAACAGAAACTGACATGAGAAAACTAATTTCAAAAGGCTCAGAGTAGGAATGGCGGGGACTCATGGCCTGAAATTCTACAGGGAAGTCATCCCAAGGGCCTGGGAACCTCTCAAGAATAAGATTCCAAAGATATAAAGAAAAGCAGTTCTGATGAGGAAGAAAATGGACAGTTGTCTAAAGAGCCCGGGGAATGCATTGGCGTTGGCCAACTTGAGGTACCTTAGTCAGCAGACATCGGAGTTGGTCGCCAAATGAGCCGGGACTGCCAGGGCAGCACCAGGTTAGAATAGAAACTCATTTGTAAAATCCTACAAAGAAGGCCGATGGGCGATTGTGAGCGGTATTGTCTTGGGAAGCAGTGAAAACCAGTGGAGGGTAAAGGCAGTTTAAAGCAAGCTTGGCAGGCTCGCCAACTAAGCAAAGTCATTCCAAGGGCATTCGAGGAGGAAAACAAACAGAAGAAAAATGGAAAAGATTTTCAAAACTTACTTTAACCAGTTTGGAGGGACTACTTGGACCCTCACATCATCACCCCTGAGATGCTTACGCAGAAGGTAGAAATGGCACTGGAGAAAGCAGAGATGGGCAAAAGCAAGCATCTAGAGTGAACTAAATGTCTAGAGAGGAGAGCTTTGTTGGGGGAAAACAGTTAGGAAGGCATTAAGAGACTGGTAGACGAGGTAACTGAAGGAAGGGAATACGCTAATGGCACAGCAAAACATTGGACTGTATTAATACAAAATAAAGGCCAATGAGAAAATGACTAACTACTACTCTATTCTTTGATCTTCATGAATCTTTTATGAGAGCCATGTTTACACAAATCAAGGGTATCCTACATCAAAGTTTTGATAGGAACAAGCTGGTTTTCACAAGCAATGTTCAGCAATGGTCCACCTCTGCCCCATCTTACAATTAACTGAAAGATCCAGAGCACAGAAGATCTCCTTTTGTTATTTTTTATTGATTCTGGAAAAGCATTTGTCTCCATCGAACAAAATGCCATCCTCCAGGCCTTTAATAACAAAGTGTGCTTCATCCACCCCTCAAAATCATTCCATATTTCTTGGAAGACTCAGCACTAGAAGTAACCCTGTTCAGTGACCCTCTGATAAGAAACATCAGCCAAGAAGGTATTAGGCAGGGAGAAGTTGGATTGCTTGAGGTGGTCACCATTGTATTGGAGGGAGACTGGGAAAAGAAGGATTTGCTGTGGACTGTGAAGTCTCTAGATCAGGGGTTCTCAAACTACAGGCCCACGAGCCAGATGCAGCCCGCTGAGGACGTTTATGCGGCCCGCCGGGTTATGGCAAATGGGCTGAGGGGCGGAGACAGAGGGTGAGCTTTTGTTTTTACTATAGTCCCGTCCTCCAAGAGTCTGAGGGACAGTGAACTGGCCCCCTGTTTTAAAAGTTTGAGGACCACTGCCCTAGATGCTCTCATTTGCACCAAGTGCATCAAGCCCAAGAATGTTACAGAGCCTCCTAGAAGAAATCTGTAATGACTTCAGAGAGTTTGGCCCATCTAGCCACATGCAGAAGGCCAATTAGAAGAGCTGAAGAGGAAGTGGCTAAATCACTTTTGGGAAATTACTAAGCTTCTTTGTCAAGAGCACATCATTCCAAACTGACCCCATTTTCTTTTTCTGACAGGGTTATTGGGTCGGTAAGTTAGGGGCCTTCTACAGATACAGTTTATATTGACAAAATCCCTCCTGCTATCCTTGTGGATGAGGTGGAAAAATGTGGTCTAGACGGTGGGCTTGAATGTGATTCAATTACGAGATCCAAAGAATAATAGGTGTTAACTTGGAGGTCTGACTCTAGTGGATCCCTCAGGGATCTCCGTATCGTGTAACGTGTTGAAATCAATGACTCGGCTAAGAGCCTTTATGTTACCATTTTCTTTTCAATTCCTTCCTTCCGTGTATCCTGTGATCCTCCAATGCTTGGCTCCTCATTCCTTATTTTATCTCCTGGTTACCTTCTTCAAGACTTGATGCAAATTCTACCTTCTGAAAATGGCTTTTGCCAGTCTACTCCTTCCCACCTCCCTTCCCTTGACATTAC
Source organism: Sminthopsis crassicaudata (assembly GCF_048593235.1). Lineage (NCBI taxonomy): Eukaryota > Metazoa > Chordata > Mammalia > Dasyuromorphia > Dasyuridae > Sminthopsis > Sminthopsis crassicaudata. Next base: position 67,380,649 of record NC_133623.1, on the reverse strand, counting down.
TTTCCACTTAAACTGTATTTATCTTGTGTATAAATAGCTGTTTGTATGCTGCCTCCCCCATTAGCATGGGAGCTCCCAGAGGGCAGAGATCTTATTTTCATCTCTTAGGCCCCAGCATATGGCACAATTACTGGTACATGGTTAGCAGTTGATAAATCCATGTTGACTGCCTGACTTAGTCTGTAAATAACCATTTTTAAGCATCTGCTGTGTGTCAGACACTGTATGTTTTTTTTTATAAATACGGATAATGCCAAATTAGGCAAGATAGCCAAAATGTTTAATACCAGAAGCGATACCCCATAATATCTGGACAGACCGAAATAGTAGGCCAAATCCAATGGAAACTAGATCCATTGCAAATGAGCTGTGAAGACATTCTTTCTTTTGTAAGAGTTTCTGTTGGGAAAATATTTTTTAGTTTCTAAAAGCACATGGACATGGGGTTGCCAATCTAGAGTGGAAGAGACCTTTGAAATCATCTCCTCAAAGCCCCCTTTTACAGTTGAGGAAACTGAGGCCAAAGTAAAACATATCTGTTATTTTGTCAGAAATGACAAGGTGACGGCAGGGCTGGTTGAGCATTTCAATTGCAATTTGAAATCAAACATCTTTGTTTTTTTGTTTGTTTTTCTTTTTGTTTGTTTATTTGTTTTGTTTTTTGCTGAGGCAATTGGAGTTAATGTGAATTAGGAAATGTTAAGTGTCTGAGGTCAGATTTGAACTCAGGTCCTCCTGACTTAAGGACTTGAGCTAAACATGTAATCTTAAGATCCATTTTGTAATGCTTTTTGATATGCTGAGATGCTTCAGGACTTTTGGTTAACTGAGAACTTGCCTACCACCAAGTGACCCATAAATGACTTGCAGAAGCTGCTCTCATCAGTTCCTCAGAGATTTGAAAATATCTACGGAAAAAGCCTTAAAAGAAAAATGAACAGCCCCATCTCAGCTCATCTTAGATATGGTGGTGTGTTAGTTAAAGGGGGGATGTTTGCAAAGAGCAGCATTCATAATTGAGAGATCTAGAATGGCGGATTTGATGACAAGGGGCAGTAGCTTGTTTAGATGTTGAAGACCATGATGGGAAGATACATCCTGGGTCCCTTTTACAGAAAGGATTTACAGAAGATAAATCTGGGTAATGAGTCTTCTCACACAATTGAGAGGTCAGACTAAGGGGTGGGGCAGGGTAGTGCCTGGAAGATTGCCTGAAGGCATCATATCTCCAGGACCCTAGGATTGGGATCACTCTCCCCCGTGGTGGTTTTTAGACTATCACACTTCCCAGTATCATGGTCGCCATCTCCAAGCTGAAGATGTGGAGCTACAGAAATCATAGGAAGTAGGATTTGTGGAGATCCATGATCTTGGACCATGACATGTCTTACCTGAAGATGGCAGAAAATCTGCTGGCTGTATCCTTAGAAGGGTGAATACCAAATGACCTCTGACCTATTATATTGGATTGGGCAATGTTGAACTCTGACCCAGTGTTGCCTGCTGGGAGCCCCTTCCGTTTTCACTCCATGGGTCATCCTGTCACTGTTCTTGGGGGTTGCCCCAGATGTGGCTCTTGGCCAACATCCCAGCTGGTTGGAATTCCCGGGCATGCTTTTGGGTACAATAGCATGTCACGGTTGGGTCCCATTACATTCTTTTGTTGACATGCGTCCCTGACCACGGAAGCTGCTGACAGCTAGTGAGGATGCACGTCTCTGTGTGCCAGCAGGAAGCAGCATCTCAGTTAGCACCATAACCACTGACTTAAAGATGGGCCAAGTGGAACTTGTCCCATCTTGTTTATGGACATACTTGGTGACAGTTTTTTCCAGCTCACCAGTGTTCCAGGCCCTGTCCGTACTCAGTATGAAACCTCGACTGGGAGGGAGCTTTTCATCCTCTTCATCATTAACTGTGGGGAGGCCAGTGAAAAACCGGATGTTTGGAAACTTGGCAACTGGGCTCCGCACAGAGACCGCCAGCAGCTGTAGCAACAACAGTGTTCCCAGGAACCCAAGACTGTTTTCTTTTGAAAAATTTTTCTTGTTATTTTTCTCCCTTTCCTTCCCCTTTCCCCTTCTCAAGACAGCAAGCGATCCAATATAGGTTAAACGTGCTGAGCACTGTGTTCTAATAATTTTCTCACAAAAAAACTTTTCCTATGAAATCTGGTTCTTCATAAGAAAGCAGATGTTCCTCCCGCTCATCCAAGGACTCACAAAGTATAAAAATATTTTAAAGTCCTGGAATGGACTATTTTGTCATAGACTACATGCTGGGCTTTGTTCGGTTGTTTGGTCTCCATCAGCCAACACCTCTTATCAAGCTCAGGGCTGCCATGCTGCATGACCCTCTGGGCCAGTTCTCTCTTTAAATCGTCAGGCTTTAACCAGGGCCTCAGACGTGCCCTTTGTTCCTTTTGCGACAGTCTATATTATTCCCTTTGAAAGCAGTCTTCCCACCTGGATTTGTGTGCTTATGTGACCCGGAGCCAGGTGAGATGGACTCTGGGATTGTGCCCTTGATAGTAACTCACTGCTCATCTCACCCAGATAACCCCCTAAAAGGGTGTTCCATTCCCCTGCTGAACTGCTGAAAGTCACGGTTGGTGTCGTGGTGTGGGGGTACAGCGGTCAAGTAGTTTATCGCCTTCAGGTTTGGTGGAGGTGAGAGTGAAGTAGACTGTTAATATAGAGCTGGATGAGACCATTGAAGTAAAATCCCTCTTTTTACAGATGGAGAAGCTGAGGCTCAGAGAGAAGTAAGCTGCTCAAGGTCACACATAGACTCCTAGATTATGAGTTGGCAAGGACCTCAGAGGCCAGTTAGTCTAACTCCTCCCATTTTATAAAGGAGACTCTGTGACCCAGGGAGGCAAAGTGACTTGGCCAGGGTCACCCAGGCAGGATTTGAAACCAAATGTTGCCGACTTTAGTCCAATCAGTATCCTATTTTCTGTGACATGCTACACTTGGTCTCATTCTCAGATTGAGAACTGCCCAAAGTGCATCCATCCTTGTTCCCTTGCTGTATAACACAGTACGGAGAGCTTTTAGGGGCCCCCTGCCCCAAGGGAGCATCTTGGGGGTCCAGGGGCACCTGGAGGCTGGGCTTTATCTAGGAGAACTGAATCTCAGACTCTTGATCCAGTAGCTTTTTTCATTCATGTTCCCAGATGCCCTTCACTTTAAAGATAATGTTACTCAAACTACTGCCATTTGGTCTCAGTCTCATTAGGCAGGCCTAAAGAGACAGCTGTGTCCTGCAAGAGATAGAGAAGTAGGTTTGGAATGAGGAAGGTATGAGTTCAAATACTGCTTCGGATATTTATTGGCTGTGTGACCTTGAGTAAGTCCGCTTGTCTCAATTTCCTCCGGTATTAAATGAAGGAGTTGGACTAGGTGGGCTCTGAGGACCCTTCAAATTCTAGATCTAGGGTCCTATGGGAAACCTTGGCCCTTAAACTCCCTGGGCCTCCATTTCCTCTTCTGAAAAATGAGGAGATTAGCCCCGGTGGCCTGTGAGGGGGCCTGCCAGCTCTTGATTGATGAGTCTGTAAGTGTAACCCAGGAGTGAGTGCTTCACAATGTACTCAGCCTGTTCACGGTTACCGTCTAGTGCACACAGGGATTATACACATTTGATTGTTTTTCCCACTGTTTCCCTCTGCTAGTTTGCTGTACTTCAATTGATAACACTCAAGGTATATATATATATATATATATATATATATATATTTTAAAATTTTTGTTAAAATATTTTGTTTCAATGGGCAGCTAGGTGACGCTGCATTGGATAACACCTGGGCCTACAATCCGGATGACCTGAGTTCAAATGCGACCTCAGACTAGCTGTGTGACTCTGGGAGAGTCACATCACCCTGTTTGCCTCAGTTTTCTCATTTGTAAAATGACCTGGAGAAGGAAATAAACCACTCCCACTATTTTGGCCAAGAAAATCCCAGTGGGATCATGAAGAGCTAGTCATGACTGAAAATAATGGCAACTGCAACATAAATCTCACCTTCTTTTCAGAATGTATTCTTCCTCCGTCCTCCTCATTGTTAAGAGAATAAAGAAAGTAAAAAAAAAATCAAATCACAAAATTAATCAATACATTGATAGAGTCTAGCAGTATCTATAGTGGTCTGCTCCCGTGATCCCCCTACCTTTATTAGGAAGGAGGAGAAGTATATTGTCTCCTCTCCTCTTGAAGGACAAAGGGCCGTTAGATTTTCAACACAGCAGGGCTCTTCCCTAGTCCTCATTCCAGATGATATTTTTTTAAAGTTTGAGAATTGCCCCTTGCTTCCTGGAAAACCTATAGTGTACACTAAGTCAACCCCATCAGCAGAAAAATTAGTCAATGATGTGACTAGTGAAAGCTTGTTTTTCTGTCCATATCCAACCCCAGCTGCTGAAATAGAGTACGTCCATCATAAAATGTGGAATTATGGGCAACAAATGGGAACTTTCCAAATGGGCCAATTCTGAATTTTTTCCACTGACTTTCCCACTTATTCCACACCCCTAATTTCCTCATTCCGATCAGCCTCATCTCTGGGTGCACTGGGTGCTGCCCAAATGCCATTTGTGATACGCTTTTGCGTGTCTCTTGTGTGCATTAGTTGTATGCAGTATATTTTTCCTGAGGGGCCCCATTGTTGGGTCTCGAGCCACACAGTTGTTTGACATCTGTTCTTGTGCATCCATGCCATTCCTCATCAGGTTACCCTTCAACTGTAGTGTTGTTTTTTTCTCATTAGCATTTTATTTTCCCAAATATGTGTAAATATAGTTTTCAATATTCTTTTTTATAAGACTTCGTGTTCCATTTTTTTCCTCCCTCTCTCCCTTACCTCCTTCCTCTCTCCCCAAGACAGCAAGTAATCTGGTGTATGTTTAACAAGTGCGATCCTTTTAAATGTATTTCCATATTTGTCATTCACTTGTGATGTCTTTAATGGATGTCCCAAGGTTCCCTACTGTCGCCTTTCATGAATCATGGGAAATGTGTATCTGGATAACAAATAGACCTGCAGTGGGGGTAATGGGTAGTTTGCCTTTCCATTTTTATTCATGTTGGTGACTGTGTGAAAACTTGCTCTTAGCGAAGATACGCTCTTCCCAACTGAGCACATGGAAGAGAAAGGTAACTGTAGGGTGCTGGGTGGCCCTCGCTCAAACTACTTCCAACTGTAGGGTGGACTGATGGAAAGGTGGAAAGTTGGCCCAAAGGGTATCGACTGGGCTTATGAACTGTTCTTCTACCTGTGATGGGAAAGAACAGAAGGGGTGGAAATCCAGCTCAAGAACTTGGTTCAAACTTCGTATCTAGTCAGAGGTCATCGTACAGTAAGATAGAAGGTTGTGAGAGGTGGGATTTTGGCAAGGAAGGCCATACTTTGCAGAGCTCAGAAACTTTTCAGAGGCTGGTGTCAGAGCATGGTGCAGACAGATCCTGAGGGGCTTGATAACATATGTTGATGTGACCAGGGGGTTGGGCCGCTCCCGGAGTCAGAATGACACTACGGAGTGGGGTAATGATACCACAGCGTAGAGGGGGGGATTGGCTTGGATGAATGGTCATGGGTTAAGCTGAGCATTTTGAACAGTAACATGACCGTATTTACCTTATCTATGTTCTACACAGAAGCCAACTGAAATTCAGAGAGGATTCTCTCTAGTAATTGTCAGCCCCCATTTTAGGATGGATATGTACAATCTACTGAGTTGTATGTGGAACGAATATTGGATTTGGCGCCAAGGCCCAAGGCAGAGATGCAATTTACTAGTCATATGATCTTTGGCAAGGCATGTCTGGGTATCAGTTGCTCTCCAAAGTTCCCTCCTAGCTCTGACAAATTATACTCTGTGAAAAGTTCTAGGAGAAAGCACACGGTGCCAGGTGAGGCCCAAGGAGGGGAAGATGCTGGGGACTAAAAAGGCCTCCTGAGGGCTGCCGGCCACGCCACGTCATCATCCAGCTGGGTTAGGTCCCAAGAGACACACTCACTGGCTATCCCGATCAACTTCCCCACTTCCTGATTCTGTTTTTGTTCTTTGCAAATGTAGGGACACTTCTTTATTTGTTCTTTAAGCCCTGATGCTTCCTCTTGTCTCACATCGCTATCATTTTCAGGGCTCCCCTTCCTCCCCTCTACCTCCCCTGGATCCATCCTTGACCTCTTGCTGTTTGAGAGCCCAGCGAATGCCTCTCTTGGCGATGAGGCATGCAGAGTGTACTACGAGGACCATGCTGGGACAGGTGGAGGAATTCTCATCAGAACCTGTCTGACCAGATCCTAGGCAGCCTGCTCAGTTGATTTGGGTTTCAGAGGTATGGAAGAGCGCCACTAAAAACAGTCAACACCGCGACTGAACTTTAGCTTGTGACCTGGAGAGAACAAAGCTTACTATACACAGAGCACAGTGATGGTTTCCGGTACCGGATTATAGATTTATTTGTTATGCTTTTTCCTCATAAAGAGTAGGATCTCTGAGCCGGAAGGTACCTTAGAGAGGCCATTTTCATCAAAGCCTTTTGCTTGAATACTTCCAGTAATGGGGTTCTCCCTAGCAACTTTTAAAAGTTCACCTTTCTCCTTCTTCCTTGGGTATTTAAGCTCGAAAGGACCTTGGAGCCATTTGGATCACCCCTCACCTGAGTGTCTAGTCTCTACTTAAATGCTTCTGGGGCCAGGGAACTCCTTATTCTACCTCAGAAAGCTCCCATTTCCACTAATCAGTACAAGCTTTGTATAAAGAGCTGGAATCTTCTTCTTTGTATTTTCTACCCACTGGTCCTGTTTCTTCTCTCTGTTGATGATGATGATAATGATGATATGTAGCATTTAAGTATCTCTACATGCAAAGCACTATACAAATATCATTTAATCCTCACGACAATTCTTTGAGATAGGTTCCATTATTATTGCCATTTTACAGTTGGGGAAACTGAGGCTGGGAGATGTTAAGTGACTTGCCCAGAGTCCCTCAGCTTATCAGTGTTTGAAGCTGGATTTGAACTCGGATCTTTCTAAGCTCAGTACTTTCTATCTGGTGTCAAAGAGCATAAATCAAATCCCTCTTCTATGTGACCACCCTTTAGGTATTTGAAGAGTGATGGTCCCCCACAAGGGCAGCTAGTTGCTACAGTGGAGAGAATGTTAGGCCTGGAATCAGGAAGAGCTGAGTTCAAACCCAGCCTTAGATAGTTGGTATCTGTGTGACCCTGGGCAAGTCACTTAAACACTGTTTCCTCATCTGTCAAATGAACTGGAGAAGGAAATGACAAATCTCTCCAGCATCTTGGCCAAGATAATCCCAAATGGGGTTACAAAGAGTAGGACATGGCAGAAAATGAACAAATCCCCCACAATTTCTCTCTTATTATTCCAAGTTCCTTTAACTAGCCCTTATTTAAAATTTTTGAGTTCAGTTGATTGAGCTGCTTGGATAAGTCATTTCCCTGCCTCTGGACTTCAATTTCATCATTGCAAAGTGAGCAGTTTGGACCTGATGACCCACAAGAGTGTCCATCTCTCCTCATCCTCCCGGTCAGCCTCATTTGTCTATACTCCAATTCCTAATTTTCCTTCAAAAATGTTGTGTCTGGGTCTCAACCTTTGCTTCCAATAGGAATGGAAAAGCCCAGAATGCAGTGGGACTCTCAGCTCTCTTGAGGAGGTGGTACTAGCCTTCTTTTCTTGTAGGCCATTGTCTTCAGCACGAAGGTTGCCCAATGAAGCCAGTTCTGACTCTCATCAGTTTGTACAAGGGTCACCAGAGTGTAGTGCTATGAGACTGGAAGCCACGGAATTAGAGACTCTCCGATTAGAGCTTTGGTGTTACTCTCTTAAGAGACATTGGCTTTCAGTCTTGTCCTCCCTGGCCTTGAATGACTATTCCTAGGTCTCTGAGGTGACTGATCCGTCTCTTTGTTCTGCTCTTCAGTGTTTAACAGGGAACATCTCTAAATGGCTGGTAATATGACCAGCGCAACTACAGCATGCTAAAACAGAAAAGGAAAACTCAATGCATATCTCATGTTGCTTTCCATTGAGCTTTTCTAGAAGGGCATTGCGGGGTAGGATGGCTGTCTTGGACGCATTGTAATTACAGGAAGCAGAAGTTTGTTCAGGTATGGGATGCATTTCCCTGGGCCTGCATTTCTAATCTAAATCTAACTAAATACTAATAGCTATGTGAAGGTTACAGTCAGGAGTCGTCTCTGGTAACCATGGAATTCTAGGCTGGATTGTTCTGGACCATATAGAAAAAGGCCTCTGTGATAGAGCTTCTTTTTACTAAGAAGCTTTACTAAGCTTCACTAAGACGAAGAAATCTTCTTTTTCAATTGTTTGTGAAAGTTTGGCAGTGCTAATTACCCAGAGTCCCCATGGCTCAGCTTGTGAATGGTCTTCAAGATTGTTCCTTTGGGTAGCTTGACCTTGGAACACATTCAACCCTCCTCAGATGCAGGTGGCCGTTATCTAGGAGGCTCTTAATTGACAGTTTCTTGTAACTAGCCTGTCCTTGCAGCCTCCCTTTGTAGGGCTTGGCAGAGCTTTGGGTAACTCGGTGCCATTTCCATGGCTTGGTGACATCTCTGGAGGAAGATATTGGTGGAGAGATCGAAAACAATCCCTTCGCTTCAGAAAGAGCCCCGTTTCTTTCAGTCCAGCACTGCAGTTCCCAGGACCCTGCTCTTGGCAGGGGCCCAGGCAGGGAAGGGATGAGAAAGAAAGGGAATAAGCAAATAGGCATTTATATAACACCTACTATGTGCTAAGCACTTTTACCAATCTTATCTCATCAGATGCCTACAACAGCCCTGTTAGGTAGGTACAATTATTATCCCTGTTAGGTAGGTACAATTATTATCTCTGTCTACCCCAGGCACCTGAAAACTTACCTCAGCAGAATGGGCCGAGGAGAGTAATTGGTTCCACTGGCCTGGCTGACAGGTGCTGGAGAGACTTTGAAGATGGCAAGGTCTTCCGCTCTCTTCTGTCCCGTCACTGGAGTTTGATGACTCTGGGAGAGAGAGAGAGCCAATGACTTTGTGCAGCCCTGCCTTACTTAAATCCAATTCACTCCCAAGTCTAAACGTTACTCCGTGATGTCACTGACACTCTTCAACAATGAAGGATGAGCAACATTATTATTCCCATTTTCCATTTGAGGAAACTGAGGCAATTAGAGTTTCAGTAACCTGCTCAGGTTAGTCAGTTCAAGGTCAGGTTTGGACTTGTAGCCTAAGTGCTTTATTCACTGCTTTATCCAACTGCTTCCAGGGTAATATACCTCAGAATGGCAGAGAGATACCATGGCTTTGTTGTAGATAATAAAAGACAGATACATTTCTCTTCTTCTTCTTTTTTTTTTTTTTCTGGAAAAAATTATTGATTACTGTGCATTATTTGCATTGGTTAAATTTCCTAGTGTATTTCTCCTTATCTCTAGAGGACACTGGCATAGAAAAGAATACCAAAGAACATAAAAGTGAAAAAACATAAGTTGACCAAAAACCCCTAATATCCAAGAGTCTGATCTTATCTTCTGCACCCACAGTCCTTCAACCCTCAAAGCAAGGTCTTAAAAACCCAATTAAAACCAATAATCATGCTTTTTAGACTTTTTGGCCTCTTATTTTTAAACCCATTTTCCAGGGAGCTTTTGATATAATGAGGGACAGTATGGTCTAATAAGGAGTGCCCAAATCGGCATCAGAGCTAGCTGTGTGGTGAAGTTTTTATCTCTCTCAGATGAATGGTTCGGACCAGATGATCTCTAAGATTTCTTCTGGTTCTAAATGGGTGACTTCATGGTGCTGCTCACCATCTACTATGGGGAAGAGGAACAGGCCATGTACTTTCTATATTGTGCTTTTTTGTGGGACTTGGGAAATGGACTGGACAGGTTTTGTTTGTAGCCTCATTTTAAGCACATGAGATTTATGTGTTGTAGCCACAATTTTTTCCTCTGTGAGATAGAGAAATTGGCCTAAGATCTTTTTCTGATATCTGGGAAAATCTGTGGATATATATATATATATGTTGAACTTGAACTTGATACTAATTGGACACAATTCAAAACAGATGCATTTAATGGATTATTACCATACAAAAAGGACAATGAGGTCATCTCCCCTGTAGACCCTAGCAAACCTAGAGTATATCTGCTAATAAATATACATGCCATCAGTAAGGAGAATAGCCATATCTCTCTCTCTCTCTCTCTCTATATATATATATATATATATGGGCCATCCATGAGGGACACACAAGGAGGGACCCCATGTGGCCAGGACATACACACATGGAGGGACATTTTGGGCCTGCCTATAAATTGATTGATAGCTTCTGGGGAGATCCTGCTGTTTCCTTCACTAGCTCTGCTCTCCATGAAGTGCTGTATCTTTACTTGTTCCCCCTGGTCTTTTTCTGTTTTTATTTTTCGAATAATATGTTTTCCCCAATTATATGTAAAGACAATTTTTAGCATTCATTTTCCCAAAATTTTGAGTTTTCTTTTTTCTCCTTCCCTCCCTTTCCCTTTTCCTAAAATGGTAAGCCATTTGATATAGGTTGTATCTATCCCACTGGTCTTGAAATGATTCCTGGGCATGTATGGCCACTGCTCTGCTGCTCCCAGATGGTCCTCTGCTAGCTTCTGGGTACACAGTCTCTTTTGCACACTGATTCCTGCTACCAGTTTCTATATTTGTCTTTTTAGGGCCTGAAACTGGCCAGCTCAGCTCAGAGCTGTTATAACCTTTGCTTCATCCCAGCAGCCTGACCGGTTTTTTAGTCACAGCTGCCTCACCCAGGCAACCAAAGTTATCCTGGGTGCTTAATGTGATTTTTTACCTCTAAGTCCTCCTGTACAGATAACCATCTAACTTAGGGGTAGATATTCACAAGCTCCCCTGTGGCTTTTCATGCAAATTAATTTGTGTTGGAAACTTAAAGGAGGTCTTCTTACCACCACATTTGCCTGCCTTTATTATGCATATTATGTAGACCTTGTTTTGCTTTGGTGCTGTATTTCCACCAGCAAAACTCTCAATAACAATCCCTGCTGTTGTTCAGTTGTTTCAGTAAAATCCAATTTTTGTGTGACCTCTTTTGGAGTTTTCTTGGCAAAGATACGGGAGTGCTTTGCCAGGAACTTCATCTAGCTCATTTTACAGATAAGGAAACTGAGGCAAACAGGGTGAAGTGACTTGCCTAGGGTCATATAGTTAGGAAGTATCTGGGGCTGGATTTGAATTTAGGAAGATGAAGCTTCCTCACTCCAAGGTCAGTTGGTCTGTCTGTGGGTCCGTCTGTTTCCCCTTACTCTATCAACTGCAGTGCCACCTAATTGTCTTTACTGACTCCCTGTCTAAATAATCCCTTCCTTTTTAATGATAGTGCTAGAGGATGTGGTAGAGAACTTATAGATTTTAGTCAGCTGACCTTGGCTGGAGGCCCAATTCTGCTACTTTCTTAAGTATGCTATATATGATCCTTTGTTTTTCCATCTTTTAACAGAGAGGCTTGGACTCCATGGGCTAAATCTCTATGGCTAGGACTCTCTCCTCATTATACCTCAGATGATCAGAGATCTAGGACTAGAAGAGACCTTAAATTCCTCCTTCCTGAAGGCCGGATACCATCAAAGTCACACAGGCAGGAATGAAGAAGGTTCTTTCCCCAGAGGCAGAAATGAAGAAGGTTCTTTTCCCAGAGAAGAAAAGGTGTAAGAATCGCCATTTTGGAATATTGAACATATAGCTAGCAAGGCCCAGAATTCATCTCTACTCCACAAAAGTCGCTTTTTGGATCATGGTCTAGTTAGGACTGCTTAAATGTCTGTATATTTTCATTCTATTTACTAGTTTTAATATTACTTAGTAATGGTTAATCCTGATCTACCCTAACCTCTCCTCTTCTATTCCCAGTCTTTTAATTGGATCCATCCCTCAAGGCCATTTAGTAATAGAATAGAAGGTTAGATCTGTGAGGGAAATTGAAATCAGAGGATCAAAGGTTAGATACAGAAGCTCTGTCAGAAGTTATTGAAACCAGTCTTTTCATTTTGCAGATGATAACACCTGGACCTAGACAGGTGACATCATGCAACTGGAATTTGAATTCAGGTCTTCTCACTCTAAATCTGATCTCCTTTTTTGAGGTTCCAAAGGAGATCCCCAAGACGGGTCTCAGACTGGTGTCCTGAGGTGTCTCAAAACAATGTGCAGCCTTGAATCTCTAAGTCAAGGGACAAAGTTTATTGTAACGCAATTGAAGTGGGCTAAAGTGTTCCAAAAGGATTTAGCAAAGAACCAAGAGTAAGAAGATACATTTATAGGACAAAGTTAGAGAGAGCAGAGCTTCATGTTACTTAGTTACTAATTTTATGGTTTACAGGTAGGTTTTAGGGGTAGTCTTATTCACTATTGTCTCAGGAACTGGACTATCAATGACCAGCAGATTATCTATCTAACTAACAGTCAGTAGTGTTTGTAGGACTATCCTAAGGCCAGAAGACTTTAGAATCATTGACGGACAAATTGTTAGAACAACAACACTCTAAGATCAGAGGATCTCAGGATCTCTTCTATATCTATCCTAATATCTATCCTAAAAAAGAAATATATAACTATATTGTCATATTTCTAAGGCCAGAAGACTTTAGAATCATTAACAGACAGATTGTTAAAACAATAGCACTCTAAGGTTAGAGGACTTTAGGATTACTGCTATATTTCCCCATTACTTTCACTGCCTCAGTGAACCTTACTGCCTTCCCAACCTTAGAACAGAGACTGTCAGAACTGAGTGGGTCCTTAGAACCCGGATTGGGTTGGAGGAGTCTTAGAACCTAGATTGTCAGAGCTGGGAGTATCCTTAGGACCCAGATTGTCAGAGCTGGGAGTGCTCTTAGAACCTAGATTGCCAGAACTGGGAGGGGCCTTAGAACCCAGATTGTCAGAGCTAGTAGTGCCCTTAGAACTCAGGTTGTCAGAACTGGGAGGGGCCTTAGAACCCAGAATGTCAGACTTGGATGAGACCTGGGAAAAAAAGAGTATCTGAAGTAGTAGGACTTTAAAATCCAAAATGTTATAGCTTGAATATCAGACCTTGGATGCCGCCCTGTCCAATATCCTTCATTTCCTAGATGAGGAAGCTCAGAAGGTGCTCCCCAGGTAGTCTGTGCAAAACCAGGCCTTCTATGTTTCTTATGCTTCCTAAGCCTTCACTGTGCCCACTGTGTTCAGGCCCCTGTGCCATGTGTTAGGAGGGGCTCCCATCCCTTTTCTTCAGGCATTCAGTCTGTTTGCCTAACAGTTGTTCCTGCCTTCCTCATAACAAGGCCATAGGGGAATTTGTTAATCATTGGTTTTATTTCCCCTATGCGCTCCTGTCTTTATTTACTGAAATAGAATCCAGCTCATTTTCTTCTCCACTAAAAAACATGGGGAGTACAGCGTTGGTAAGTCCTCTGTAAAGCTTGGGGCTGTGGCCCAAGCTCATTTTATATGAATGGACATCATAGCTGCTTGGGAGTAAGGAGAAAGCTAGTCCCTTTCCCAACCTTCCCCAGGAAGTCTTGAGGGAGAGTTGTCCGAGAACCAAACCACATATATAAAAGAGAGGAGAGACACTGATAACAGAAAATATATTTTCTTTTCCCATCTACTGAGTCAGTCTCTTTTTGCTCAATGACTAATCTGAGATAGACCAATCCAATCTCATTAGCCTCCATCACAGGGGATGAGGGACCTCTGGTTTTGTATGCCTTTTACCAAGAGGTCAAAGCACATATCTTATGACCTCCCCCCCCTTTCCCCTGACTACTCCCTTCTGACAATTCTCTTGAAGGTTCCTCTAGAACAGTGGTCCTCAAACCTTTTAAGTAGGGGGCCAGTTCACTGTCCCTCAGACTGTTGGAGGGCCAGACTATAGTAAAAACAAAAACTCACACTCTGTCTCCGCCCCTCAGCCCATTTGCCATCAGCCGTAGTTTGAGAACCCCTGCTCTAGAAGCTTGTAGTGTTGGGAAGCTGACTAATTCCTGAAGCAGCTCCTTTCAGTGGTCCCTCAGTCTTTGCTGTATGGTCAAACCCATTTCATTCCAATCTTCTAGAACAGAACTGTCAAAAGTTAGTAGACATCAAATTTATGTAGCAAAGACTGAGGGACCACTGAAAGGCAGTGAATGGGGGTGGAAAGCCCAAGAGTATGGTTTCTTAAACTTTTTCCACTTTTGTGCCTGAGAAATGGGACTCTGGTATATAGGTATATAAAAAGGTATACAAATCAGACATTTGTTGATAATAAATCATAATTCCATGACTGTCACATTCATTCATGAGACCCCATATTGGGTGGTGAACCATAGTTTAAAGAAATTAAGGTCTAGAGCAAGGAGAAATTGAGAGAAATTGAAATTATAGATGGATCATGAGCTGTACTGAAAGATAGATCATGGATGTGGAACTATTGAGATCACAGATCCATTATTTATTTAATTTTTGTTTTGGTATTTAATTTATTTACTTAATATTTTCCCCTAATTACATTCAAAACAAAAAAAAAAACTTTTAAAAAGTTTTGAGTTCTCCTGTTAAGAAATTACATGTGAAGTTATGCATATGCAAAACATTTCCATAAGTTGTGAAAGAAAACATTAATCTCCCACCCTAATGAAAATAAAAACCCTCAAGGAAAAAATAAGTTAAAAAAGATAGTGATGAACTATTTAATTTTTAAATATTTAAATTGGTACTGTATTTAATGAGATTTTACTATTGTGGTTAACAATCTCTAACTGCTCTCTTCAGTAGGTACTCAGTTACTTAGAGTATCTGTGAAAGAATAATTTCTTTTTGTGTTTTTATAGCAGTCATTTCCTGATTTACCCTCTCATAACAAAGAAAGCCAGTTAATCACCGGCAACCCTCTGGTATCCATATTGGCCATTCTGATCAATCAGATTCTGGCTACCTTAATTATTCAACTCATTAAATATTTATTAAGTCCCTCTTATCTGCTCTTAGTTTTGGGGATCCAAAGAAGTAAAAGAAGGACAGACCCTGCCCTCAAAAAACTTTAAATCTAATGAGGGAAGACAACACACACAAAAAAGGAGGGTATCTGGGGGTAACCCAGTACAGGCCATGTTGTTCCGTGGAGTAGAAACCAAGCAGAGGTGCTAACAGAAAATGGAGTTACCAGGAATGTCCTGAAAGTGCTTAGCCTACTATAAACTTCACTTGGGGTAGAGTTTCATTCTACCTGTTAATCCTCCAATCAGAAGGAGAGGTAACTGAAGGATGAGCAGGGTGATGACACTTCAGGTGATCAATTTCAGGTGATCAGATTATCCTTGATGGGGCATGATGTTCTATTGATGGAAAATGGAGAGTTGCTTGGGAGGAGTTACATATGTATACTTGTAGTCATTGTGTCTTAGTTCTGGTTACTTTGTTGTTTTGATTACATATAAATCTTCCCTAGCTTCTCTCAGTTCTTCCCCATCAATAATATTCTGGTACATTCATAGTATATAGTACGTAGAACAGCCATTATGGGGCGCAAGGTGGAAATTCTTCCTGATGTTTGAAGTTTAAAAGATGGTTAAGAGTATAGAAGTTTTTTTTAAAGACTATCTAGTTTTTGGGACATTGTACATTGTTGGTGGAGCTGTGAAATGATCCAACTATTCTGGAGAGCAATTTGGAACTATGTCCAAAGGTCTATAAAACTGTATACTCTTTGACCCAGCAGTGCCATTACTGAGTCTGTATCCCAAAGAAATAATAAAGGAGGGAGAAGAACCTACATGAGCAAAAATGTTTATAGCAACTCTTTTTTGTGGTACCAAAGAATTGGAAAATGAGTAGATGCCCATCACTTGGGGAATGGCTAAACTCTGATGGTATATGAAGAAAATGGAATATTATTGTTCTATAAAAATTATGAAAAAGCTGCCTTTAGAAAGGCCTGGAAATATATTAAATGAATTGATGCTGAGCAAAATAAGCAGAACCAGGAATACACTGTACACAATAACAGCGAGATTGTGCGATGTCCAACTATGAAAGACTCTGTTCTTCTCAGCAGTTCAGTGATCTAAGGCAATCCCAATAAACTTTGGATAGAAAATGCCATCTGCGTTCAGAGAGTGAACTATGAAGACTGAATATAAAAACACATGCTAAGTTCACTTTTTTCTTTTTCTTCTGTTACCCCGCCCCCTCCTATGGTTTTTTTCTTTTGTTCTGATTTTTCTCTCCCTACATGATTCATAAAGAAATGAGTATTAAAAATTAATATACATGTATAACCAGAAAAAAATAAAACAATAATTATAAAGACTATCTAGTTTTTAAGACTAGATGACACTATAATAGTTACAGTGCCAGATCTGCACTGATCTTTCTAAATTCAAATCTGGTCTCAGATGCCTCCTACATGCATGACTCTTGGCAAGTCGCTTCACCCTATTTGCCTCAGTTTCCTCCTCTGCAAAAGGAGTTGGAGAAGGAAATAGGAAACCACTCTAGTATCTTTGCAAAGAAAACTCCAAATGAATTCACTAAGAGTCAGACGTGACTGAAATGACTGAGCAACAACAAAAATGTCACTTTTTGGAGGTGGGGCAAAGAGCTCGGGGCCAATGAATTCATCGGTTTTAAGGGATTCCCTGTGAAGAAACTCTCTCTGCTCACACAGGCAAATATTTTATAATTTATGATCTTAGAAAATTGCCAGTGAGGGGCTGCTAGATGGAGCAGTGGCTAGAGTACCACCCTGGAGACAGGAGTGCCAGAGTTCAAATCCGGCCTCAGACACTTAACAGTTGTGTGCCCCTGGGCAAGTCACTTCACCCCAACTGTCTCTCAAAAAAAAAAAAAAAGAAAAGAAAAAAGGGCATTGAAAGTTTCAATTCTTCACCCAGGATCCTATAGACTGTATGGGGCATAGGTAGCACCTGAACCCAAATCTTCTGTACTTTGGGTCATCCTTTATCCACCCTGCCATCAATTCATCAATTCTCACTAAAGGTCATCCTAAATGGGAGAAAAACAGTGGTGATACTGAGGGTGAGCCATGTTTAATTTGAAAGAAGTTGACTGTCCAGAAGTCTGGCTTTGATGCATTTTTAAAATCAGGAGAGCTAATAAGTCTGCTCAAATGTTCAGTTGTCCTTGAAACCTTGCTGGTTTCAACAAATATGTTCCGCCTTTCAGCTGTCTGCCATGTTTTCAATGGATATATGAGTTTTCTTTGGGTCTGGTCTCCCCTTTCATCCCAAATTCACCTCCTTATTTATAATGATGATAGGCTTGAACCCTCACATTTCAATGGGACTACATTTGCAAAGTCGATCCCTGAGAGCTGAGTGCCAGTGTTTTTATTTCTCCATTATGGTGTGCTCTCCTGCCTCCTGGCCGCTACAGTCCCGAGCCTTCCATTTTCCATGATTATATAGCTTCTTTTGCAAGTTTTCCAGGAAAAAGATTTTTACAATCCCTTTCACTCCCCCCTTCCTTTAGGAGACTTTCCCAATGTATAATTACTGCCCATAGAGTGTACCACACGGCAAACTGGGCTCGCTCTCTCTCAGCGCTATTGAAGCTGGGTTTTTTCCTTTTTAATGAGTAACCAGCCTTTGTGGCATTTACACAAAGTATCAAGTATTTTAAAATAGCCAATTTGCTAATGAGGGGTTTAGATCGGATAGCCAGTGAGGGCCCTTCTAGCTCCAGGTCTGGGATCCTATGATAAGATCTGGGCCTCATGTTGTGCAAGATGTAGATGTTTTGGGTTGACCATAGAAATGGCCCCAATGGGCAAGCCTGGAAGCCTGGAAGGTTGTCCTCAAACCCTCCCTAACCAGAGGCTGAGATAGATAAGTTGAGGAAAATTATTTTTATCTTAGAATGAAGTCAAGTCAACAAGCCATTTATTAATTCCTCACTTTGTGCTGAACATTAGGGATACAAAGAAAAGCTTAAGATAGCCCCTGCCCTCAAGGAGCTTCCACAAATGGGGGAGACAAACCAGAGAGGAGAAATTGGAGCTAATCAACAGAAGGAAGGCACTGATATTAAGGAAGACTGAAGAATCACAGAATCTTGAAATTAGAAGAACATTTAGTGTCTATTTAATTCAACCCATCTCTAAAGAGAATTTCCCATTATGACATGTCCCACAGATGGTCATTTGGCTTCTACCTGAAGACTGCTATGGAAAGAGAGCCATTGCCCTCTGAAAGCAGCCCACATCATTTTTTTGCAGGGGCAATTCCAAGGGTTAGGTACTCTAGTTACCTGATGGCAAGACTCAGTTTACTTCTTTGTAACTTCTGTCCATTGCTACTGGTTTTGCCTTCTGGAAACACTCAGAACAAATTGAATCCTTCTTGCCTTTCATGTATTTGATGATTATATTATCCCCTTTGGGTCTGTTCTATATAAAAATAATTTTCATGTCCTGCCCCTCTCTCCCACTGAGTTTTTCTTCAGGTTTTATATCCTATATCCTTATTATTATTCATACCCTTAGTTTATATCCTTTATGTCCAGGATTTTTTTAAAATCCATAGTTCCCTTCAATCAGTTATTAGAAAACATATATTTGGGGCCCTTCATGATCCTGATTGCTGTCCTCCTTAATAATCTCTAGCTCATTACTTCCCTTCCTTCTCAGTTCCCTAATATGGTAGAAAGAACTAAACTATGCCATCCAGGATGTGGTCTGATCAGGATGCAGTGGAACTCTGTAGAGGTAATCTCTTTTTTGCCTTAAAAACAATCCCTTTAATCTTCATGTCCAATGTTTGTCATTGGAAAAGCTTGAACCAGTAATAAAATTTGAGTGTCTTTTTGTGTTATTTACCCCTTTAAGGTAGTGTATTTCAAAATTATCCCCAAGAAAGCATGTTGATCTGGCTACATGATTTCAAAGATAAGGGAGAGAGGAAGGATAACCAGGTTTCCATCTGTTTGTAATAGGAACATACTTCACGATGAAAATAGCTCCTTCCCTTTCTTTCCTGCAACATGAGTTGTAGATTGGAAGAACGTGATTATCATTTGGAAACTCACAATTTAAAGCATCGAGGTCTGTGTGCAGGTTTTGGAAATCTGTTTTTGTGACCAGGTATTAATCCTCCACATTAGACAAACCCCTTGACTTTTTTATGGAGCATCTGTCTTTATTATTTTATTCAACAATGTGGTTTGTTAGACTGAACATCTGTTGATTTTCCAACAGGCTTTGAGTATAAGTGGCACATTTTCTTTTCTTTTCTTTTTTTGAGGCTGGGGTTAAGTGACTTGCCCAGGGTCACACAGCTAGGAAGTGTTAAGTGTCTGAGACCAGATTTGAACTCGGGTCCTCCTGAATTCAAGGCTGGTGCTCTATCCACTTCGCCACCTAGCTGCCCCCTAAGTGGCACATTTTCAAAGCTATATACAGTAAAGCACGAAACTGTGTAAGTGCCAAAGAAAGGCCTTTATTGTTGATGACTAAACCAGGCCACATGGAGAGGACAGGACTGATTTGGCTTCTGGGATCTGGGATCTTTTGTCACTTTTGAGCCTGAGCTGGATGGGGGGGACAGAGCGCCCGTTAGGGGAACGAAGCCAATTTTGCAAGGGGTTATCTCTAGGCCAAGGACTAAGAGCCATCGAGATGGAGAATTCTATAATTGGAAGGTACCGCAGGGATCCTTTAGTTCAGAGGTAGACTCACTATGGCCCATGGAATAAATCTGGTTCTAGACTGTTTTTGTACAACTCATGAACTAAGAATAGTATTTACATTTTATAATAAAGTTTAATTTTTCATTTTAAAATGAGGTTCTATTGTTTTCAACAATATAAAAACCATTCTTACAATGCAGGCTGTACAGAAATGGGCAGTGGGCCAAATTTGGTCCACAGCCATATTTAACTGATCCCCGAAGTCTAATCTCACTCCCCAAACAGGAATCCCCTTGGCAACATCCCAGACCAATAATTGTACAGTCTTTGCTTGAAGATATTCAAGGAGGGGGAGCTGATCACCTCTTGAGGGTAGCACATTTCTTTTTAGAACTGCTCTCGTTGTGAGGAAATTTTTGATTGACATCTAAATGTACATCTGCACCTCCCTTTGCATCGAGTTCTTCCCTCTGGGGCCAAGCTGAACAAGACTAATTTGTCTTGGATATAGCAGCCCTTCAAAATTTTGAAGATAAGCTATCATTTCCCATCCCGGTTTCCCCAAGTCTTCTTTAGTGTAAATATCTGTTATCTGAATTAGTTGCCATTGTAGTCATATAGGTAGGCTGTATTTAGAGATATTGAAGATTGTATCTGCACAGCACTTCTCTAGTACTTTTGGGTCACAGAGCACTTTGGCAATACTTCTGGGAAGTAGGTGATAAAACATTTTACAGATGAAGAAACAGATCCCAAGAGGAGAAGTGCTTGCCCAAGGTCACTTGACAAATCATGGCCAGGCTAGGCTTTTAATTTCAAACCTTCTCACTTTGAAACACAGAGCTATTTCTCTGTAAGTCTGTTGTTTAGGGGTTTCCTCTTATAAACCAGAAGGGACTTTGAGATAGACCACTTAGAGAGCAATTCCCAGAGGGAGAGGAAATCCAGACACCCAAATCCAAAGTCTATATTTATTTATTAAAGGCCCTACTATGTGTCAGGTACTGGGTTAAGTACTGGGGATATAGTGATTATTAGAATTGGAAGGGTCATCAGAGAGCATCTAGTTCCTGATCCTGTTCCTGATCAGGATTCTCTACTAGAACAAGTGACCAATCAGCCTTTACTTTTGTGATTTCTAGTGACAGAACTTCCTTTGAGGGCAGCTCATTCTACCTGTGAACATTTCTCTTCTAAAATAAATCTGTACCAATATCTTTTGTCTTTTTGAAACATTTAAATGTCCTTTCCATCTTCCCTCCCAGAGAGCTGTGCTTAATAACAAAAATTATAAAAACTTAAAAGGAACAAAACTTCAATAAAGCCTATGAACATATTGAAAAGAATATGCCTTTATTTGCAATGTTCCTCACCTATGGCATCCTCTTTTCCCTCTCCAAAGGAATGGTGGAAGGGATCTTTTTATGTCTCTACTTTGGATTTGTGCTTATTCTTTGTAGTGTTGCAACATGCATTTTTCATTATTTTGTGGTGGGTCTTTCCATTGTTTTCTTGGCTCTACTTTACTTTGCACCAGCTCATCTAAGTCTTTCCAGGCTTCTTTGTAGATCAGATTTCTTGGTGCTTTTTTTTTTTTTTAACATCACAGTAATATTCCATTGTATCATGCAGTGCATTGATGGGTTTAGTCATTCCCCAATCAATGGGCACCTGCTTTGTTTCCTATTCTTTGTTCTCATAAAAAACATGCTACTATAAATATTAGAATATATTTGAGGCCTTTCTTTTTGTCAGTGACCTCCTTGGGGTTGTATGTATGTGTATATATACACACATATACACACATACATGCATGCCTAGCAGTGGAATCTCTGGGTCACAGAGTATGGACATTTTAGCTACTTTACTTACAGAATTCTAAATTGCTTTCCAGATTGGTTATATTAATTCACAGCTGCATTCAACAATGTGTTAATGTGCTTACCCTTTCTAACTTTGATTATTTTTACTTTTTGCCTTTTTTTCCCCAATTTTTTGGATATGAGGTGAAAGGGCAAGGTTATTTTGATTTGTTTTTCTCTTGGTGATTTGGAACATTGTTTTGGATTATCATTAATAGCTTTCAATTCTTTTTCTGAAAAATGTTCATCTCCTTTGACCACTTTTCTAAGGGGGAATGTCTTTTAGTGTATGTGTACACACAGACACACACACACACACTCTTTTGGTTAGTGTGTATCTTAGAAACCAAACCCTTATCTGAGAAATTTGATACAAATATTATTTTTTTCCCATTTCACTGATTTTTTTCTTATCCTAGATGCATTAATTTTGTTTGTGTTGAGCAGTTCTAATTGTTAGCAGATTCCTTATCTAGAACCTGTTTTTCTTCTCTGTAATTTTCACCCCTTTCTCTTGGTACTCTCTAGGGTGAAACAGGTAAGTTGAATCCTTCTTCCATATTTGATCCCTTCAAATAGTTGAAGACAGCTATCATACCTTTCTTAAATCTTCTACTCTAATTATCCTTACTTTCTTCAATTGGTTCTTCTGTGGTGTAGTCTTTTGAGCTCTTTGCATCTTGGCTTCCCTCTTCCTGATATTTTCCATAGGTCCTAGGTTTCAGTGCTTTTTTATTTGGCCGTTGATTATGAAGCCACTTGGATGATTTGCCCAGGGAAGGGAATACAGAGGCCTTTGACGTTAAAGAAAAGGAAAAACCGCAGTACGTTTCTTGCACTAGATTGGTAATTAGATTTGGTAAGGTCTCTGAGCCAAGAGCTGTGGCCAAAAACCCCAAATGAAAAAGTCTTCCATCTGTGCTCTGCTGAGTTTTCCCACATACTTAACCGGGGGAAGGGGGAGATGGGATTAGGAGAAACTGGGATAGACTCCATTCTGCCCTGCTGTCATTGCTATTCATGCTGGCAGCCGGGCTGGGGGGAGTGGAGGGAAAGGGCCTCAGTAATTGATTGCTTTGTACAAACTCAGAAAAAGTAATTTCTGTTTGAAAAGCCAATGGTGCAAACTGCTGACTTTCTGGCTCCCTGTGCTGTCGTGCTGAGATTCCCCGACCTACCCCAGTGTCTTGGGCCGGTTTAGGGAAGTTTTCTTTTGCCCTCTTTGAACGGTCTTCTTCTTGCCTTCCAATTCTCCCAAGCTTCCCTCCCTAACCTGTGTCTCTTCCAAAGCTTTCTCGGCTCCCCCATTGACTTGAAGCAGCTCCTTTGAAAACTTCTCCCAAAGTTGGGGTTCTGTGCCGCTCACAGGCAGCTCTCAGAAAGGAACAGAAGCTGTCTTGCCGTCTGTCCTGTCAGCTTTAACAAGTATATATTTTTCCATGGCAGCAGGAGGCTACCAGAATCCATCCCTGATCTCTTTGCCAGCACATACTCATGTTGTAACTGGAGACTTGGACACATTCTTTCTTCACATGTCACTCTGATCTTCTTAAGAATTATGTGTTCAGCAAACATATTGGGTTCTGGGACCCAAGTTTGGCTGGAAATTTAATTTCTATTAACTGGTGCTGGTAATGAAGTTTTTTTTTTTTTTTTCTGGGGGCTTTGATTAATCCTTTCTCCCCTAAGAGATTTGCTTCTTGAAAACTTTTAATGTCTCCTAGAAATTTTTGTAGAAAAAGAAGTTTAAATAGGTGCTCTGTAAAAGGGTACAGTGGAAAAGAATCGCTAGCTTTGGGGTGACAAGGGTTTCAGGCTTGTCTTTGCAGTAACTATAGAATCACAACCTAGGATTTGCTCTAGATTGCTGACATCTGTGGGCTGTCATCCCCATGAATCTCCAGTCTCTAGCTACCCTGGACCCTGTGACTTTATTCCTCCCTATGCTTCGTTTGCTGCCTCTTCTTGGACATCAGGAGTCAGTCACAGGGTAGGGTTGAGATGGGACCTTCCAGGAGATGGATAAAACTCCCTTTCCTAAGACAGCTGCATCTGATGGACAAGGACCATCTTCTGCATCCCCTATCCTGTGCTTACTGCTAAATTAAATGTTATCACAGGCACCAGAATTCTTGGGCATAGTTCTACTGGTCAGGTGATCTTGGGCCACTCAATTCCTCCTTCAGAGGGCAGATTGTTAGAGCCAGGGGGCTTCAGGCTGAGATGGGATGATTTCTCCTTAGATATGTTACCTAGGAGATTTCCATTGAAGTTATTTCCAGTCTTGAGGTCACCAAGAATGGAATGATCTTCCTAGAGCAGTGATGGGTTCTTCTTCCTTCAAACAGAGGCTGCACAATCATTTACTGGGTACCTAATACTGTCTATTAGTCAGACTAGATGGTGTTGAAATAGTCAACTCAAAATCTGCAATTCAGCAAACAACCTTATTTTAGACATGAGGGACTGTCTGAAACTCAGTTTCTTTATTAAGTGGCAATAAGAACTGCCCTCACTGGATTGTGACGAGGATCAAATGAGTTAATGAATGTAATGTGCTTTGTAAGCTGTAACGGGTTATATTTTTTTTGAAGGGGATTTATTTTTGATGAAGATAGTACCCTGGGCTTTGGGGGTAAAGTTAATTAGGAATCTAAAAGTCTGGACAAGTCATTCAACTGCTTTCATCCTCAGTTTCCTAATCCTTAAACTGGGTTTAGTAATAACACCTACTTCACAGGGTTATTGTGAAAATCCAATGAGAACACATATGTACATAATACATATACAAATATTCATGCACACATATATAGAAACATATACAAATATGCATGCACACATATATAGAAACATACACTTATACACACACACACATGAATTAAATTTGGGCTTCCTCTAGGTGCGGTTCCAAGCTCTTCATTCTTTTTTTTTTTTTTTTTTTTTTTTTTTTGTTACACTCCTTCCTACTCTCTTTTGCACAAAATACACATTTTTGTAGGAACACAGGATTTTAGTGTGGGAAAGGACCTGGGGGGGGGTACTCTGTGTGTATGTGTATAGTGATTTATAAATCTTAAAGCTTCTATAAATCCAATTTATAACTTTTGTTCTGATTATTGTTTCTGCTAGTTTTCTAAAGCCTTCTCTAGCACTTATTTGCTAAAGTGTCTGCCAGTCCTATCCTACCCAGTTCATAGACTCATAAGATTTGGAACTATCAGGATCCATCTAATCCAGCACTTTCATTTTACAGATGAGGAAACTGAAGCTAGTAAAGGGTCTTTTTGCCAAGGGTTACAAGGGTGGTGGCCCAGCCTACTTTCATACCATTTACTAGAAATTTTCAACCACTCATGTCTGTTCAGTGATGGACTGGATCACTTAGGGAGATAGAAGTCTTAGTCAGAGGTGTTCAAGAGGAAGCTTTATGCCTACTTGTTAGTAATATTATTATAGGACAGGGATCTGACTAGTAGAGGCAGCAAGGTGGCATTGTAGTAGATAATATGCTGGCCCTGGAGGCATGAAGACCTAATTTAATTGACTTCATTTTACCTCCATTGTATTCTTCTCCTAGTACAATCCTTTTTCCACCTCTTAATTTATTTTTTTATATCATCACATTAAGGCAACTTTTACCAACACCCTCTGTCTTTATATCCCTTCTAACTGTCCTGATAAAGATACAGTTCTCAAAAGTTACAAGTATCATCTTCCCATGTAGGGATATAAATATTTTAACCTTTAAAAACATATATATTTTTTTTCTTTTCTCTTTATCTTTTTATGCTTCTCTTGAGTCTTGTATTTGAACATCAAACTTTCTGTTTAGCTTTGGTCTTTTCATCAGAAATGACTAAAAATCCCCATTTCAATGAATGTCCACCTTTTCCTCTGCAAGATAATGCTCAATTTTGCTAAATAATTGGTTCCTGGTTGTAGTCCAAACTCCTTTACCTTCTAGAATATCATATTCCTTGTCCTTCAGGCCTTTTAATTTGGAAGCTTCTAAGTCCTGGGTAATCTTGATTGTGACTCCTTGATATAAGAACTGTTTCTTTCTGGCTGCTTGCGATATTTTTTCCTTGATCTGATAATTCTGGAATTTAGCTACAATATTCCTTGGAGTTTTCATTTTGGGATCTCTTTCAGGAAGTGATCAGTGGATTTCTTCAATGACTGTTTTATCCCCTGGTTCTAAGATATCAAGGCAGTTTTCCTTGATGAATTCTTGAAAAATGTCCAGGCTTCTTTTTCTTTTCTTTCTTTTTTTTTTTTGTACTATGGCTTTCAGGTAGTCTAGTAATTCTTAGATGATCTCTCCTGGATATATTTTCCAGGTCTGTTTTTTTCCAATGAGGTATTTTATATTTTTTTTGTATTTTTTTCATTTTTTGGATTTTGCTTGATTCTTGATATCTTATTGAGTCATTCACTTCCATTTGTCCAATTCTAATTTTAATGAATTATTTTCTTCAGTTAGCTTTTTTTAAACCTCCTTTTGTATACTTTTAAAAGAGTTATTCAGTGGATTTTTTTTCCATTTTGCCAATTTTATTTTTTAGGGAGTTGTTTTCTTCAGTAAATTTTTTGTGCTTCCTTTTATAAACTGTGAGTTTCCTCTCTCCAAACTTTCATAATTCTCCTTCATAGCTCTCATTTCTTCCCTCTTTTTTTCTTCTCTTTTTAAAGGTCCTTTTTTAGAGACTTTTTATCTGAAGACCAGTTCATATCTTCCTTTGAGACTTTACCTGTAGATATTTTGCCATTGCTATCCTCTTCTGACTTTCTGCTCTGATCTTCCCTGTCTCCGTAGTAGAAACAGAGGTTTCCCCCCTACCTTTTTTTGTTCATTGTTTGTTTCATTTTGTTCATTTGTTGATGTCTGCTCCTAAGGCACCTGGGAGATTGTCTCTACCTTCTTTTGCAGAAGGATAGGGGCCTCTCACTGACTTTCTGATTCATTAAGGCCTTTTCCACTGCTGGGTTTGACTGGCCAAGTTTGGAAGCTCACAATTTGCCTTTTTTTGGTTGTGTTGGAGACCTCCCAGCCGGCTTGCTCATCCACTGGCCATCTGAACCAGAACACAATAGCCAATGCTGCTGTAATTTGGCTAAGAGCCTCCTACTAGATTCCCTGCACCAGGCTTTCTTACATTGTATCTTTATTCTGCCATGTTCCTCCCTGCCCAATTGAGACATACTTCTCCTGAATCCTCCCAAAATATTTTATCTGAAGAATTATTATATTATTATTACATTAATTAAAATTTTTTATGGGTTCTGTCACTCTGAAATCTGTTCATAGGCTTGATCTAGTGTTGATTCTGAGGGAAGCTGGGGAGAGCTCAGGCAATGCCCTGGCTTCTCTCTGCCATCTTGGCTCCTCAAGACCTGAATTCAAAAGCTGCCTCAGATGCTTGCTTGTGGGACTCTGGACAAATAACTTTACCTCAGTGTACCTCAGTTTCTTCATCTGGAAAATGGGGTTAATAACAGCATTTATCTCACAGGGTTATTGTAATGATCAAACAACATGTTTATAAAATACTTTGCAAACCTTTAAAGTACAATATAAATGCTAACTATTGTTATTATTAGAGAACTTCTGAAATCCATTCCAGCTATAAGATTCTACCATTCTAGACATGGTTTTAACATGACTAATTGTGTGACGCTGAGCAATTCATTTCCCTTCTCTTTGAGTCTTAGTTTCATCTTTAAACCAGGGTCATAGATTTGGAGCTTCAAATTAGCCCTATAGACTATTCCAAGGTTGCTGAAGTGATTTGCCTAATGTCATGCAGATTGTACATGTCAGAGATGATATTTGAACCCAAGCTCTCTCTAACTTCCAACTTAGCAATATTTTCATTACTGAACAGGGTATAAGGGCGATGGGGGTCTTGGATTAGGATACATAAGAAGTTATTTCTAGCTCAAAGATGTTAGGATTCTGCACTGGTTCTTTAATTCTAGAATTCACCTCCCTCCCTTGCCCTAGTTAAATTTGGGCTTCCCCCCAAGGTGCAGTTCCAAGAATGAAGATTCTTTTCTGCTGTGGTCCTTCTCACCCTCTTGCACAAAGCACCCATTTTCATAGGAACACAGGATTTTAGAGTGGGAATGGACCCCGCAGTGTGTGGTAGCCAGTTTGAACTGACTTCCAAGAGCCATTGTCAAACTTTCAGCATATTTACACCTTGGAAATCAGAGAATGCTACAGATCAGGGCTTACTTTATTGTTTTGTTATTTCCTTGCTTAATAAGAACAATTAAGTATACTTAAAAATAAAATATTTACTAGGATAGTTATATGCAAATGTTGATGAAATAATTTCTTCCTACTGAATAGCTCAAGAAATGAGGGTAGTCTTCAGTGATTAGCACTATTTACTTTGTAATTAGGATACAAAGGCTCATTCTGAAATGTTTGATTGAGGAGCCCAAATTGAATCTTATGCTAATAAGATGAACATGTTTCATATGAAAACAAAGAAATTGATCGTTTCTATAAAAGAAATGAACGAATACGAAAAAATTAAAATATAGGATCCAGGATTTCATTAGATCATTACAGAAGAAAAAGAAATAGAATGTTGGAGTTGATGGGAACCTCAGACAGAGGGTAAGATATAGTAAAACTTTCAGATGTGGCTCACTGGGTTAAAAGCCTGGTTCCAAAATGTGGTCATTAATAATTTGATGTCAGCTTGGCCAGGGGTCATGAGTTGAGTTCACCAGAGATTTGGGGTTGGCCTTCTTCTGTTCATAGACAAAAGGCTCTGATAGCAGGCTCATCAAATTTGCATTTAACACAAAGCTGGAAGGAAGAGCTACCATTCTAGGTGACAGTCTGCATTTCAAAAGATCTATATAGAATTTTAGCCCATGTTTAATCAGAGGAAATGCAGTAAGGATAAATGCAAAGTCTTACACTTGGGTTCATCAAGTTGATTTCCAAAGTAAGGTATGGAGAAAGCATACTTTGGCTGAAGTTTTTATTGAGAAGACATGGATTTTATTGTAATGTAAGCTGATTATGAGTCAATGATAATGTGATCTAGCAGTCAAAACACTTGATGAAGCATTAAGCTACATAAAGAAGAGCTATGGTGTACAGGGCTAGGGAAGGGTAGTTCTTCTGGCTTCTGCCTTGATTGCATGGCATCTAGATTCTCCTGTTTCTTTCAATTAGCCTTCCTGGGCCACATCTTAGCAAAGACATTGATAAGCCAGAGTACATCCAGAGGAAGGCAATCAGAATGGTGAAAGGCCTTGAATTCATGCTCTGTAAGTTCAGGGGAGGGAAATGAGGGCATTTAGCTTCATGAAGAGAAATCTTAGTAGGGACATTCCAGTTGTCGTTAAATATTTGAAGGACTGTCATGTGGAAGAGGCATGGAAGAGGGATAAATTTGTACTGTTTGGTTCCAAAAAGCAGATTCAGGAGCAAAGAGGGGAAGTTGCAAGGAAGACAATTTGGGAGCTCTTCAAGAAAAGTAAGATGATTGCTTAGTGGGAATGGTGGCTGAGATCATTCTTGTTCAGATGTGCTTTAACCCTGCTCCCCTCTGAGATTTCTTCCACCTCCACAATTCTGTGATTCTATTGCAGTTGACGACCATGGCCGGCTTGATCACATCCCAGTTCCTAAACAGTAGTGTTCTGGTCATTGTATCTGCCACTGTATCTCCTTGGCTTGCTTTGTTTAGTCTGAAGTTGCTACTAAGTATAACTCTCTCGGTTTACTCCATGGAAAGTGAGCCCCAGAGAGGTAAACTTTTTGCTTAAGCTCAAATAGAGATTTAATGGTTCCTAGATGATGAGAATCCAGGCATTCTAGTTCTTGGGCTAGTATTTTTTTTCTACTGTACATGGGACTGTCTCACCACACTGTAGACTCTTGTTTCATCCTTGATTTATTCTAAGTCTCTTAGCAAGTCTCCACATCTATTCAATCATCCATTTTCATAGAGCTGTAAATCTAATCTTTCTGAAGCAGAAGTTGTGTTATGTTCCTGCTTTGTTCATGGGCATTTAGTGGAGTGGATAGAGAACTGGCCTGCAGCTGGAAAGGTCCATCTCTGATACATACTAGTTGTGTGACCCTGGACAAGTCACTTGATCTCTCACTCCTCTAGGCAACTCTCTAAGACTATAAATTGCAGAGAAGGTGTTGACTTGCATTTGTGGAGAGGATTCCTTCACTGAGAAGTTTCCTCACCAGGAGGTTTTCCTGGACTAATTGAAACCTCAGGTTCAGTCCCTCTCTCTAAGCCTACTGCTTACCATCAAATCTCAGTGCCTTAACTAGCATTCAGTATCCTCACAATTGGCAACGGGCTGGCATGTAGTGGGTACTTCAGAAGTCCTTTGACTACCTCCACTTTATCTACATTTTCTCATCATTTTTCTAAATGAGCCCTCTTTTCTTCCCATGCTTATTTATTTCCCACTTTCCCCTGCTCCTCCCCCACTTGTTATTTTTCCCTTCCAAATATTCATGTATGACTTTTGCCCGGAACACCATCCCTTCTCACTTACACACTATATCCCACAATTCTTTCAAAGCCCATGGTGTTTCTGACTTTTAGGAAACCTCCCATGACTTATTCCATCTGACTTTGTTCTTGGTGTGACATAAGAATTTATACATTAGAAGGGATCTTAGGACCGAAAACATCAGAGCTGATCATCTCAGAGCATATCCAAACTGAAGTGAGATCTTAAAACATGGAACTTATAACATCAAGTCAAATAAAAAAGCATTTATTAAGTCCCGACTGTATGTCAGGCATTGTCTTACACACTGGAGATCCAAAATGTTCTCGAGGAGCTCATAATCTAATAGCGGAGGAGACAATGCGCAAATAACCATATACAAATAAGGCATATACAGGGTAACTTGAAGATAATGAACAGAAGGAAGGTAGTAGCATTAAGAGGGATCAGATACTTGTAAATAAAAAGCGGTAAAAATTAATGTAAAAAAAAAAAGAGGGATCAGATATAAGTTTTATAGAAAGTGGGATTTAAGCTGAGACTTGAGTGGGGATAAGCTGGGAGAGCCTTCCAGGCATGGGGGACAGCCAAGGACAGTGCCCGGAACCAAGAGATGGATTGTCTTGTAAGAGGGACAGCCAGGAGTTCACTATTATTGGCTTACGGAGCATGTTGGCCTGGAGGTTAGTTGAATTGGAATAGAGAGAGATTCAGGGCAGGGACAATGGCCAGCAGGCCATTGCAGCAGTCTAGGGATGAGGGCCTTACAGCAGTAGTGTCAGAGTTGAAGGGGCTTTCAAAGTCATTCGAGCCCCTCATTTTACAGGTGAGGAAACTGAGAAATAGAGGAGGTAAAGTATCTTGCTCAAGGTCACACAGCAAGTTATTGGCAGAGCTGGGCCTTGAACCAGGGTCTCCTGATTCCCAGGCCTATGTCTTTTGTGTAGTCTCCAGGCTACATTGTTTTTAATCTCTCTTGGCATGTTGCCCCACTGATGTGTCCTGTAAAAGTGTCCTTCCGCTGTCTGTGGGCCTGCCCTGGCTCCAAGTACCATGTGTTATATTTCTTTTCTAGCTTTCCCTAATGCCTGGTAAAATAGGGCCGTTCCACACACGTTAGGCACACAGGAAATGCCGTTGGCCGACTGACCGACTGACCGAGTAAATGGGTCAACTTGATTGGTTTCAAGTTTCCCGAAGGCCTAGGCTTGTAAGCAGAAGATCTCTGATTAGAATGGATCTCTCTTGGCCCTTATGTTAGGTCTGCATTTAGCCCATAAAGCGCACGTGGCCTCTCCGGTGGAAGCCTCATAGTTTCTCTCATAAAGATGCTGAATTTGAGATAAAAGGCGGTTGAGGGGGGAAGATCCCTCTCCCCCCAATTTAAAATTGTTATTAAGGAAAACTTTAGATTTTTGTCATTCCTTTTACTCACAGAGAGTTGCCTCTGAATCCTCACTCTTGCAAAATCCCTTGGCTTCTGACATATTCCAGTTCTCATTGTTCAGTCACATTATTTAAAATTCTGAAGTGGTGCTCATGTTTGTTTATACTACAGTCATGAACTGCTTAGTACAATGGAAGAGATTGTTGGGAGATTGGCAGTGCCTGTGGTAGAGTGGGGAAGAGGAGGCAAAGGACTTGTGCTCCCAGTCTATCAAACACTGACTGTTGTGTGAGTGGCATCAAGTCACTTCTCTCTGGACCTCAGTTTCTTCATTCATACAACAAATGGACTAAATGATTCCAGGTATAATAATGTTCAAAGGTCCCTTCTAGTGCTAACACTGCATATTCAAAGGTCCCCCTCAACTCTGACATTCTGGGCTCCTGTCTCCCCAGCGCAGTTCTGTTGGCCTCTACTCCAAGGTCCCTTTCAGCTCCGGTCACCTATATTCTAAGGTCCCTTCCACTTCTGATTATCTGTGTTCTAAGTTTCCTTCCAGCTCTGATGATCTAGGTCTCTTCCACCTCTGATCACCTATGTTCTCAAGTTTCTAGCAGGTCTAATGTGCTCTGTGTTCCTGGATCTCTTCCAGCTCTGATGATGAATCATTTTTGGTTCAGTTTTGGTGTTTTTGTTTGTTTAATTTGCTCCACTGTATTATAAACCTTTGGAAGATAACTGGAGAGGGGAAATGTCCCCAAAGTGAAAGAAGGTAGGTTCTTCATACTCTATAGGCTGAATTTGACTTCAATTCCTGACAAAACTCTTGAGAACTTGGTAAAAGGAATGGCTTGGGATCATTTGTCCAGAGAGGCCAGGGTTCCCTGACAATACTTCCAGAGCATCTGACCTCAAGGGGGGGTGCTTGGAGATGTTATTTTTTGCCTAGAGGCTGATGCCCTTGGAGTGCTATTACTTGGATTTCCTCAAGGTATCTGTTGGAAACCTCTCATTATATCCTTGAGACATAGGTTTGAATCCAACCTCAGACACTTAATAGCTATATGACAAAGCAAGTCACATAGCCTCTCAGCCTCAGCTTCTCATCTATAAAATGAGAATAATAAGAGCCTTGTCTCAAAGGATTGTTAAGTAGACCCAATGAGATAATAATGTTAGGCACTTTGCAAAAACTCAAAACCTAGAAAAAATGCTAACAATTGTTATTGTTATTATTGTTGTTGACAAAGGAGAGAGTTGTACAACAGAGTGGATTTTGATGGGGAATATGGAACTGTGTGAATAACAGATTCAGAGAATAGAGAATAAACCTGAAGAAAAGTCTCCAGGGTAGTGTCTTAAGGCTCTGTCCTTAGTCCTGATAGGAACTTTAAGTGTCTATCTGTGATATGAATGAAGATTTATCCAATATTTAAATCAGCTGTAGTTCACTTTACCCAAGACAGTGTCCTTCGCAGGCCTGCCCTTCAGTTTATATTTTGTTTCATTTCAATCTTTTGTATTCTGTTCTATTTTTGTCCTTTCGTTTCTGTTTCCAAAGGCTGCCCTTCAGTTTATATTTTGTTTCATTTCAGTCTTTGTATTCTGTCCCATTTTTGCGGCTTTGTTTTGGTTTCATTTCATTCATTCATTTGTTTCATTTCAATCTTTGTATGCTGTTTCATTTTTGCTTCTGTCATATATAGCTCTTAGTAGATATTCAATAAATACTTGTTATCCAATCAGCAAGCATTTATTAAGCACTTGCTAAGTGCCCAGTACTTACAAAGAAAGGCAAACAAACAAAAAAAAAAAAACTGCCCTCAAGTTGTTCACAGTCAAATGTTTGAATTGGGAGAAGACAATGTACAAACAACTCCGTA
This sequence comes from Sminthopsis crassicaudata, assembly GCF_048593235.1. Taxonomy (NCBI): domain Eukaryota; kingdom Metazoa; phylum Chordata; class Mammalia; order Dasyuromorphia; family Dasyuridae; genus Sminthopsis; species Sminthopsis crassicaudata. The sequence goes on along the minus strand of NC_133623.1, from coordinate 67,347,302 downwards.
CAAACAAGATAAATGTGGAATGAAACAGAGATAATGTCAAAGGGAAAGCACTAACATTAAGATGGGCCTAGTATTTACCACAGCATCTATAAGAGTTGATGCTTTATAAATGCTTGTGGATTGACTAGGAAAGGTTTGTTGGAGATAGCTCCCATTTTCTTTCAATTTTGCTGGCTTTTGATTTTGCACTAATATTTTGGTATTCTTGAATTGTTCAATTTCTCTTTCCTCCACTTATTTTTCAGGGAGCATGTTGTCATCATTGAAAAGCACTATGTGACTTTCCAAATACAAATCAGATCGTTATCTTTCGAGAAACTATTCAGGTCTGCTTATATGTATTTCTTGTCTTTCTAGAAACTGTTTAAGTCAAGTTATGTGTATCTCTTGTTTAAAAAGTATTGACTGATAGATTAGAGGGCCCATTGAAGTATACACCAAAATTGAGTGTCATCCATTTCCTTTTTGCCATGTGACTTGATATATCAATCTCTTTTTTTTCTCATTTAAAAAGTTCAGTTTAATGTTCTTCAATTAATGAAAATATTTCTCTTCTCATTAACTCTTTATTCAACCGGGGGAAAAAGAATAATAAAAACCTTTATAACAATTATGCCTCATCAAGCAAAACAAAATTCCCACTTGGGGTGTGTGTGTGTGTGTGTGTGTGTGTGTGTGTGTGTGTGTGTATGCGTGTTTGTGTGTGAATACCTATAACCATATATCTCTTAATCACACTCTAAGTCCCTCAGCTCTCTGTCAAGATGTGAGTGGAATCATGGTTGATCATTGAGTTGATCAGCATTCTTAAGTCTTTCAAAGATGTTTGCCTTTACAGCTGTTATAGAAATTATTTTCCTTTTTTCAGTCCATGCAAAATCTTTCCTGGTATCTCTGAAACCATCTCTTAATTTTTTACAACACAATAGTATTTTATATATTCTTATACCACAATTTGCTTTTTCATTTTCCAATTGATAGCCACTCCCTTTAATTTCCAATTCTTTACCACCACAAATAGAGGTGCTTAGAACAATTTGTGTACAGATGAGTCCATTTCTTCTTTGTCTGATCTTTTTATTTTGATTGCTTTTGATTGACTATGGATCTCTTTTAGGGTGTCATGTAGTGTTCCAGTCAGTCGGTCAGCAAGCATTTATTTCTTCATTTTGTATGACTGCATGCTGCTATAGATGCCATAATACCATCTGCAAATAGGAAGAAACTTATCATCTCTAGGAATCCCTCTTGCATTTGGAATCAGTGCCAGCTATCTTCCTTATGGGTAGTTAAAAATCAAGATGTTGTTTGTGGATAACAAACCACAAGTTCAATGGGGGGCTAGTATTCTTGAGCAATTGTGTGATCTACTATCAACTATTACTTGTGGAGGCTTAGTTTCCTTACCTTTCATCAAGGCTGCCCTGGAGGGATATATAGATTATCCTCAGATAGATTTTCTAGAGTAGAGAAAGAAGGCCTGTAAGATAGCAGTTATTGACTTACTCTTGATTGTTATTTCTTAGTAATAATAAAAGCCATATTTAAGAATTATTTATTTAATATTTCCCCCTGTTATGTTCAAAATTTTACATTTTTTTTAAATTTTTGTTTAAATTTTTTTTGAGTTCTAGGTTCTCTCCTTCTTCCCTACCCACCATTAATTAAGAAGGCACATGTGAAGTTATGTAGAAAATTTCCATAAAAGTGAAGTTGTGAAAGAAAACATGGATCTCCCACCCTAATGAAAATAAAAACCCTCAAGAAAAATTAAGTTAAAAAGAAAGAAAGAGCTTCAATCTGTATTCAGACACAATCAGTTCCTTTCTGGGTATGGATAGGATTTTTCATCACAAGTCTTTCACAGTAGTTGTGGATGATTGTACTACTGAGTATAGATAGCAAAGTCATTTACAGCTGGTCACCCCAGTACTTTATATAGAGTACATTTTACTTTGCCTGAGTCCATGGGGGATTTTCCAGATTGTTGTTTTTTCCCTGAGAGCATCCTGCTCATCATTTCCCATAGAACAATAATATTCCATCACAAACACATACCACAATTTATTGAACCATTCCCCAATTGATGGACATTCCCTCAATTTCTAGTTTTTTTGCCCTGAGAAGAGAGTTGCTTATTAATATTTTTGTATATATAGGTAATTTTCATTTTCCCCCTAATCTCTTTTGGTATTCATGCAGGGTAATAGTGCTTTTAGATCAAAAGACATGCATGAATTTATAGCCATTTGGGTACAGATAATATCTTTTGATCATTTATCAGTTGAGGGATAAGCCTTACTTTTTTTTTCTTTTTATAAATTTGACTCAGTTCCCTCTGTGTTTGAAAAATGAGGCCTTACCGGAGAAACTTGCTATGAAAATTTTTTTTTTAATTACTATTGCTAACTGTATTTCCTCCCATTTCCTCTCTCCTTTCACTCTATCCCTCCTTGACAAGCTTTTGGCACTGACCACTCCCTCCCCAAATATATCCTTTCTTTTATCACCCTTTTCATATCTCATTCCCCTCCTATTTTCCTGCAGGGTAATATAGATTTCTCTACCTCTATTGAATATATATGTTATTTCCTTTTTGAGCTAATTCTAGTGAGAGTGAGGTTTGCTCATTCACTCTGTCCTCCTCTTCCCCTCCACTGTAAAAGCTGTTTCTTACCTCTTTTTCCTGGCAGGTAATTCACACCATTCCACTTCTTCCTTTCCCCTTCTCCCAGTATATTCCTCTCTTACCACTTCATTTCATCATTTTAAAAAAAGATATTATTCCTTCATATTCAACTCACACTGTGCCCTCTATCCTATATATATATATATATATATATATATATATATATATATATATATATATATATATATATATATATATATATATACACACACACATACACACACACATATATCCTCTATCCTATATATACTCCTTCTAACTGGCATAATAATGAGAAAGTTCTGAGTTACAAGTATCCTCCCATGTAGGAATGCAAACATATAAACTTTATTATTAAGTTCCTTATGATATCACTTTTCTGATTACCTCTTTATGCTTCTTTAGAGCCTGTATTTGAAAATCAAATTTTCCATTCAGCTCTGGTCTTTTCATCACATAAATCCTCTATTTCATTGAATGATCACTCTTTCCTCCGAAAGATTACACTCAGTTTTGCTGGATAGGTGATTCCTAGCTCCATTGTAAAGGGCACATTTTTTTTTCAGAAGCATTGAGTATATTCTACACTTTCAGGTATCTTGAGGTTTGCTCCCTCAATATCCTCAAAATTGTGTCCCTTCCAGCACAGACGTCCTCTGCTTTAATCCAAATGCTCTTCTCATCTTTGTTTTTGGGACTTTGAAGGGAATTAGAAATTTAATGGTGTTTGTGACTTTGACATTGATGGAGACAATGAGGTCTGCTGAGATCCTTGGAAAACCCTAAGAAAGTGTGCTTCGGTCCTTCCCTGCCCCCTGCTCTGACTCCAATCTCACCCAGGCTTTGGCTTCCATCTTACCTATGACCTGCTGATTTGCTTCTGCTCCGTAGTGTTCATTAAAACGCCTCCTCCAAATTAGTACTCTTCAAGGGGAGTGGAATGAGCATAATATTATTATATTATATTAAAATTAATTAATATTAATATATGAATATATGACTAAAAATTGTGCCAGCCAAGAGTTGGTTGACAGGGTTAGGGATATTTAGCTTAGAGAGGAAAAGACTGTGTGTGTGTGTGTATGCATGCAATCACTGCCTTCAGGCCATATGGGAAAGGAGATATGGATATTCTGTTTGTCCCTAGGAACCATCAAATAGAGGTTACAGGGAAGTGGATTTCAGCTTAATATAAGAAAAAAATTTTCCCACCAACTAAAATGAGCCAAACCTGGTAGAATGGACTGCCCTAGAAGATAGTGCCTTCTTCATCTTCAAGTCTGTGAATAAAGACTGGGCCTGTTGTTGAGGGGAATCAGTTGGTCTGGATGACTGCTAAGGTCCCTTCCAACTCTTTCCCATGATTCTAATTCTTCGGGCGTGTTCTCTGCTGATCGATTTGGATCACAACACCTACTTTTCAAATATGTGAATGTGTTTAGATAGATTATATTTCCGGATGTGTTTTCACAGAGGGAATTTGTAATGAGATGGCTATATGACATTTCCGAGTAACCAACAGCTTTTGCTGGTAGTGACCCTTTTAATGCCAGCTATTTGCTGTAACTTTTATAATTTTGTTGCCTAATGGTTTGCTTCATACCACATACTGATCACCATGCTGTTCTTTCTGTCCATTCCCATAGCTTTCTGATGTTCTGTAGAATCTCAGGGTTGGATCTTTCCCCATTTGTTTCTTGTGGTGCTCTTTTGCCCTTTGACATCCTGTTATCTTTGCTTCCACTCTTGGTAATCTGTTTCTTGAAGTTCTCAGTCATGGGAATTGTGTCACTTTTCAAATCCCAGACCTGTCCCATATCACCAACTGCCTATTGCAGATTTCAATCAGGTTGTCTAGAAGTCTTCTAGAAGTGCACCAGTCCAAACAGAACTCATGCTCTCCTCCCTCTGCTCCCCCCAAACTCATTCCTCTTCTGAATTTCCCTGTTTCTGTCCAGGGTACCACCTGGTACTCTGATTTGCCATTCTGTAACCATCTTTGACTCTACCTCTCATTCCTCCCATGTAGTGACTTCATTGCCAAGCCTTCTTATTTCTATTTCCATAATATCTTTTATATGTGTGTGTATTTATGTGTTTTTTTTGATGCAATCAGAGTTAAATATCTGATGATAGATTTGAACTTGGGTCCTCCTGTCTCCAGGGCCAATGCTCTATTCATTTATTTTATACACACGCACACGCACACATATTCACACACCCACACACACTCTTCTTTCTTTATTTTTATTATAGTTTTTTATTTACAAAAGAGATGCATGGATAATTTTTCAGCATGGACCCTTGCAAAACCTTTTGTTCCAATTTTTCCCCCATCCCTTCCCCCAGATGGCAGGTAGATCAATACATGTTAAATATGTTAAACTATATGTTAATATACAATATATACATGTCCATACAGTTATTTTGCTGCACAAAAAGAATCGGACTTTCAAGTACACACTCTTCTTTCTACTTAGACTACACAGCCTGTTTTGGACAACAATGTGGTTGAACTACTGCAATAATCTTTTCTCTCTGTCTAAAGTCTCCCAACTTAACTATAAGCACCATGCTGTCCTTGATTCAAGTACACCTTCTCAGAGTTCCAGCCCTCTACATCTCTATATAGTTACATTTTGCTTTTTGAGTCACTTCAGTTGTGTCTGGCTCTTTTTGACCCCTTTTGAAGTTTTCTTGGCAAAGATACTGGAGTGGTTTTTCATTTCTTTCTCCAGCTCATTTTACAGATTAGGAAACTGAGGCAAATAGGGTTAAATGACTTGCCCAAAGTCACACCATTAGTAATTGTCTGAGGCCAGATTTGAACTTATGAAAAGTACTCAGCACTTTATTCACTATGCTACTTATCTGTCCAATTATACACATAAATGTTGACCAAGTAATCGCTTCCCACTTGATAGCCCAAGAAATGAGGACACTCTTCAGCGATAAGCACTATTTACTTTGTACTTAGAATATACAGGCTCATTTTGAAATGTTTGGTTGGAGAGCCTAAATTTAATCTTATGCTAGTGGGACAGCTAGGTGGCGCTGCAATAGAGTACTTGTATGAAGGCAGAAAGACTCATCCTTCTAAGTTCAAATCTGGTCTCAGATGTAATGAGCTGTGTAACCCTGGACAAGTAACTTTACCATGTTTGCCTCAGTTTCCTCATCTGTAAAACGAGCCAGAGAAGGAAATCATAAACCACTCCAAGGTTTTTGCCAAGAAAACTCAAAATGGGATCATGAAGAGTCGGACAGGACTGAAAAATGACTAAACAATAAATTATATAACTCTAGCTCTGTCAGTCACATAAGATCTATGAAAGGCTTTTAGCCTTATTTTTATTCAATTCCCTGTGTATGTTGGATATTAGACTTTTTTTTTTATCAGAGGTATTTGATTAAACCTCCCCTCCTCTCACTTGGCTGTTTTTCTTCTCATTGAAATGATTTCTTTTCTGGAAAGGTTTTTGAATTTTGTATAATCAAAACGGTCTGTTTAATCTTTTATGATCACCTCTATCCTTCGTTTGGTTAAGAATTCTCCTGAGTATCCTTGTGTTTTAAGATGATGTATTTAAGTAAGGAAACTAGGGATCAAGGAGAGGGAGGAGGAAGCATGATGGAGAACGTTTGGATAAAGATCAAGGAAGGAAGAAACAGAAGTTATAGTATCCTGGGAGTATACTGCAGACCACTTGGACAGAAGGAAGAAATAGTGAGGAGTTGGGGAAATAGTCACAAGGCTGGCCCAGATGTAGCAGTGAGGAGGGACTTCAGTTATGTGGCCATCTGCTGGAGTGCTTTCTCTGCCAAAAGCAAAGCAGCTAAGAATTTCTTGGCTGGCCCTCATGATAATTTTATCCTTCAAAAGATGGAGGAAACCACGAGGGGGAAATTTGATTCTGCAGCTAATTCTCACCAACAAAGAGGAATGCTGAAGTAGAAATTATGGGGACCTTGGGGGAAAGGAGCCACTCCATCTTCAGATTAATGATAGAGAAGGAGAAAAAAGCTGTGTCTACTATGCATCCTCCATTTGGGTAGAGTAGATGTCGACCGCTTAAGAGAAAAGTTAGCCAGGAGTAATTGGCAGGGATCAAGGCTCACACAAACAAATTCTGATGAAAAAGAAAAACAAACTGTCTACAGAGACCACTGTGTCCTTTGAAGGGCTTACGTGTATAATTGTGTGTGCGTATGTGTATATGTCAACATGTACAGCTAGAAGGGTTAGGAATTAGGAAAAAGTTCATGTAAAAGGAAGTGCTTCAATGCCTTGAAAGAAATGGATTCCAAGAGGGATCGATTGGTGAAGAAAGATTCCAGGCATGGGGGAGAGACAGATTGTACAAAGGCAAAGAAATGAAGTGCCATGAATAAGGAACAAGAAGAATGCAGGTTTGGTGGTCTGCTACATGTCTATAACATGCAACATGCCTGTAACATGGAACATTTCCCTTCACATGAAAGGTGTAAAGTGTGATGGAGCTAGAAAAGGCGGTCAGAGCCAGGTTATGAAGGGCTTTAACTACTAAAGGGAGGATTTGGCACAGTTCTCGATCTGGAAAATCTGTGTAAAATGGCCTTCCCTTCATATCAGAGCAGGACTCTGACTTTTTTCTTTTTCTTTTATGGGTCTTTATGGTCCCTTATTGTAAAATTTGAGTGATGTATTTGATCTGTGTCATCGCATGTTGTTGGTGACTTCTGCAAAACTACTCAAATTCCCATTTAATTTCTCCGGCAGACTTGTAATATATTGAGTTTGAGATGTCAATGGGACATCCATTTGGCAATATCTGGCAACATGAGATTAGAGCTCAGAAGAGAGAGTAATGTATATGCATGTCCAGGGAAAAATCATAAAATATTAGTGCTGAGAGAGACTTTTGGGAACATCTAGTCCAGTCTCTTCCTTTTACAGATGAAGAAACTGAGGCTCAGAGGGAGGGAAGTACTCGCCCCAAGTCACACAGCTCCTTAGTGGGGGGAAGCTAGGATTCATATCTAGATCTTTTAACTTTAAGCCCTATTTACCTTTTCCCTATGTTGAGGCCACAGAGGCAGCTGGAGCAGAGTGGATAAAAAACTGGTCCTGGAGGTAGGAATACTTGGATTCAAGTTCAGCCTCCCCTGGCCAAGGGACTTACTCTCAGTGTCCCAGGCATCTCCCTGAGACTTTAAGTTGTAGAGCGGGTTCCAGATGACTCTAGATTCCCCCCTCTTGTTTATTTATTTTTCTTTTGAAGTGCAAAGGCAACTGGGAATTAGATTTCATCAACTTCCTCATGTGAAAACTATTCTGACCTTTTCTCTCTTTCTCCAGCACTCAACTTGGAAGTTATCATAGAGCACCATTATTTTAGAGCTGGCAGGGCTCTCAGAGGCCACCTAGTCAACCAAACCCCCCCTCATTTTACAGAGGAAGAAACAGAGGTCCAGGGAAGGGCCATTGGGTATTGTTTTCCCCCTCAGATTTCATATAGCACTTTGTTTGGCCGTCTTTCTTCATGAGTGTTGCCTACCTTTGTATTATAGTTCTTGGTGTTCGTGTCTCCCCTATTCCTTTGTTGATTAGCAATTCAGGGAGAGGAAGGTGTGTGTTATGGCTGTGTTCGCATCCCCCCACTGAACTTGCTGCTTTTCCCTTAGCAGGGATTTGTTGAGTTGTGTGTGTGTCTGTGCGTCCAGCTGGAGTTTCCATTTCTGCTGTGCTCTTTTGATTGCTGATGGTGCCGCACTTCATCCATTCCATGTGTAGTTATCAAGCTGACCATGTACACCGGAGCAGATGAGTCTAAAATCCGGACCCTTCCCGTAGAAAACTTGCAATCCAAGAAGGAGATGCTATATCTGCAGATGAAGAGAATCTTTTTCTTCCAAGATCTGGGATTTCATTAGTGAAGCTACTCCCTCTGCTGGATGAAAACCCTTAATGCTTAAATGAGTTACTGTGGCCTTAATTCACCACTCCAGAGCTGGAACTCGGATGAGCCTTTATAAACTTAGTCTAATCTTCTCACAACGGATATGTGCCGGGCCTCAAGGCCTATCTAGCTTGATAGGGTCTTCCAGAGATCGTGTCTCTTGTACCATTGTGGCCTCCAAGTCTGCGGGATCAGCTTGTCCACAAAGAAATCTGAATAAAGACTACTGGAGCCTTGAGGGAGAAAAGATCACTCTGAGCCTGAAATGTCAAGGGAAGCCTCATGGAGGAGGTGACATCTGAGTTGGATTTTATTTTTTTATATTTATATTTTTTTTTATCATAGCTTTTTATTTACAAGATATATGCATGGGTAATTTTTCAACATTGGCCCTTGCAAAACCTTCTGTTCCAACTTTTCCCCTCCTTCCCTCCACCCCTTCCCTAGATGGCAGGTAGACCGATACATGTTACATATGTTAAAGTATATGTTAAATACAATATATGTATATATGTCTAAACAGTTATTTTGCTTCACAAGAAAAATCAGACTTAGAAATAAGGTAAAAATAACCTGAGAAGGAAATAAAAAATCCAAGTGGAGAAAAACAGGGAATGGAAATGCTATGTTGCGGTTCAGACTCATTTCCCGTAATTCTTTCACTGGGAGTAGCTGGTTCTCTTCATTATTGAACAAATGGAAGTGATTGGGTTCATCTCATTGCTGGAGAGGGCCACGTCCATCAGAATTGATCATCACATAGTATTGTTGTTGAAGTATATAGAATGATCTCCTGGTCCTGCTCATTTCTGATATGTAGGAGACAGGGGGAAAAGAGGGCATTTGAACCATTGGGAATGGCATAAGAAAGGTACAAGGCATAGATGGATGTATTTAGGGTCAGTATGAAGTCCTGTTAGGCCAGAACATGGCAGGTATTTGTCTGGAAATATGGAATAGAGCAAAATAGTGGAAGGCCTTGAGTGTCAACCTAGCTATGGACATTTATATCTTCCATTTTTTTTTGTTTTCCTAGCATCTTTTGTTTTCATATCATATTTATTTCTGCATATATAAAGGTAGAGTGCTTGAGCAAATCAGATCAGCCACCCCACCCTTAAAGTAAGTAATGGGCTCCAACCATTAAAGCAGTCTCATTCCTAGGCTTTAGACTAAGTGTGAAATGTCTTTGAAAACCGTGGTGGAAATAAAATTATGCCAGAAAGGAAGTCTGCTCCATTTGATTGAGGGATTTCATTATGCTCGAGTCTTCTATAAAATCAGTGAGTGAACTGGAACTGGGGATTTCCAGTAAGTAGCAAGCCAGCAAAATTATAGAAAATTCTTGAAGAGGAACAGCACTGAAGAAAAGGAGAGGTCTTGGCTTCAGTCTTAGTCTAGGTATCTACCTCCCCCTTCCTCTCTGTCATTCCTGCTACCTCCCTCACTCCCCAACTTGGACTGGAGTCTTTGAGGAGACATTCTTATCTCCCCATTCTTTGGGGCAGATTTTGGTTACTCTCTCTCTCTGGGCAGCTGGGGGAAGACTGGATAGAGCTCTGGGCCTGAAATCAGAGTTCAAATCCCGCCTCAGACACTTACTAACAGTGAGTGGACAAGTCAATCACTATTTCCCTCAGTTTTCTCAATTGTAAAATAGAAATAATAACAGCACCCACCTTGTGGGGTTGTTGTGAGGATCAAATGAAGTAATATATGTAAATGGTGCTTAGTTCAGTAGCTGGCCTGTATTAAGTGCCTTATAAATGCTTATTTCTTCTCCTTCCTCCACTTAAAATTTTCATGGACAGGAAAGGCCGTCTTAAGCTTAGTAATGCAAAGTTAACTGATCAAGGGTAGCACCCTTAACTCCTCACTCTCATCAGCTCACCTATCCAGTCCATTGACTAATTTTGCCATTTCTACCTTCATCACATCTCCTGTATACTTCTCTGTCTCTGTCTGTCTGTCTCAGTTTATGAAGCCACCATAGTAGCCCAGACCCTGTGAAACTCTTGCCTGGATTACTATAGTAGTCTTCTAATGACCTCTCTGCCTTAAGTCACTTTTCTCTTCAATCCATGTTCCACTAAGCTGCCAAATTTTCTTTCCTAAACAGTATGGGCAGCTACGTGGTGCTGCAGTGGATAGAGCACCGAGCAGCAAGACACACCTTCCTGAGTTCAAACTGGCTGTGTGACCCTGGGCAAGTTATTTTGCCCTATTTGCCTCAGTTTCCTCATCTGTAAAATGAGCTGGGGAAGGAAATGATAAACCACTCCAGTATTTCTGCCAAGAGAACCCCAAATGGGGTAATGAGAAGGGGGACATGACTGAAATAACTAAACAACAACAACCAGTCTGCTCATTCCCACCCCCACCCCCCATTCAGCAAATTTCTTATAATCCATAGGTTGTCCTCTGTTAGGCATTTAAGGTTGATGACTTTGTGCAGCTGTTTGGCTTAAATCTAATTCACTCATAAGTCAGGGTACCATGTGTGAGGTCACTAGTCCTCTTCTAAAACGAAGGATGAATGATTATAGTAGCAAAGTCCTGACCCTTTTCTACTTTTTGAATCATTCTATACTTAGTTCCCACAAACTTTATGATCCAGTTACTTGCCCGATTTGCCGTCTCTCCTGTGCAATACTCCATCTCTTGCCTCCATGCCTTTGCAATGCTGCCCCCTCTCAGCCCTGTACCTGGAGTGCTCTTCCTTAGCTTCCTCAGTTTCCTTTGTGACTCAAGGCAAAATCCACCTTCTGTATGTCTTTTCAACTGCTATTACCTTCCGTCTAATCTCTCTAATGTCATGTATTTATCTTGATATTTATATGTTGTCTCTCCTGTTTGAAAGTGAGGGCAGGGACTGCTTTTCTTTTCTTTGTATCCTTAGTGTCTGGTACATTGTAAGTACTTAATCTGCACTTGTTGACTGATTGAACGTTGGTACAGCTGAACGAGCAGAAGGTAAAAGAATGAGTGGATACGTATTTTCCTTATTCGATTACTAGTGATCTGCTAACTAAAATCACACGGCACATGCAGCACCTTGCAAGGTTGTTTTTTCTATTTCCCCAATCTTGGTCAATATCACAATCAGCTGATAGCCCGTCAAATAATGAATCACAGGGTGGTGGTTTTTTCTTGGTTTGTTTTTGCTGGAGATTTTTTCTAAGTGATTGTTTTAGAGGAGAAAGGGAAGAAGACAGGAGGGAGTTTAACAAGCAAAAGAGAAAAGGTCTGATTGTTAATCCAAATGTTTCCAATGTTGATTGGAGGACACAAAGTATGGAGACATCTCTTCATCATAAAGTAGGCCTTTCAGGGATGCTCTAAGGGAGAAGGGATTCTAGAAGGGCAGTTCTCTTATCTATAGCTGCTTGTGAAACATTTTTTTCTAAGGGAAAGCGAATAATTCAAGATCTCTAGGATATTTATTACTTTGTAATTTTAGGGCCCCCTCCAAAATCAGCAAAATGTGAATGCATCAGGGATGCAAATGGAGGGACAGTTTTGACAGGAAAAAGAGAAATCTCTCCCATTTAATAAATTATTAAATACTCTCTAATCTCTATCTTGCCTCAGTTTCTCTGGCATTACAATATGAGGTGGCTGAAGCAGGTGCTGTGGAGACGTAGAGCTTGATCAGACATCAAAGATGCCGAGGTCATCCTCTGCATCCTGGACCATTGCCTGCCATTTTGACTTTTGTTTCACCATTGGACCTTAGTGACTCTGGAAGAGAGAGAGTGAAGTTGACCAGCTTCATGCAGTTCTGTTTCATCTGCAAGTCAAGGCATCGCCTTGTGATGTCAGTGGTCCTCTTCCAAAATGAAGGACAAAAAACATCTATCATGTGCTTGGTGTATAAGAGATACTTAGGAAATGCTTGCTGATTGGTTAATGGTGCTTCCTCCCACTAAAGCATAAGCTGCTTGAAGGCAGAAACTAGTTCATTTTTGTATCTGTCTACATAGTATCTATCACAGCTCCCAGAAACAAAGGAGGTGCTTGATCGGAGCTTGTTGATTCATTGATTTGCTGAAAAGATTCTATAAGGGCAGGAAGGTTTAGGTGAGAATAGGAAAAAGACTAAGTATAAGCTGTAGTTCTGTAATTACTCCCTTTCCTCTTAAAAAAGTCCAACCATTGAAATTCATTTATGGGTGAAGGGAGAAGCAATTAAAATCTTTGTTAAATCTTGGGGGTGGGGGTGAACCAGAGAGTGGACTCCTTCCTGAAGGGCTGCATGACTGGCCACAATCGGCCTTGACCAGCTGACCGGCCATGACTGGCCAAAGACATGGGTGGACTTGGCCTGTGGAAAGTTGAAGGCGCTAGGATTGTTTTCCACAAGCACGGCCAGTTTTGTGTTCTTTCTTGTGATGAAATATGGAAGCTGGACTGGCGTGCTGCTCATTTTATTTTCTTTGTGTCAGTGATTTGTAGGGGAAATGTTTTAGGGGAAGTCTAATTCTAAAGGTGGAAACAGTGAGAAGCCATGATAACCTGGACAGCCTTCCCCAGTTGCCATAGACTTACTCTGAAATGTGGTCCATTCCAGATTCCTAGATTTTAATTGTCTGAAACAAAGTGCTTTTGGAAATGAAAAACAAGCCAAATGGTCAGCTAATCCCCAGGGAGTTCTGATGTTCTAGTTAATCTACCTGGAAAAGTTTTATGTAGTCCTGCTCATATTAGAAGCATGTTTTAGTTAAAAGGCGGAGGTCACATTGCCTTCCTTGTATCCTTTCCCTTCGTCCCAGAAAGCAATCAAGCAAGCTGGTTGACTTTTGCACACAGTAAGATAAGCTGGTTGTCTGCCAAGAGTAAATGGTGGGGGAGAACTGGTCCAGGATGAGGAAGAAGCAGAAAAGTGCCAGTACTTTCCTCTACTGGTGGGGGCTGGGTCATAGGCTGAAGGACCCACTTTATTGAACAAGGTTTTCTCACCTATGTGTACCCACTGTGGGGTACGAAGCAAATGAGGTGAAAACATCTAGAGTGACCCTCCTGGTCAGAAAGACCTGGGTTCAAGTCCCCTTCCAGCTCCCACTGACATCTCCTTGGCTCTCAGCTGCTTCTTCCTCTGAAAAAAGAGCAAGTCAATTCTATGGCCTCTGAAGTCCTTTTCAGCTCTAGGTCTAGAAAACTTATATGTGAGCTTTCTGTGCCTCAGTTTCCTCCTAGTTAAATGAGAGGATGGGACTCTCTCTCCAAAATCCCTTCTTATTCAAGATCTCTGCTCCTACTAGAAAAACATGTCAAAATCTATTCCCAGGGAGGTAAGGGGAGTAGTTTAATCCTTTTATGGGAACGATGGCGTGCCATCCAAATTGAGCAGTGGCCTTTTGGGGGGGAGTAGCCCTGGAAGCTAGGACAACTGAGTTGGGAGATGACAAAGAGCAGGTACTGCTGGGATCTCTAAGGACTGTACCAATTCCTGTCCCATTTGGAGGCGGCCAGGGGAAAAAAGGCAAGGTAAAGTAGAATCGCTGGATTGGGCCAGACCAGTTGCTGCTTGTAGAACTGACTGTTCACAGAGAGAGGAAGAGGAGGAGGAAGAGGAGGAGACAGACAGAAATAGAGATAGAGAGAGATACAGAGACAAAGAGATAGAGAGAGACACAGAGAAAGGGAGGGTGAGAGGGACAGAGAGAAAGACACACACACAGAGATACAGCCACAGAGACAGAGAGATAGAGTGAGCAAGCCAAATAGGGGATCTGGTCATTCTTCGATGACTTTCTCTGTGCTCTTTTTGTTCCCTTGCATTGCATATGTCCCTGGAGAAGTCTGGTGTGCCTGGATGGACTGTGGATTGCCTGAGTTTTGGGAGCCTAGCAGAGGACTCAAGAGTTGGCAGAAATCCCCCTGTGTTATAAGAGTGGCAGCAGCTGCACATTTTAAACTCTTCCCTTTCCTCTTTGGTGTATCTGGGTCAGGGGTCGCTGGATCCTGACAGCTGGACTAGATAACTAGATTAATGGCTCAACTCTGACTTTGAACCCTGCTCGCTTTATGACTGTGGACAAGTCATTTAATCTCAGTTGCCTCTTCTGTAAATTGGGAGTAAGGAGAAGGTTGTCATGAGGAGATAATGTATGTCAAGCAGTAATTCTTAATTTGAGGTCCATCTACTTGCCTTAAAATATATTTGGATAACCTTATTTCAGTAGAATCAATTCTTTTCCTTTATAATACGATGTAGTTTTACAAACATAATTCTGAGGAGGGCTCCATAGACTTCACCAGATTCCCAAAGGGCTCCAAAGGGCAAAAATGTTAAGAACACCTCATGTAATGCTTTTTGCAGTCCTGAAAGTACACTGTAAACACCAGCTCTTCCTTTTCCTTTTCACCTTCTCCACTGCTCTCATGGAGCTTAGTCTAGTATGTGGGATGGCCAAATTTAATCCAAGCCTGGAATATGATTCCAGATGGATATAGGGGAGAGGAATAGGAACTATGATTTCATTAGGCCAGGGAACTCGCAATTGGAGGGAACTCTCTATGAATTCAGATTGGCATCTTCTCAGAAACTTCTGGTCTTAGAAAGTGGCCTAAAGCACAGATATGTTAAGCAGTTTGCCCAGGGCCACACAGCTCCTGTTTGGAGAAGGAAAAAGACATGGATAAAGAGGCTGCTTAGATTTTTTTCACTTAAGAAGTGAAGTAAAAACTTAAAAGTACAGAAAATAGAATCAAGGACAAGTAACAGGAAATGAATGTAAGAGTGGCCTTGTAAGTGGAATATCAGGGGGCTGAAGTTCAGAATGAGTTGAAGCTGGTGAGAAAAACTAAGGACCCTACAGAAGAGGTTTTCGAGGGGAAGTGAAGAATATAAAAGAAGGTCTAGGCCAGGGGTTCTCAAACTACCACCTACGGGCCAGATGCAGCCTGCTGAGGACGTTTATGTGGCCGGCTTGGTTATGGCAAATGGGCTGAGGGGCGGAGACAGAGGGTGAGCTTTTGTTTTTACTAGAGTCCGGCCCTCCAACAGTCTGAGGGACAGTGGACTGATCCCCTATTCAAAAAATTTGAGGCCCACTGGTCTAGGCCCACTGCCTGGAGTGGATAGGCAGATAACAACTGTCAAATGTCTTCTGTGAGGCAGGGCAGAGTACATAGAGCCTCCATGCATGGCACTAGGCCCTGTTGAGTGATACCTCAGCTCTTGGCTGGGCAAATGACCACACGCCACATTTTGAATTGCTCTCTTCCTAGAAGAGACTCACTATAGCATAATGGAGAGCCACCTCAAAGTCACAGAGTCACAAAGATCTGAGTCCAAATGTTCCTTCTGTCACTATCACCCTGGGTAAATCACTTTGGCCTCTCAACATTCTAGGTTGCTCTTCTAAGCATAGAGAAGATGCTGACCTGCTTTGTTAGAGGGAATTTCCTCATCTGGGAGTTCCCTATACCAGTCAAAGCATAGGTCCACCTCTAGTTTATCTTTCCTTTTTCCTCCCCCTTTTCCCCCCAAATGAGTCCTAGCCATTTGTCACTAGTTCCACGATACTTAATCTTGGTTTTTGCCTTCTTTTATTTCTAGGTTACTCTTCAGCTGTGCAGAAATTTTCTCAGACCCTGCAGTCCTTCCAGTTTGACTTCACTGGGGACACGCTGACAGATGATGAGATTAACATTGGTAAGTGTTTTCCTTTTGTTGAGGATGGAGCCCCATGTGCCCAAGGGTCAACTTTCCTCCTGAGGAGGGAGGTAAGTCCTAGATGAGTTCCCAAGTACCCATGACTCTCCCAACACAAATCTGGGATCTGGGATCCGGGATCCGTTGGAGACCAATTCCTCCCCTCAGGTGAAAAATTGCCATCTCTCATGGCATTCTGCAATACCAAACATGATCCATATGGAGATCCTAGAAGAAGCAGGGGTTGGTGATATTGCAGTAAAGACCAGTTTGTACTTTTGTAAAAAAGAAATTTCACTTGCTTATTCTGAACTTTAAAAATACCCATAAATTGAACATTTCCATATTCAAGGAGAAAAGGAAAATGAGGATTGTTTGTGAAACTCTGAAGCTCTATTACAGACAGATTACTTTTCATATTGTGTGTATGATAAATTCAATCTGTGACTTTCAAAGTAGTCCTGCTGGTTTTTCCCTTCTGATGGTCTTTCTGCTTTCTTCAGTTTTTTTTTCCATTGAATGTATCCAAAAAAATACCAATCTTCTTTTTCGGCTTTTTTTTGCAATGGAGGGACAATCCCATCGTTACTCTTCCTCTTCGTTTTCCTCACCCACCTGATAAAAAGAAAGAAAAACAAAGTTATTATAATTAATATACATAGTCAATCAAAGCAGATCCCCATCTTTCATGCCTAAAAATGATTTCTCCTTCCTATTCAGGAGGTGGGTAGCCTGCTTCATCCTAAGGACTCTGGAATCCTGGTTGGTTATTGGTTAATGTGTGTGTCTGTGTGTCTCTGTGTGTGTGTGTGTGTGTGTGTGTGTGTGTGTGTGTGTCTGTGTGTGTGTGTGTGTGAGATACATACACACTCCTCCTTGGTTAACTATACAGGATTCTTTTAATCTTTCAAAATAATTTGTCTTTGCAATGTTGTTTTGATTGTGAAACTTGTTCTCATGATTTGGTTCACTTCATTCTGTATCAGTTCATACAAGTCTTTCTCAGTTTCTCTGCTTCCATCCCTTTAATCATTTCTTACAGGACAATCCTATTCCATTCCATTCAGATACTGTAATTTGTGCAGCCATTCCCCAATGTATGGGCATCCCCTTAGTTTTCAGTTTTTTGTCGCTGTTAACAGTTACTAGAAATCTTTTTGTACAAAATAGGTCCTTTTCCTCTGTCTTTGTTCTCTTCAACTGTGTAATGAGATTATTTGCTCAAAATTGGATTGCATTCTTGGAGATAGGTCAATAGCAGCATGGGGATGTGGGAAGACTCTTTTAAGAAAGAAATCCTCTGAATGGAGCTGGAAAAGGACTCCAATTCTCTCACAAAAGCAGCTTATTTCTACTTATATTTGCTGTGCATTTTGGTCTACATTTCAGGTTCACTGCTGAACTACATCATGGTTTAGCCCACAGCAATATTATCTGTTTCCCCACCTAGTGGCAAGGGCAGGAATGGGGTAGATTTTAGAACAAGGGCAAAGAAAAGTATCTTATTGCCAGCTTTATATGGATCGGAGGCTAGTTTCTAACATGGAATCACTCATGTCAATGAGAGAGGAAGCAAGATGCTTGGTCTCTGTCTCTTTGTCTCTATGATGGGAAATTAACCTCTTACTCTCTGGTGAAAATTCAACTGGCACGTTTTCTTGACTACTTCTACCCACCCCACCCCCCCCAGACTCCCAAGAGAACTGAGCTAGCTCTATGACTCCAATGACTCCTATTTCCTCCACAGATTTTTACACAGTTTCTCTACGACTTTTGATATTTCTGATATTTTTGATATTTTGATATTTCTAAATTTGATATTTAGGCTCCCTTAGGAAGGTCATCAATTTGGAACTCACAGAATAAATAGATTGCCTTGTCATCGACCTGCATTGTTTATGTTGTTACCGGTTTTGCTTTTTAAACAGTGCCCTGGGCACGTGCCACATGAGTTATCCTTTTGCTTCTCCAAAGAAAATATTGAATTAAGAACTCTTTTTCCAGAAGGTATGACGCTTGGACTCAGGAACTTTTGGAACTTGGAATTCTCTTTTTGAAACAGCTTCCAAAACTGGTGCTGCCCAGGACTTTTCAATTCTGTGGTTAGATTCTGGGATCAAGCTTTAAGGAAACACCTCCCTACCTTTTATATGAGTGTGTGTGGTTCTGGAGCAGTGCCCTTGAATTTTTAGGGCTGAGATTAATGAACATTTATAATTCTGTCCATTTACTCCTTTCTGAGTCACCCTTCATTTTTTTCTTAATATTGAGGTTGTCCTTTAGACAAATTTTCAACTTTAGCTTAGGTGATTTCCCTTTAGTAGCTTGAATTCACTTATTGTACAAATTGTACAATTGAACAATTGTATTGTTCTTGTCTTGTGTTGAGCATATTCCTTGTTGGGAAATTAGGGCTATAGAAACATTTCACAGTCTTCTCTCTGAGGTTTTGTGAAGAATTCCCTTGATCTCAGTCTCTTTCCGTAATGTAGGGATGTCTCTTCTGCTGCCAGTGTGGAAGTTGGGAAGAAATTATTATTATTATTATTTTTTGAATTCAGAAAGTAGGAAAAAAATCAACAAAAAGACATTAGAGAAAAAGAAAACAGTGATGTCCACTGATTGAGAATGGCTGAGTAGATTGTAGTATTTGAGTGTAATAGAATATTATTGTGTTATAAAAATGATGAAGGGGATAGTTTCAGAAAAACAGGGGGAACACTTGTATGAACTGATTTAAAGTGAAGTGAGCAGAACCAGGAGAACATTGTACCTAGTAATAACAATATTATACAATGACCAACTGTGAATTAATTAACTATTCTCAGCAATACAATGAGCCAAGACAATTCTGAAGAGCTTATGATGAAAGATGCTATCCACCTCCAGAGAAAGAAGAGAACTGATGGGAATCTGAATGCAGATTGAAACAGACTTTTATTTTTAAACTTTCTTTATTTTTCTTGGGTTTTATTTTCTTTTTTGCCTGTGTTTTCTTTTACAACAGACGGATACAGAACTATGTTTTGCCTGACTTTGTATTTCTTATACTTCTCATCAAGGAAGCTTGCTTGCAATAAGGCAAAGGAGGGAGAGAGAGAATTTGAGCCTCAGAGTTTTCAGAAAGAAATGTTAAAAATTGTTTTTAAATGCAATTGGGGGAAAATAAAATAGAAAATAAACAAAATAAAATCTATTTTGATGACCGTGTTTCTAGCTTAAAAAAAGATCTTACTTTGAATCCCATCCCAGATGTGTACTATCTGTTATTCCAGAAAGTCACTTAATCTCTTCCTCATCTGTAGTGATAATAATAATATCTCCCTCTTAGGGTAGTTGTGAGCATTAAAACTCAGGAGTACCTAGGTTCAAGTTCAGCTTATTTGGGTCACTTCGATTAAATCACTTAGCCCTTCATTTCCCTTCCCAGACTTCTCTGTAAGATGCAGAACAGGCACTGGTCTGTCTTGGGAAAGGAGTTTCCTTATTAGTGAGTTTCCATACCAGTGAAATCACTGGTCCAGTCGCTACTCACCATGAGATTAACACTATTGACAGTAGTCATAGGCTGGGCCTGAGGATTAAAAGGTCTGAAAGGATGGCATGATGTAAGGCCTTTGGTTCCCCTCAGTTTTTCTAGCACAGGGCTCAGTAAGTTTTGTTCTTTTTGCTCTGATTTGGAGGTGGACTGACTGAACATAATACCTGTGGGTGTCCTTGGCCAGTCTGGTCTGTGGTTGGTCTGATTGAAGTTCATTCTGGGATCTTGTTAAAAAAAATCAAACTAATTAGCCTCCTTTTCTGTTTTTTTTTTTTCCCTTACAGCGGAATCTTTTAAGGAATTTGCTGAGCTCCTCAGTGAAGTTGAGAATGAAAGGATGATGATGGTAAGTATTCACCACTGAGCCTCTAAAGGGCTCACTGGAAGGGGCAAGCATGTTAAGTGCCTCCAGGAGGGAATTTGGGGGAGGAGGGAGTTACTTCCCAGGTGGTCCTCTTCTATGTGAACTCCATTTTCTCAGTATTTCTGCTAAGCTAGAGGAGGTCTGGTACTGTGGTTTCCTTTGTAGCAATCAAGATACTTGAATAATCGGACTTGTTTGTAGGATCTCAAGTGCTCATCATGGGAGTTTGCCATCAAAGCAGCTGCAAATTAGTATGGAAATCCTGTCTCTGTTTGCTTCAGCTAGAATAGACTTCAGAAGAGATGAAATTAGGCTAGAATAACAATCTTGAACACAATGATGTTTTTTTTTAAAAATTAACTGAAGAATTAAAAAAACCTTACAAACCAAGGAATACCATCAGCAAATATTCCAAACACAAATTGCGGTGACTTAGCCAGAGCTCTGACTTTGAAGTCCCCAAACCTCTGCTTATAGCCTAGTTTTGCTGGTGCAGAATTTAGACCTGGGAGGGGCCTTAGAAATGACCTAATCCCAAATTTTATGTGACATTGTTCCTGTTATATTACCACCAAAAAAAATCACTCTTTCCACATGCTTCATCAAACACAAATCATTTTCTTTGCTCATCTTTTCATTTAAATAAAATTAAGATTTTATCACACAAACGGGGAACACAATAAAATAATATGACATATTGATTTGTCAATAAAATCACTTTCAAATGGTCATATTTGTGACTTATACAAGTATTAGCCATACTAATATTATCAAGGAGATGATAAATGGGCTTGTTTTTTCAGCTTGGTTTCTTCAAATGTGATGTGTGGATGTCAATTTAGCCATTACTGAAATCTCTATTTTCTTTATAAAGCTTGTAGCTGAAAATCCATCTTAAACTTACAGAATGTTGTTAAACAGTGATAAAATTTGTATAGCTTTGTTAGATAAAGCAGAGAGCCATTTAGTCCCTTATAACAAAATATGATACTTCTTTCTATGTGGCCTTCCAAGATAAGTCCATTACTTCTTGCTAAGATAGAATAAATCAAGCCCCCAAGAATATTTTTGATACCTACTCTTTGCCAAGCACTGTGTTAAGCATCAGGTATACAAAGGAGCATAGAAAGTAATGGGGGAAGACTTTAGGTAAACACCTATATAGAAACAAGATCTAGAAATATATATATATATATATATATATATATATATATACACACACACACACACACATATGTATACATATATATGTATATATACATACATATACATATATGTATGTGTGTGTTTATATGTTTATATATGTATATGTGTATATACGTATATGTATGTATGTGTGTATATATATATATATACATATATATATATATGTATATATATATATGTAGGATTTAATCAACAAATGGAAGGAGATGACATTGAGAAAAACTGGGAGAGGCTCTTAAAGAAGGTGGGCTTTTAACGGAGAGTTGCAGGAAGCCAGGAGGCAGAGATGAAGAGGAAGAAAGTACCAGGCTTGGGAGGCAGCCAGGAAAAAATACCCAGAATCAGGAGACAGAATGTTGTATTAGAAGAACACTGTCAAAAAGGCCAGTGTCCCTACATTGAAGAGTGCCTGATAAGGTGTGAAAAGACTGGAAAGGAAGGAGTAGGAAGGCTTGGAATATCAAAGAGAAGTTTTTTTATATTTTATCTTGGAGTAATAAGGAATTTATTTACGTTTTATAAGTTATAATTTATATATTTTTATAAATGTATAAGGTAATAAATTGGAGTTTATTGAATAAGGGGAAGGGGTAACATGGTCAGACCTGTACTTTAGGAAGATCCATCTGACAGGTGAGTGGAAGATGGATTGGAGTGGGGAGAGATCTGAGGTGGGGGACCAACTAGCAAGGTATTAGACCCATCCAGGCATGCATCATTGAGGTAGTAACAGTGTCAGGGGAGAGGAGGTATCCAGGATAGATATTGTGAAGGCTGAGAAGAAAGGAATTGGTAACTGATTAGTTATATGGAGTGGGAGTAGATGAGCCTTCCAGGATGATACCTAGGTTGGGAGCCTCAGGGACTGGGAGGATGGTGGTGCCATCTACAGGAATAGGAAAGTTAGGAAGAGTAAGACCAATTCAGTTATATTTGTCCATGGCAAATGAGTTCCATTTCTGTTTTTATTTAGAGATATCTAGATCTTTAAAATAAAATAAGAATTTGTTTCCGTAGACTAGGTCAAGTGATGAATAAATTGGTCTTTATTTTGTTCTATGTTCAGGTAGTTTTTAAATTTTGAAACTATCCCAAGTCATTTGTTTAACACTTTCTCCATAGCTGTAACTTTTTCATAAATGCAATCATTGTATGTTTCTGAATCAGAATAAGGATTTGAGGTCCTCAAATTGATTTATTTGAGTACTCAATCTTTCCATCCATAAGTTTTAGGAGGAAATTTTTATTATAAGATGCATTTGTTTCATCTTTATGACTACCACCCAGAAAAAATGGTTATTCTTTCACTTCCAATCCTCTTTCAAGAGCTTTGGCACAAGGAAACCAGCACATTATACACTAGTGCCCTATTGCTACATTTCCAAATGAGTTTTTCAGAGAACTTTCTTTTTAATGGACTTTTTTCTCCAAAGTTGCTTAAAACTCTTGTAAAATCTCAGAAACCTTTGTGTAGCTCTTGAGTGATATTTTTCAATGCATGTGATTGCTTGGGAAGTGTGTAGTGTGCCCAGATTGCCCATTTTTAAGTAGTGCTTTGGCCCAATTTCAGTGTAACTCTATCAGTGAAAGGTCTTACACAATTCTAACAGTTTATACAGTTTTTATCCAAAAATCATGAATTTAGATTAACCGTCTTCTCAACTAACTATCCATTGTTACGTCTTCCCTAATGTCAGTCCCAGTATCTTTATATCTCTTATTTTATTCACTATTTATGTGCTGTAAGATAGGAAGATTTTAGATTCTCATCTGATCATGAAGATTTTCATCCAGAGGGCATTGCTACTTCCATGTATTAAGGAATAAGCATTTATTAATCACCATTATGTGATTAATGTGCCAGGCATTGTGTGCACTACTTTACAAATATCACGTCTGATCCTCACAACACTCTTGAGAGGTAGGTGTCATTTTTATCCCCTTTTTACAGTTGAGGAAACACAGAGGTGAAGTGATTTGGCCAGGGTCATATAGTTAGTAAATATCTGAGGCTGTATTTGAATTCGGATCTTCCTGACTCCAGGCTCAGTGCTCTGGCACCAAAATCTATGCTACCTAGTTGCCTCAATTATTGCCATTATTAATATACCAGATGTATTATTATTATTTTTTGTAATAATATATACTATGATAATAATATAATAATCTATAGAAAATTCTTTTTTAAATTACCATTCAAAGCTGCTTTTTGCATGGTTTTCTAATTATCATTTCATCCTAATCAATAGCTATCAATAGCATTACCTTGTCTCCTGTCATAATATTTCCAGTGGAAAGTTTTATAGATAGCAGAAATCTTTGTTGCAAGACATTTTCATGGTGCTATGTCATTGTATTAGCTTTCATCGGCACCTAAGTGGTCTTTGCTTTCTCCCAACCCCACAGCAAAACTTATGAATGACAATCCAAAGTAAACTAGATTATATTTTCTAGATTGGAACTCTTTCCTTTCCATTTCTGTATTTTTATTCCCTAAGCTGCATCTGTGTTCTTTTGTTTGTATTAGTTTCAGCTGTTCCATTGGCTTGACTTCAAATCCATTATGAAAGGAAGTTATTTCCCTCTGAAAATGAGAGGTAATAAACATCTAATACAAATTTAAATTTAACTCTTGAAATTTCAAATTAATCTCAATAATAATTCTTCAGCTAATTCAGCATTGGCAGGATTTGGGAAGAAGCAGCTAATTCTATTATACTGACTAAAATGAATGATGAGAAATATAACAAATATCATCCTATTTTTTCGTACACTAAAATTGTTTTGATAAATAGTGAGTTTCTGTTTTTTTTTTCCAGAAACTCTGAGCATGTTTCCTTCCCAGACTGAATCTTTCATGAAGGCAAACTAGGCCATCTTTTGCCTCATTTCTTATCTAGCATTAAGAAACTGAATCACTGAATGGGTGTTGCCTCAGACACTTAAGACCTGGGAGAGATCTTAGCTTAAAAAGGCCAAGGTCCTCCACTTCATCTGGAGCCATCACCAGTCATCCTGACCTATGTCTTGCCATTGGACTCAAATGAATGTAAAGGAGAGAGTGAGGCTGAAGACTTTGCACAACTCCATTTCATTTACAAATCAAGACTCCCCGTGTCATCGATTCTCTTTGAAGGAACGAGGAACAATAATATTGTTTAAGTTTGAATTTTCACACTGTGTATTTAAATGTAGTACATAGTGTGACAACATAGCTCATTTGGGTTGTCATTATTTTTAAGTCTTCATTACAGAGAAGCTGCTAACTGCTTTTGGTAGAGGGGATTTCCTTATATGGGAGTTCCTTCTCTCAATGAAATCCTAGGTCTAGTACAGCCCTCTCATTTTATAGAGGAGACACATGTAGGTTATATGATTTACTTAATCAGAGAGATAGTGAGTAGTAGAGCCAAAATTATAAACAATGTTCTTGGTATCAAAAGTATTGGGCTCCTTATTAGGTCACATGTTATTCATTATGTCAGGAGGAATATAATAGAATCTTGATTTGGGAAGGGACCCCAGTGGCCATCTTGTCTAATCTGTAACTCCTGCTTTCCCCCTAAATCCCTTCTATGATTTAACTAACGAGTGCCCGTCTAACTTCTGTTTAATGGCCTCCATTGAAGGGGAGCCTGCTCTCTACTGATGGAGTCCATTTGCAGAGAGCTCACCTTGGTAGGAAGTTTATACATAGATCTTGCTTAAATTGTCCTCTTTTGCCATTCCTCCTTTCCCCATTGGTGCACCTCCTGGGGCCAGACAGAGCATGTCCCATCCCTCTTCTATAACACACTTGAAGGCAACTTTTATCCCCCATAAATCTTCAGATGAAGTGGACCAATAGTCTGAACTGAAGATTCTTTACTGTCCTGATTACTTTCCTCTGACTGATCCCCCTTTTTGAGACAATTATTTTTATTTATGTCTTTTGTTACATCATATTCATTTTTATATCTCTTCTTAGAGATCCATCCTTTGGGGCAAAGATTAAAAAAAGAGGGGAAAGGAAGTAGTTCAGCAAAATGAGCCCAAACATTTGCCCCATCTGATGTTTAGTATTTCCCACTCCTAGACTTACACCTTTGTGAAAAAGGGGTAGGGCCTACATTTTCTCCTCTGCTCGCCAGGGCCAAACTCCATGATTGTTATAATTAATTTCTGAAGTGCTATCATCTGCAAGAGTTATCAGACATATTCTGGCCCCAGAAAGTACACTTAGGGATGGTGGGAAGGAACTGTGAAAGGGGCCATTTGCTCTCAATTTGGAGCTCTTATTGTAGCCTAAGAACCAGTTGGCTTTTGGAACTGCCATGTCATATTCACTTATTTTGAGGTTGCTGTCCATTATTATCCATAGATTTTTTTTTCAGGCATACTCTTCCCTAGCTATATCTCATGCATCTTGTACCTGTGTAGTTGAATTTTGAAACCCAAATGTACGACTTGATATGTGTCCAGATTAAATGTCGTGTCAGCTTCCCAAATGCTCTAGTGTCTCTGGCCGAGGGGCATGGCCTAGATTGGCAACTCCTTAGAACACCACTTGGATTTTGCCTCTACCTCAGGTAGAGTTGCAGAGGTGGTTGCTTGGCTTGCTTGCCTTTGGGAAACTCCCTATGAGAAGAGAGCTTTTCTTCCAGAGTTCTCAAGGGGCAAGCGAGACGGGGCAAGAGCCTGGAAGACAGCCCATCAGCCAATCAGCAGCCCCACGATGGCCTCTGTTTTCTGAAGTTTGTGGGATGATGCCAACGTCTTCCTCAGAGCTGTCTCCCCCCACCCCCCTACCTCCAGTCCATTCAGACAGCACTATAAAGCCCAGCTGTACTTAGCCACCCTCGCTATTTCATTATCTCTTTTCTTTGCCTAAGAAAAAGATCCACAATATTGAAGGAGTATGCGTCTTTTGAGAAGCTGCTTTTCCCACCCCTCTCCCTGGCTCCTGGCCACCCGCGTGAGTCACTTTCTTCTGTCTTTAATTATGCTGTCCCCTTTTGTCTCCAGGACGCCTCACTCACATGCTGAATGTTGGCTTCCCGCTTCCTACTTGCGTCCAGGAACGATGTGAGTGGAGGGGAGTCTCAGCAGAGGTCTTTCACGACCTGCCAGGAACTCACTGCCTGATTACTTTCCCCATTTCCTGGCCCAGTTAGTAAAGGGCCTCCTGGGCCCCATCCTGGATGAGCTGGAGGTATCAAGTGGTCTTTGTCTTTTCTAGCAGAGGCCTTGGTCTAGCATATGGATGAGGCGTAGGCATTCAGAAATGGTTTAGCCATTGCCAGGACGGAACTGAAATCATAGTAGAAGAAACTTTGGAAGAACTTCTCAATGGTGAGCTCTAGGCACATTCAACTGCTGGTTGTCATGTTCCTCGTGGCACACAGTACGCATTTAAAAACTATACTCACTATCAACAAACCTGAATCGTGTATTGGAATTGAGGTTGTAGGAAATATATAGTTTACAGCAGAGATTCCTAACCAAGATTTCCCCTGTCAAATTTCAAGTGCTTTTCAAGTCTTTCTTTGATTATTGGCTATGAAGTGATGGCCTTTTGGGATGGGGCCTATGTTCTACCAAGGTAGCCCCGGTAGTCAACCCAAATACATAGGGCCCCTATGTTGTCTCCATGTTCGAAATTATGAAGCCATTTTGTTGATTCTAGTGGCATTCTCTGCCCCTAGAAACATGCATTTCAAGTCTCTTTTTTAATTGAATTGCATTTGGTAAGAAACCTAGTTTATTAGCTAGACTGAAGGATTAAGGAATTACATTCCCCAGGCTATGACTTCACCTGGGCATGATGGGAAGGATTGTAGAGATGCCATGATGTGGAAGAAGTGATTAGACAATCAATCAATAAATATTTATTCAGTTCATTCATTATATCAGGCACTTTGCAAGGTGCCCCGTGTTTGTTTCTTGGTCGTGGCTGAGGATTTCATTGGTGCCAGAAAATCCCAGTGTGAAAACTCCCTTCAACAAGTCCACCAAAAGGTGGACTAGCACCTTTTCTACCACGTGCTATCTTAGAGAGCTGCTTAGAGGCGTACTAGATAGAAGTGTGATTTCTAGGTTGGCTTCACTGATGTCAACTCCATTCAGTGAGCTATATTTTAGTTGCCTTTTATTAGAGACACAGGATAGAAATAAAAAGAGTCCCTGCCTTTAAGGACCTGGAAATCAAGATGAGACAGAATGGCGAGGTGGTAGAAGAAAGGAATTATTAGAAAGGTGGAAGGAACAATGGAACATCATCAAGACCAGTGATGTCAAACTCAATAACAAAGGGATCCCTGCCAATGGTATAAGGAATTGGAAAACCCCAAATTAACATTGTCTATGTTGTTGTGAGGCAGCTAGGTGGTGCTGCAATGAATAGAGGGCTAGAATTGGGAAGATCTGAGTTCAAATGTAGCCTCAGACACGTGTTAGCTGTGTGGCCCTGGGCAAGTCACATAATTCCTATTTACCTCAGTTCCTCACCTGGAAATTGGGGACACAACTCAGAAAAGAAATGGGAGATCACTCTAGTGTCTTTGCCAAGAAATTGTTGATGGGGTCACAAAGAGTTAGACACAACTGAACAAAACCAATAATCTTGTGTTATATTTCTAACTTATTGTTAAACATTACTCAGTGACATTTTATTCTGGTTTAGACAGGGCTGAAAGTTGAATACCCCTGAGGATACTGAGGCCCAGACATGTGAAATGACTGCCCAGGGTCACATAGGTTGTAGATAACCAAGTCAGGATTCAAATCCAGAACCGTAGGCTTCCAACCCAGTACTCTTTATTTAGAATCCATGGTTCTACCTTTCAGGGAAGGTAGTATAAGGACTTGGAGGCTTCTATACACATATGCATCTCACATTTTGTTTTTTTCTACTTATTTGGGTATCTCTTGCCTCCCATATTTGACTGTAAACTGCATGAGAGTGAAAACTGCATCTCATTTTTTTGGGACCAGTCATCGTGAAAAACCATGGCAGCATGTTTTCAGAGTCTGAGTAGGCTAACCAAGTCTCCCACTGGCCTTCAATTTCTCCTGAATTTCTTCTAGTTCTAGACTCAGCCAGTCTTTGTTTAGAGTCTTCTTGTCAGTCAACTAGGTAGCACACTTAGATATATAGCAAAAGGCCTAGACTTGAGTTCAAATCCAGCCTCAGACACTTAACTAGCTATGTGACCTTGGGTAAGTCGTTTGATCTCTGATTGCTTCCATTTCTTCAACTATTTCCCAGCAGTGCTGTGAGGATACAATGAGATAATATTTATAAGTGCTTAATGTAGTGCCTGACACATAGTAGAGATTTAATAAATACTTGTCATCTTCCTTCCTGTCAATGAAGAGGAGACTAACATCTCTTAAGAAGTTATTTAGAGATTACATCAGAAGTTACTAGACAGATCATTGCTTATATATTATTCATCATCTCCCATTATAAAATGTAGCTCCTCAAGGGCAGAAAGTGTTTCAGTTTTGTTTTTCTATCCCCATTGCCCAACAAAATGGCATATAGTAGATACTTAACAAATGTTTGTTGATTGATTGCTTAGAATTGTTTCCACTCTGGTTTTCAACCTGAAGTTTTAAAAATATTTTCATAACTATATTTCAATATAACAGACTTCCTTTTAAGTCCTTTAAATTTTTATATTTATATATACATTATATATATATTTGTGTATATTTATGTCTTATCTATCTATAATATTATGCATTTAAAAACCTGGCTCTAAGAAAGACTCCATGGGGTTTATCAGATTGTTGCCAGAAGGGTCCAGGACACAAGAACAGGTTAAGAACTTCTACAGTAGAGTATAAGATCCTTGAAAACAGAGCCTATTTCCTTTCCTTTTTGTATTCCTCCTTGCTTTGTATACCATTGGTGTTTAGTAAATGCTAATCAATTGATTAATGCTGTTTCCTTTTGGTGGAGTATAAGCTTCCTAAGGACAGGGATTCTTTTAATAATATTTTATTTTTCCAAATACACGCAAAGATAGTTTTCAACATCCACCTTTGCAAAATTTGTGTTGCAAATTTTTCTCCCTCCTGGCTCCCTTCCCCCTCCCAAGACAGCAAGCAATCCCTTTATAGGTTAAACATGTGCAATTCTTATAAGCACATTTTCCATATTCGTCACTCTATGCAAGAAAAATCAGATCAATAGGGGAAAAACAGGAGAAAGAAAAAGAAACTAACAAACAAATAGTAACAATGACAAAAAGTGAAAATATTCTTTTTCCACATTCAGTCTCCATAATCCTTTCTCTGGAGGCAGATGGCTCTCTCCATCACAAGTCTATTGAAATTGCCCTGAATCATTTCATTGTCTAAAGAGTCAAGTCTATCAGAATTGAATCATCCCATAATCTTGTTGTTACTGTGTACAGGAACTCTTTCTTTGCACCTCGTGTGAGATAAGGTTTCTTTAAAAAAAAAAAAAAAGGACTCCTGGCACTCTCCCCATCCCCAATTCTTTCCCTTTCAGTTCTTACAGGTCTGTGATGCTAACCCATTTCTGAGGAAGCTGGGCACAGTGGGAATGGAGATGGGGCTACTCAAGGGTTTCCCTTGTGTTCTGGGAAGACACAGGGCAATAGCTTTGCCATTCTTGGTTGTTATACAGTTCTCGCTTCCATATCAAAGGGGAAAGGGGCACAGCCATTCCTATAATTTGGAAAATCTGCATAACATGCTTTGGTTCTCCTTTATACCAAAGAAATCTGAATTATCCTGGCATTCAAAGACCAAATATGTTGATATGATATAATACTATACACACACACACACACACACATACACACACACACACACACACACACACACACACACACACACACACACACACCCTTTATGCATTTCTGAGGTTCTAAACTTTTTCTGTGTCATCTACAGCTTCTGCAAAATTCCTCCCAAATTCCTATTTAGTTTTTTATGCCAACCTGTGATATATTGAAAGTATGATGGGGAAAGTTGTAATCGGGAAGAGATAACTATAATACTTATACACGATGGTCTTATAGAGCTTGGTGTTCGCAGTGCTCTGAACTGTGGATCAGACCTGGTAGATGTAATGGCAGAACCCAATCTCAGGGGAACTGTTGGAACAAATACAGTTCTGTTTTTATGATACATCACCCAGGATAGAAATGATTTATGCTGGAGCCCAGACCGTTGGCCTGTGTAATCCTACATAGCCTGGAAAATGATTTGCCTAATTATGAGGTCAGGGATCCTCAGGCTGCATTCCCATGTGCCTCAGACCCTGTCTCCTAGCTTGCCCTGTGTCTCCTCTCTCCCCTTTTGGGCCCCTCCATTTCTGCTGCTGGATATGACCCAGTGTATTTATGGTTTTAAGACTTAAAACAGACTCCTATTAAAATCACAAGGAGCCAATAAATCACCCTGCTCTTGTTTTTCTCTTCAAAGCATTTGGTCTGCTATGTCTGATTTAGGAAGTTACTTAGGAATTAGAACAGAGTAGAAAGAACAGCGGCCTGGAAGTTGGGGTGCTGGAACTTTGTCTTCCCAGAAATCAGCCGGAGTCAGGATCACTAAACGTCTTTATTCTTAATCTTTTACGGTCACCCCCCAATGCCAGGTCATGAGTGCGAGAGAGCATGAGTTCCATGACCCAAGTTTTTCCTCCTCCTCCCACACAAGTCACTTCTCCCTCTTTGTCCCACAAATCAAGTCAGCACAGAACAGCTGGGGAGGGTCAACCTTCAAACAAGTTAATACGGAACTGTCCAATTGGCATTTAGTCGCACGTGCTTCATTATCCAAGTGCATTGCTCAGTTCTAGCCCTTTACATTGGGGGACTAGAGTCCTAATCTTGGTCCTGCCACTAAGATACTGTGTTAACTTTTGATGAGTCCTTATATCTCAAAGTAGTTGATTTTTTTTTTTCCATCCATCTTTCCTAGTGATGGAATCAAAGACTTAATGCCCTGCCCAACTTAGACATTCTATTAGTAAGGCAGAGGTATCAAACACATGTTTCTGCCACTCCTGAGTACAACTAAACCAGATTCAAATGGAATTGGGTAAAAATTAATAAAATTAATAAAAATACAACAAAACATAGGTTGCCTTACATTTGAAAATTGAGTCAATCTGGGGTCCCTGGGGATTCTTTTGTATAGATTGGTAGCCCTGATTTTTATTTGAATTTCTCACTTCTCTAGTAAGGTCACTTTCATCTCTAAGAAGGTCCTTTTTGACTCTGCCATTCTATCAGACTCTAAAACTACAGAGCCGGTAAATCCTTAGGACTCATTAACTCTAATGCACAGAGTTATGGAAAATCCTCCAAAGTTCAAATTTGATCATTTAACTAAAGTGTGCTTCCTTTTCTTGTAGGTACAAAATGCTAGTGATTTGCTGATCAAACCGCTGGAAAATTTCCGTAAGGAACAAATTGGCCTGACCAAGGTATGTTTCATTCTACTTCTTCCACATCATGGATAAGATGCTCTTATAGCAACTCAGTGGCTTGTTAGACCACAGGCTAATGTAGTTCAAAGATAAGAGGTATTTATGATATTCTAGATACCTTCTCTGAAAAGAACATTAGATAATGATTCAGTAGACCTGGGTTTCAGGCCTAGCTTTGTCAATAACTTACCATGTAACTATAGGCAAGTCACTTTTTCTTCTTTGGACCTCAGTTTCCTTCTTTGGAAAATAAAGTAGTTCAATCAGAAACTCTCTAAAGTCCTTCTTATCCCTAAACCCTTGGATTCTATAATTTTCTTTCTGTTTGATTTGGGATATGTTTCTTCTAACATAAGAAGCCGAGAGCAGTATTTAATAGGCGTCCCAGAAAAGTTTTTTGTACCTTAACCAGTGAGGACATGAGGCTTAGTGGGGGTGAAGTGCCATGATGCAGATCAGGAACTTTATCCCAGGTCTTGGGACTTCAAATGGAGGCTTCTTTCTACCATAGTGAGGGAAAAAGACCCATGTGGTTCGAGTAATAGTTCCTCTCTACTTTCCTGGCACAACAATGGATGGAGAAGGACCGGCAATGAAGCTGGAGGAATATATCCCTCTTGGTCAGATAGGGTCTCATTGTGATCACGATTAAATGAGGAGATAGAAGAAATAAGTGCTCAAAAGAGAACAGTTTCCAAAAGCAGAAATATAAACTATCAAAAGCCCTATAAAAAAGCCTGCAAATAACAAATGCAAAACAAATGTAAATGAAAATAGTTGAGGTTTTGTTTTAAACCTATAAAATTAGAAAAAAAATGCAAACAGAACTGGATGTGCTATGGGAAGGCAAGGACACTAACAGGCTCTTGGTGTACTGTGAATTGATGCAGTTCTGGAGAAAACAATTCAGAAATATGTGGAAGAGACTAGAAAAAAGTTCAGAAGAAGACAGAAGAGTAAGGTAATTGTGGTAAATATAATGATAGAAGTTGGCAGTTTTCTTATCCAAAAAGAAGATAATTTGGAATTATTTAAGAAAAATAACTAAACTCTTGTTAGTTTTGGCCTGAGTAATTTCACTACCAGGTATATTCCCCCCTAAAAATATTGACATATTTGTTCAATATTCTCTGATCATATTTGAGACCAAAAACTGGGGAGCTGTGGGAGTGAAGTAGAAATGGAAGATACCAGGACCAAGCAGGACCAAAATGAAGGCACATATTTGTGAACTTTTGATTTACCAGGGCTTCAAATGTCAGAGCTGAGAGGGGCCATAGAACAGAGTAAGTCAGAATTGGAAAAAGACTTAGAACATAGAAATACAGTTGGGAGGACACTTAGAACTAAGGCTTTCCAGGGACAATGATACATTATGGAATTATGACTATATCCAGCCATTCTGGAGAGCAATTTGGAACTATGCTCAAAAAGTTATCAAATTGTGCATATCCTTTGACGCAGCAGTGTTACTACAGGGCTTGTATCCCAAAGAGAACTTAAAGAAGGGAAAGGGACGCAATGTGAAAAAATGTTTATGCTAGCCCTTTACATAGTGGCAAGAAACTGGAAACCGAGTGGATGCCCATTAATTGGAGAATAGCTGAATATATTGTAGTATATTAATGTTGTGGAATATTATTGTTCTGTAAGAAATGACCAGCAGGATGATTTCAGAAAGGCCTGGAGAGACTTAGAGGAACTTAAGCTGAGTGAAACGAGAAGGACCAAAAGATCATTAAATACTTCAACATAAATACGATACAGAGAATGTTATATTTCAAAGCGTCTTAGAAAATTAGTATGTTAATGGTTTCATGATACTTAGAACATAAAATGTTATATTTCAAACGTTTTTAGAAACTTAGAATGTTCATAGCATGAGGATTCAGAGGACATAGAATGTTATATTTTAAAGGTTATTAGAAACTTAGAATGTTAATGGTTTGAGGATTCCTAGAACGTAGAGTGTTATATTTGAAAGTTTCTTAGAAACTTGGAATGTTAATGTGAGGATTCTTAGAACAGAGAATGTTTCACAGTTACTTAGTAACATAGAATGTTAATGGCGTGTGGATTCTTAGAACATAGAATATTATTTTTCATAGTTCCATAGCAACATCGAAGGTTAATGACTTGAGGATTCCTAGAATATAGAATGTTATATTTCAAAGTTTCTTAGAAAGTTAGAATGTTAATGGTGTGGGCATTCCTAGAACAGAGAATGTTTCCCAGCTTCTTAGAAACATAGAATGTTAATGGCGTGAGGAATCTTAATAAAAAGAATGGTATATTTCATAATTTGTTAGAAAAGTAGAATGTTAATGGCATATAGATACTTTGAACAAAGAATGTTATTTTTCAAAGTTTCTTAGCACTTGGAATGTTAATTGCTTGAGGATTCCTAGAACATAGAATGTTATATTTCAAAGTTTCGTAGAAACTTAGAATGTTAATGATGTGGGGATTTTTAGAACAAAGAATGTTTCACAGTTACTTAGTAACATAGAATTTTAATGGATTGTGGATTCCTAGAACATAGAATGTTTTTAATCATAGTGCCATAGCAATGTGGAACGTTAATGACTTGAGGATTCCTAGTACCTAGAATGTTATATTTCAAAGTTTCGTAGAAACTTAGAATGGTAATGATGTTGGGATTCTTAGAACAGAGAATGTTTCACAGTTACTTAGTATCGTAGAATTTTAATGGCATGTGGATTCTTAGAACATAGAATGTTATTTTTCAAAGTTTCTTGGCAACTTGGAATGTTAATGGCTTGAGGATTCCTAGAACATAGAATGTTATATTTCAAAGTTTCATAGAAACTTGGAATGTTAATGATGTGGGGATTCTTAGAACAGAGAATGTTTCACAGTTACTTAGTAACATAGAATTTTAATGTATTGTGGATTCTTAGAACATACAATGTTATGTTTCAAAGTTTCCTAGCAACGTGGAATGTTAGTCGCTTGACGATTAATAGAACATAGTATGTTGTATTTCAAAGTTTCTTAGAAACTTAGAATGTTAATGATGAGAGGATTCTGAGAACAGAGAATATTTCACAGTTACTTAGTAACATAGAATTTTCATGGCATGTGGATTCTTAGAAAATAGCATGTTATTTTTCAAAGTTTCTTGGCAACTTGGAATGTTAATGGCTTGAGGATTCCTAGCACCTAGAAAGTTATATTTCAACGTTTCGTAGAAACTTAGAATGTTAATAATGTGGGGGTTCTTAGAACAGAGAATGTTTCACAGTTACTTAGGAACATAGAATTTTAATGGCGGGTGGATTCTTAAAACATAGAATGTTATTTTTCATAGTGCCATAGCAAGTTGGAACGTTAATGACTTGAGGATTCCTAGTAGCTAGAATATTATATTTCAAAGTTTTGTAGAAACTTAGAATGGTAATGATGTGGAGATTCTTAGAACACAGAATGTTTCACAGTAACTTAGTAATGTAGAATTTTAATCAGGTGTGGGTTTTTAGAACAAAGAATGTTATTTTTCAGTTTCTTAGCAACTTGGAATGTTAATTGCTTAAGGATTCCTAGAACATAGAA
Source organism: Sminthopsis crassicaudata (assembly GCF_048593235.1). Lineage (NCBI taxonomy): Eukaryota > Metazoa > Chordata > Mammalia > Dasyuromorphia > Dasyuridae > Sminthopsis > Sminthopsis crassicaudata. The sequence continues at coordinate 67,311,901 of NC_133623.1, read as the reverse complement.
TGTTATATTTCAAAGATTCCTAGAAACATAAAATGTTAATGATGTGGGGATTCTTAGAACAGAGAATGTTTCACAGTTACTTAGTAACATAGAATTTTAAAGGCATGTGGATTCTTAGAACATGGAATGTTATTTTTCAAAATTTCTTGGCAACTTGGAATGTTAATACTTGAGGATTACTAGAACATAGAATGTTATATTTGAAAGTTTCGTAGAAACTTAGAATGGTAATGATGTGGGTATTTATAGAACAGAGAATGTTTCACAGTTACTTAGTAACATAGAATTTTAATGGCGTGTGGATTCTTAGAACATAGAATGTTATTTTTCAACGTTTCTTGGCAACTTGGAATGTTAACGGTCTGATGATTCCTAGAACATAGAATGGTATTTTTCAAAGTTTCTTGGCAACTTGGAATGTTAATGGCTTGAGGATTCCTAGAATATAGAATGTTATATTTCAAAGTTTCACAGAAACTTGGAATGTTAATGATGTGGGGATTCTTAGAACAGAGAATGTTTCACAGTTACTTAGTAACGTAGAATTTTAATAGCGGTGGATTCTTAGAACATAGAATGTTATTTTTCAAAGTTTCCTAGCAACCTGGAATGTTAATGAGTTGAGGATTCCTAGAACAAAGAATGTTATATTTCAAAGTTTCTTAGAAACTTAGAATGTTAATTGTGTGGGGATTCTTAGAACAGAGAATGTTTCACAATTATTTAGTAACATAGAATTTTAATGGCTTGTGGATTCTTAGAACATAGAATGTTATTTTTCAAAGTTTCTTAGCAACTCGGAATGTTAATGGGTTGAGGATTCCTAGAACATAGAATGTTTTATTTCAAAGTTTCTTGGAAACATAGAATGTTAATGATGTGGGGATTCTTAGAACAGAGAATGTTTCACAGTTACTTACTAACATAGAATTTTAATGGCTTTTGGATTCTTAGAACATAGAATGTTTTTTTTCACAATGCCATAGCAATGTGGAATGTTAATGACTTGAGGACTCCTAGTACCTAGAATGTTATATTTCAAAGTTTCTTAGAAACATAGAATGTTAATGATGTGGGGGTTCTTAGAACAGAGAATGTTTCACAGTTACTTAGTAACATAGAATTTTAATGGCTTGTGGATTCTTAGAACATAGAATATTTTTTTTTCATGATGCCATAGCAACGTGGAACGTTAATGACTTGAGGATTCCTAGTACCTAGAATGTTATATTTCAAAGTTTCTTAGAAACATAGAATGTTAATGATGTGGGGATTCTTAGACCAGAGAATGTTTCACAGCTACTTAGTAACATAGAATTTTAATGGCATGTGGATTCTTAGAACATAGAATGTTATTTTTCAAAGTTTCTTGGCAACTTGGAATGCTAATGGTTTGAGGATTCCTAGAACATAGAATGATATTTTTCAAAGTTTCATAGAAACTTGGAATGTTAATGATGTGGGGATTCTTAGAACAGAGAATGTTTCACAGTTACTTAGTAATATAGAATTTTAATGGCGGGTGGATTCTTAGAACATAGAATGTTATTTTTCAAAGTTTCTTAGGAACGCGGAATGTTAATGGGTTGAGGATTCCTAGAACATAGAATGTTATATTTCAAAGTTTCTTAGAAATATAGAATGTTAATGATGTGGGGATTCTTAGAACAGAGAATGTTTCATAGTTACTTAGTAACATAGAATTTTAATGGCGGGTGGATTCTTAGAACATAGAATGTTTTTTTTCATAATGCCATAGCAAGGTGGAACGTTAAAGACGTGAGGATTCCTAGTACCTAGAATGTTATGTTTCAAAGTTTCTTAGAAACTTAGAATGTTAATGATGTGGGGATTCTTAGAACAGAGAATGTTTCACAGTTATTTAGTAACATAGAATTTTAATGGCTTGTGGATTTTTAGAACATAGAATGTTATTTTTCAAAGTTTCTTAGCAACTCGGAATGTTAATGGGTTGAGGATTCCTAGAACATAGAATGTTATATTTCAAAGTTTCTTAGTAACTTAGAATGTTAATGATGTGGGATTCTTAGAACAGAGAATGTTATTTTTCAAAGTTTCCTAGCAACGTGGACTGTTAATGGGTTGTGGATTCCTAAAACATAGAATGTTATATTTCAAAGTTTCTTAGAAACATAGATTGTTAATGATGTGGGGATTCTTAGAACAGAGAATGTTTCACAGTTTTTTAGTAACATAGAATTTTAATGGCGGGTGGATTCTTAGAACATAGAATGTTTTTTTTCATAATGCCATAGCAACGTGGAACGTCAAAGACGTGAGGATTCCTAGTACCTAGAATGTTATATTTCAAAGTTTCTTAGAAACTTAGAATGTTAATGATGTGGGGATCCTTAGAACAGAGAATGTTTCACAGTTTTTTAGTAACATAGAATTTTAATGGCGGGTGGATTCTTAGAACATAGAATGTTTTTTTTCATAATGCCATAGCAACGTGGAACATTAATGACTTGCGGATTCCTAGTACATAGAATGTTATATTTCAAAGTTTCTTAGTAACTTAGAATGTTAATGATGTGGGGATTCTTAGAACAGAGAATGTTATTTTTCAAAGTTTCCTAGCAACGTGGAATGTTAATGGGTTGAGGATTCCTAGAACATAGAATGTTATATTTCAAAGTTTCTTAGAAACATAGAATGTTAATGATGTGGGGATCCTTAGAACAGAGAATGTTTCACAGTTACTTAGTAACATAGAATTTTAATGGCGGGTGGATTCTTAGAACATAGAATGTTATTTTTCAAAGTTTCCTAGAAACGTGGAATGTTAATGGGTTGAGGATTCCTAGAACATAGAATGTTATATTTCAAAGTTTCTTTGAAACTTAGAATGTTAATGATGTGGGGATTCTTAGAACAGAGAATGTTTCACAGTTATTTAGTAACATAGCATTTTAATGGCGGGTGGATTCTTAGAACATAGAATGTTTTTTTTCATAATGCCATAGCAACGTGGAACGCTAATGACTTGAGGATTCCTAGTACCTAGAATGTTATATTTCAAAGTTTCTTAGAAACTTAGAATGTTAATGATGTGGGGATTCTTAGAACAGAGAATGTTTCACAGTTACTTAGTAACATAGAATTTTAATGGTGGGTGGATTCTTAGAACATAGAATGTTTTTTTTTCATAATGCCATAGCAACGTGGAACGTTAAAGACGTGAGGATTCCTAATACATAGAATGTTACATTTCAAAGTTTCTTAGTAACTTAGAATGTTAATGATGTGGGGATTCTTAGAACAGAGAATGTTATTTTTCAAAGTTTCCTAGCAACTTGGAATGTTAATGGGTTGAGGATTCCTAGAACATAGAATGTTATATTTCAAAGTTTCTTAGAAACATAGAATGTTAATGATGTGGGGATTCTTAGAACAGAGAATGTTTCACAGTTACTTAGTAACATAGAATTTTAATGGCGGGTGGATTCTTAGAACATAGAATGTTTTTTTTCATAATGCCATAGCAACGTGGAACGTCAAAGACGTGAGGATTCCTAGTACCTATAATGTTATATTTCAAAGTTTCTTAGAAACTTAGAATGTTAATGATGTGGGGATTCTTAGAACAGAGAATGTTTCACAGTTACTTAGTAACATAGAATTTTAATGGCGGGTGAATTCTTAGAACATAGAATGTTATTTTTCAAAGTTCCTAGGCAACTTTGAATGTTAATTTCTTGAGGATTCCTAGAACATAGAATGTTTTATTTCAAAGTTTCGTTGAAACTTGGAATGTTAATAATGTGGGGATTCTTTGAACAGAGAATGTTTCACAGTTACTTAGTAACATAGAATTTTAATGGCGGGTGGATTCTTAGAACATAGAATGTTATTTTTCAAAGTTCCTAGGCAACATGGAATGTTAATGGCTTGAGGATTCCTAGAACATAGAATGTTATATTTCAAAGTTTCGTAGAAACATAGAATGTTAATGTTGTGGGGATTCTTAGAACAGAGAATGTTTCACAGTTACTTAGTAACATAGAATTTTAATGGCTTGTCGATTCTTAGAACATAGAATTTTTTTTTCATAATGCCATAGCAACGTGGAACGTTAATGACTTGAGGATTCCTAGTACCTAGAATGTTATATTTCACAGTTTCTTAGAAACTTAGAATGTTAATGATGTGGGGATTCTTAGAACAGAGAATGTTTCACAGTTACTTAGTAACATAGAATTTTAATGGCGGGTGGATTCTTAGAACAAAGAATGTTTTTTTTCATAATTCCATAGCAACGTGGAACGCTAATGACTTGAGGATTCCTTTTACCTAGAATGTTATATTTCAAAGTTTCTTAGAAACTTAGAATGTTAATGATGTGGGGATTCTTAGAACAGAGAATGTTTCACAGTTACTTAGTAACATAGAATTTTAATGGCATGTGGATTCTTGGAACATAGAATGTTTTTTTTTCATAATGCCATAGCAACGTGGAACGTTAACAACTTGAGGATTCCTGGTACCTAGTATGTTATATTTCAAAGTTTCTTAGAAACTTAGAATGTTAATGATGTGGGGATTCTTAGAACAGAGAATGTTTCACAGTTACTTTGTAACATAGAATTTTAATGCCATGTGGATTCTTAGAACATAGAATGTTATTTTTCAAAGTTCCTTGGCAACTTGGAATGTTAATAGCTTGAGGATTCCTAGAAAATAGAATGTTATATTTCAAAGTTTGGTAGAAACTTGGAATGTTAATAATGTGGGGATTCTTAGAACAGAGAATGTTTCACAGTTACTTAGTAACATAGAATTTTAATGGCGGGTGGATTCTTAGAACATGGAATGTTATTTTTCAATGTTTCCTAGCAACGTGGAATGTTAATGGGTTGAGGATTCCTAGAACATAGAATCTTATATTTCAAAGTTTCTTAGAAACATAGAATGTTAATGATGTGGGGATTCTTAGAATAGAGAATGGTTCACAGTTACTTAGTAACATAGAATTTTAATGGCTTGTGAATTCTTAGAACAAAGAATGTTTTTTTTTATAATTACCTAGCAACGTGGAACGTTAATGACTTGAGAATTCCTAGTACCTATAATGTTCTATTTCAAAGTTTCTTAGAAACTTAGAATATTAATGATGTGGGGATTCTTAGAACAGAGAATGTTTCACAGTTACTTTGTAAAATAGAATTTTAATGGCATGTGGATTCTTAGAACATAGAATGTTATTTTTCAAAGTTCCTTGGCAACTTGGAATGTTAATGGCTTGAGGATTCCTAGAACATAGAATGTTATATTTCAAAGTTTCATAGAAACTTGGAATTTTAATGATGTGGGGATTCTTAGAACAGAGAATGTTTCACAGTTACTTAGTAACATAGAATTGTAATGGCGGGTGGATTCTTAGAACATAGAATGTCATTTTTCAAAGTTTCCTAGCAACGTGGAATGTTAATGGGTTGACGAATCCTAGTACTTAGAATGTTATATTTGAAAGTTTCTTAGTAACTTAGAATGGTAATGATGTGGGGATTCTTAGAACAGAGAATGTTTTCACAGTTATTTAGTAACACAGAATTTTAATGGCTTGTGATTTCTTGGAACATAGAATGTTTTTTTTCATAATGCCATAGCAACGTGGAACGCTAATGACTTGAGGATTCCTAGTACCTAGAATGTTATATTTCAAAGTTTCTTAGAAACATAGAATGTTAATGATGTGGGGATTCTTAGAACAGAGAATGTTTCACAGTTACTTAGTAACATAGAATTTTAATGGCATGTGGATTCTTAGAACATAGAATGTTATTTTTCAAAGTTTCCTAGCAACGTGGAATGTTAATGGTTTGAGGATTCCTAGAACATAGAATGTTATATTTCAAAGTTTCTTAGAAACATAGAATGTTAATGATGTGGGGGTTCTTAGAACAGAGAATGTTTCACAGTTACTTAGTAACATAGAATTTTAATGGCATGTGGATTCTTAGAACATAGAATGTTATTTTTCAAAGTTCCTTGGCAACTTGGAATGTTAATGGCTTGAGGATTCCTAGAACATAGAATGTTGTATTTCAAAGTTTCATAGAAACTTAGAATGGTAATGATGTGGGGATTCTTAGAACAGAGAATGTTTCACAGTTACTTAGTAACATAGAATTTTAATGGCAGGTGGATTCTTAGAACATAGAATGTTATTTTTCAAACTTTCTTGGCAACTTGGAATGTTAATGGCTTGAGGATTCCTAGAACATAGAATGTTATATTTCAAAGTTTCATAGAAACATGGAATGTTAATAATGTGGGGATTCTTAGAACAGAGAATGTTTCACAGTTACTTATTAACATAGAATTTTAATGGCGGGTGGATTCTTATAACATAGCATGTTAGTATTCAAAGTTTCCTAGCAACGTGGAATGTTAATGGGTTGAGGATTCTTAGAACATAGAATGTTATATTTCAAAGTTTCTTAGAAACATAGAATGTAAATGATGTGGGAATTCTTAGAACAGAGAATGTTTCACAATTACTTAGTAAGATTGAATTTTAATGGCTTGTGGATTCTTAGAACATAGAATTTTTTTTTCATAATGCCATAGCAACGTGGAACGTTAATGACTTGCGGATTCCTAGTACCTAGAATGTTATATTTCAAAGTTTCTTAGAAACTTAGATTGTTAATGATGTGGGGATTCTTAGAACAGAGAATGTTTCACAGTTACTTAGTAACATAGAATTGTAATGGCGGGTGGATTCTTAGAACATAGAATGTTATTTTTCAAAGTTTCCTAGCAACGTGGAATGTTAATGGGTTGACGAATCCTAGTACTTAGAATGTTATATTTGAAAGTTTCTTAGTAACTTAGAATGGTAATGATGTGGGGATTCTTAGAACAGAGAATGTTTTCACAGTTATTTAGTAACACAGAATTTTAATGGCTTGTGATTTCTTGGAACATAGAATGTTTTTTTTCATAATGCCATAGCAACGTGGAACGTTAATGACTTGAGGATTCCTAGTACCTAGAATGTTATATTTCAAAGTTTCTTAGAAACTTAGAATGTTAATGATGTGGGGATTCTTAGAACAGAGAATGTTTCACAGTTACTTAGTAACATAGAATTTTAATGGCAGGCGGATTATTAGAACATAGAATGTTATTTTTCAAAGTTTCCTAGCAATGTGGAATGTTAATGGGTTGAGGATTCCTAGAACATAGAATGTTATATGTCAAAGTTTCTTAGAAAAATAGAATGTTAATGATGTGGGGATACTTAGAACAGAGAATGTTTCACAGTTACTTAGTAACATAAAATTTTGATGGAGGGTGGATTCTTAGAACATAGAATGTTATTTTTCAAAGTTTCTTGGCAACGTGGAATGTTAATGGGTTGAGGATTCCTAGAACATAGAATGTTATATTTCAAAGGTTCTTAGAAACATAGAATGTTAATGATGTCGGGATTCTTAGAACAGAGAATGTTTCACAGTTACTTAGTAACATAGAATTTTAATGGCATGTGGATTCTTAGAACATAGAATGTTATATTTCAAAGTTCCTTGGCAACTCAGAATGTTAATTGATTGAGGATTCCGAGTACCTAGAATGTTATATTTCAAAGTTTCTTAGAAACTTAGAATGTTAATGATGTAGGGATTCTTAGAACAGAGAATGTTTCACAGTTACTTAGTAACATAGAATTTTAATGGCATGTGGATTCTTAGAACCTGGAATGTTATTTTTCAAAGTTTCCTAGCAACGTGGAATGTTAATGGGTTGAGGATACCTAGAACTTAGAATGTTATTTTTCAAAGTTTCCTAGCAACGTGGAATGTTAATGGGTTGAGGTTTCCGAGTACCTAGAATGTTATATTTCAAAGTTTCTTAGAAACTTAGAATGTTAATGATGTGTGGGTTCTTAGAACAGAGAATGTTTCAAAGTTACTTAGTAACATAGAATTTTAATGGCTTGTGGATTCTTAGAACATAGAATGTTTTTTTTCATAATGCCATAGCAACGTGGAACGTTAATGACTTGAGGATTCCTAGTACCTAGAATGTTATATTTCAAAGTTTTTTAGAAACTTAGAATTTTAATGATGTGGGGATTCTTAGAACAGAGAATGTTTCACAGTTACTTAGTAACATAGAATTTTAATGTCATGTGGATTCTTAGAACCTAGAATGTTATTTTTCAAAGTTTCCTAGCATCGTGGAATGTTAATGGGTTGAGGATACCTAGAACATAGAATGTTATATTTCAAAGTTTCTTAGAAACATAGAATGTTAATGATGTAGGGGTTCTTAGAACAGAGAATGTTTCACAGTTACTTAGTTACATGGAATTTTAATGTCTTGTGGATTCATAGAACATAGAATGTTTTTTTTCATAATGCCATAGCAACGTGGAACGTTAATGACTTGAGGATTCCTAGTACCTAGAATGTTATATTTCAAAGTTTCTTGGAAACTTAGAATGTTAATGATGTGGGTATTCTTAGAACAGAGAATGTTTCACAGTTACTTAGTAACATAGAATTTTAATGGCTTGTGGATTCTTAGAACATAGAATGTTTTTTTTCATAATGGCATAGCAACGTGGAACGTTAATGACTTGAGGATTCCTAGTACCTAGAATGTTATACTTCAAATTTTTTAGAAACTTAGAATTTTAATGATGTGGGGATTCTTAGAACAGAGAATGTTTCACAGTTACTTAGTAACTTAGAATTTTAATGGCATGTGGATTCTTAGAACCTAGAATGTTATTTTTCAAAGTTTCCTAGCAACGTGGAATGTTAATGGGTTGAGGATACCTAGAACATAGAATGTTATATTTCAAAGTTTCTTAGAAACATAGAATGTTAATGATGTAGGGGTTCTTAGAACAGAGAATGTTTCACAGTTACTTAGTTACATAGAATTTTAATGTCTTGTGGATTCTTAGAACATAGAATGTTTTTTTTCATAATGCCATAGCAACGTGGAACCTTAATGACTTGAGGATTCCTAGTACCTAGAATGTTATATTTAAAGTTTCTTGGAAACTTAGAATGTTAATGATGTGGGTATTCTTAGAACAGAGAATGTTTCACAGTTACTTAGTAACATAGAATTTTAATGGCATGTGGACTCTTAGAACCTAGAATGTTATTTTTCAAAGTTTCTTAGCAACGTGGAATGTTAATGGGTTGAGGATACCTAGAACATAGAATGTTATTTTTCAAAGTTTCCTAGCAACGTGGAATGTTAATGGGTTGAGGATACCTAGAACATGGAATGTTATATTTTAAAGTTTCTTAGAAACATAGAATGTTAATGATGTGAGGGTTCTTAGAACAGAGAATGTTTCACAGTTACTTAGTAACATAGAATTTTAATGGCGGGTGGATTCTTAGAACATAGAATGTTTTTTTTCATAATGCCATAGCAACGTGGAACGTTAAAGACGTGAGGATTCCTAGTACCCAGAATGTTATATTTCAAAGTTTCTTAGAAACATAGAATGTTAATGATGTGGGGATTCTTAGAACAGAGAATGTTTTCACAGTTATTTAGTAACACAGAATTTTAATGGCTTGTGATTTCTTGGAACATAGAATGTTTTTTTTCATAATGCCATAGCAACGTGGAACGCTAATGACTTGAGGATTCCTAGTACCTAGAATGTTATATTTCAAAGTTTCTTAGAAACATAGAATGTTAATGATGTGGGGATTCTTAGAACAGAGAATGTTTCACAGTTACTTAGTAACATAGAATTTTAATGGCATGTGGATTCTTAGAACCTAGAATGTTATTTTTCAAAGTTCCTTGGCAACTTGGAATGTTAATGGCTTGAGGATTCCTAGAACATAGAATGTTGTATTTCAAAGTTTCATAGAAACTTAGAATGGTAATGATGTGGGGATTCTTAGAACAGAGAATGTTTCACAGTTACTTAGTAACATAGAATTTTAATGGCAGGTGGATTCTTAGAACATAGAATGTTATTTTTCAAACTTTCTTGGCAACTTGGAATGTTAATGGCTTGAGGATTCCTAGAACATAGAATGTTATATTTCAAAGTTTCATAGAAACATGGAATGTTAATAATGTGGGGATTCTTAGAACAGAGAATGTTTCACAGTTACTTATTAACATAGAATTTTAATGGCGGGTGGATTCTTATAACATAGCATGTTAGTATTCAAAGTTTCCTAGCAACGTGGAATGTTAATGGGTTGAGGATTCTTAGAACATAGAATGTTATATTTCAAAGTTTCTTAGAAACATAGAATGTAAATGATGTGGGAATTCTTAGAACAGAGAATGTTTCACAATTACTTAGTAAGATTGAATTTTAATGGCTTGTGGATTCTTAGAACATAGAATTTTTTTTTCATAATGCCATAGCAACGTGGAACGTTAATGACTTGCGGATTCCTAGTACCTAGAATGTTATATTTCAAAGTTTCTTAGAAACTTAGATTGTTAATGATGTGGGGATTCTTAGAACAGAGAATGTTTCACAGTTACATAGTAACATAGAATTTTAATGGCGGGTGGATGCTTAGAACATAGAATGTTATTTTTCAAAGTTCCTTGGCAACTCAGAATGTTAATTGCTTGAGGATTCCGAGTACCTAGAATGTTATATTTCAAAGTATCTTAGAAACTTAGAATGTTAATGATGTGGGGATTCTTAGAACAGAGAATGTTTCACAGTTACTTAGTAACATAGAATTTTAATGGCATGTGGATTCTTAGAAACTGGAATGTTATTTTTCAAAGTTTCCTAGCAACGTGGAATGTTAATGGGTTGAGGATACCTAGAACCTAGAATGTTATTTTTCAAAGTTTCCTAGCAACGTGGAATGTTAATGGGTTGAGGTTTCCTAGAAGTTAGAATGTTATATTTCAAAGTTTCTTAGAAACATAGAATGTTAATGATGGGGGGTTGTTGGAACAGAGAATGTTTCACAGTTACTTAGTAACATAGAATTTTAATGGCTTGTGGATTCTTAGAACATAGAATGTTTTTTTTCATAATGGCATAGCAACGTGGAACGTTAATGACTTGAGGATTCCTAGTACCTAGAATGTTATACTTCAAATTTTTTAGAAACTTAGAATTTTAATGATATGGGGATTCTTAGAACAGAGAATGTTTCACAGTTACTTAGTAACATAGAATTTTAATGGCATGTGGACTCTTAGAACCTAGAATGTTATTTTTCAAAGTTTCTTAGCAACGTGGAATGTTAATGGGTTGAGGATACCTAGAACATAGAATGTTATTTTTCAAAGTTTCCTAGCAACGTGGAATGTTAATGGGTTGAGGATACCTAGAACATGGAATGTTATATTTTAAAGTTTCTTAGAAACATAGAATGTTAATGATGTGAGGGTTCTTAGAACAGGGAATGTTTCACAGTTACTTAGTAATATAGAATTTTAATGGTGGGTGGATTCTTAGAACATAGAATGTTTTTTTTCATAATGCCATAGCAACGTGGAACGTTAAAGACGTGAGGATTCCTAGTACCCAGAATGTTATATTTCAAAGTTTCTTATAAACATAGAATGTTAATGATGTGGGGATTCTTAGAACAGAGAATGTTTTCACAGTTACTTAGTAACATAGAATTTTAATGGCAGGTGGATTCTTAGAACATAGAATGTTATTTTTCAAACTTTCTTGGCAACTTGGAATGTTAATGGCTTGAGGATTCCTAGAACATAGAATGTTATATTTCAAAGTTTCATAGAAACATGGAATGTTAATAATGTGGGGATTCTTAGAACAGAGAATGTTTCACAGTTACTTATTAACATAGAATTTTAATGGCGGGTGGATTCTTATAACATAGCATGTTAGTATTCAAAGTTTCCTAGCAACGTGGAATGTTAATGGGTTGAGGATTCTTAGAACATAGAATGTTATATTTCAAAGTTTCTTAGAAACATAGAATGTTAATGATGTGGGGATTCTTAGAACAGAGAATGTTTCACAGTTACTTAGTAACATAGAATTTTAATGGCGGGTGGATTCTTAGAACATAGAATGTTTTTTTTCATAATTCCATAGCAACGTGGAACGTCAAAGACGTGAGGATTCCTAGTACCTATAATGTTATATTTCAAAGTTTCTTAGAAACTTAGAATGTTAATGATGTGGGGATTCTTAGAACAGAGAATGTTTCACAGTTACTTAGTAACATAGAATTTTAATGGCGGGTGAATTCTTAGAACATAGAATGTTATTTTTCAAAGTTCCTAGGCAACTTTGAATGTTAATTGCTTGAGGATTCCTAGAACATAGAATGTTTTATTTCAAAGTTTCGTTGAAACTTGGAATGTTAATAATGTGGGGATTCTTTGAACAGAGAATGTTTCACAGTTACTTAGTAACATAGAATTTTAATGGCGGGTGGATTCTTAGAACATAGAATGTTATTTTTCAAAGTTCCTAGGCAACATGGAATGTTAATGGCTTGAGGATTCCTAGAACATAGAATGTTATATTTCAAAGTTTCGTAGAAACATAGAATGTTAATGTTGTGGGGATTCTTAGAACAGAGAATGTTTCACAGTTACTTAGTAACATAGAATTTTAATGGCTTGTCGATTCTTAGAACATAGAATTTTTTTTTCATAATGCCATAGCAACGTGGAACCTTAATGACTTGAGGATTCCTAGTACCTAGAATGTTATATTTCACAGTTTCTTAGAAAATTAGAATGTTAATGATGTGGGGATTCTTAGAACAGAGAATGTTTCACAGTTACTTAGTAACATAGAATTTTAATGGCGGGTGGATTCTTAGAACAAAGAATGTTTTTTTTCATAATTCCATAGCAACGTGGAACGCTAATGACTTGAGGATTCCTTTTACCTAGAATGTTATATTTCAAAGTTTCTTAGAAACTTAGAATGTTAATGATCTGGGGATTCTTAGAACAGAGAATGTTTCACAGTTACTTAGTAACATAGAATTTTAATGGCATGTGGATTCTTGGAACATAGAATATTTTTTTTCATAATGCCATAGCAACGTGGAACGTTAACAACTTGAGGATTCCTGGTACCTAGTATGTTATATTTCAAAGTTTCTTAGAAACTTAGAATGTTAATGATGTGGGGATTCTTAGAACAGAGAATGTTTCACAGTTACTTTGTAACATAGAATTTTAATGCCATGTGGATTCTTAGAACATAGAATGTTATTTTTCAAAGTTCCTTGGCAACTTGGAATGTTAATAGCTTGAGGATTCCTAGAAAATAGAATGTTATATTTCAAAGTTTGGTAGAAACTTGGAATGTTAATAATGTGGGGATTCTTAGAACAGAGAATGTTTCACAGTTACTTAGTAACATAGAATTTTAATGGCGGGTGGATTCTTAGAACATGGAATGTTATTTTTCAAAGTTTCCTAGCAACGTGGAATGTTAATGGGTTGAGGATTCCTAGAACATAGAATCTTATATTTCAAAGTTTCTTAGAAACATAGAATGTTAATGATGTGGGGATTCTTAGAATAGAGAATGGTTCACAGTTACTTAGTAACATAGAATTTTAATGGCTTGTGAATTCTTAGAACAAAGAATGTTTTTTTTTATAATTACCTAGCAATGTGGAACGTTAATGACTTGAGAATTCCTAGTACCTATAATGTTCTATTTCAAAGTTTCTTAGAAACTTAGAATATTAATGATGTGGGGATTCTTAGAACAGAGAATGTTTCACAGTTACTTTGTAACATAGAATTTTAATGGCATGTGGATTCTTAGGACATAGAATGTTATTTTTCAAAGTTCCTTGGCAACTTGGAATGTTAATGGCTTGAGGATTCCTAGAACATAGAATGTTATATTTCAAAGTTTCATAGAAACTTGGAATTTTAATGATGTGGGGATTCTTAGAACAGAGAATGTTTCACAGTTACTTAGTAACATAGAATTGTAATGGCGGGTGGATTCTTAGAACATAGAATGTTATTTTTCAAAGTTTCCTAGCAACGTGGAATGTTAATGGGTTGACGAATCCTAGTACTTAGAATGTTATATTTGAAAGTTTCTTAGTAACTTAGAATGGTAATGATGTGGGGATTCTTAGAACAGAGAATGTTTTCACAGTTATTTAGTAACACAGAATTTTAATGGCTTGTGATTTCTTGGAACATAGAATGTTTTTTTTCATAATGCCATAGCAACGTGGAACGCTAATGACTTGAGGATTCCTAGTACCTAGAATGTTATATTTCAAAGTTTCTTAGAAACATAGAATGTTAATGATGTGGGGATTCTTAGAACAGAGAATGTTTCACAGTTACTTAGTAACATAGAATTTTAATGGCATGTGGATTCTTAGAACATAGAATGTTATTTTTCAAAGTTTCCTAGCAACGTGGAATGTTAATGGTTTGAGGATTCCTAGAACATAGAATGTTATATTTCAAAGTTTCTTAGAAACATAGAATGTTAATGATGTGGGGGTTCTTAGAACAGAGAATGTTTCACAGTTACTTAGTAACATAGAATTTTAATTTCATGTGGATTCTTAGAACATAGAATGTTATTTTTCAAAGTTCCTTGGCAACTTGGAATGTTAATGGCTTGAGGATTCCTAGAACATAGAATGTTGTATTTCAAAGTTTCATAGAAACTTAGAATGGTAATGATGTGGGGATTCTTAGAACAGAGAATGTTTCACAGTTACTTAGTAACATAGAATTTTAATGGCAGGTGGATTCTTAGAACATAGAATGTTATTTTTCAAACTTTCTTGGCAACTTGGAATGTTAATGGCTTGAGGATTCCTAGAACATAGAATGTTATATTTCAAAGTTTCATAGAAACATGGAATGTTAATAATGTGGGGATTCTTAGAACAGAGAATGTTTCACAGTTACTTATTAACATAGAATTTTAATGGCGGGTGGATTCTTATAACATAGCATGTTAGTATTCAAAGTTTCCTAGCAACGTGGAATGTTAATGGGTTGAGGATTCTTAGAACATAGAATGTTATATTTCAAAGTTTCTTAGAAACATAGAATGTAAATGATGTGGGAATTCTTAGAACAGAGAATGTTTCACAATTACTTAGTAAGATTGAATTTTAATGGCTTGTGGATTCTTAGAACATAGAATTTTTTTTTCATAATGCCATAGCAACGTGGAACGTTAATGACTTGCGGATTCCTAGTACCTAGAATGTTATATTTCAAAGTTTCTTAGAAACTTAGATTGTTAATGATGTGGGGATTCTTAGAACAGAGAATGTTTCACAGTTACTTAGTAACATAGAATTGTAATGGCGGGTGGATTCTTAGAACATAGAATGTTATTTTTCAAATATTCCTAGCAACGTGGAATGTTAATGGGTTGACGAATCCTAGTACTTAGAATGTTATATTTGAAAGTTTCTTAGTAACTTAGAATGGTAATGATGTGGGGATTCTTAGAACAGAGAATGTTTTCACAGTTATTTAGTAACACAGAATTTTAATGGCTTGTGATTTCTTGGAACATAGAATGTTTTTTTTCATAATGCCATAGCAACGTGGAACGTTAATGACTTGAGGATTCCTAGTACCTAGAATGTTATATTTCAAAGTTTCTTAGAAACTTAGAATGTTAATGATGTGGGGATTCTTAGAACAGAGAATGTTTCACAGTTACTTAGTAACATAGAATTTTAATGGCAGGCGGATTATTAGAACATAGAATGTTATTTTTCAAAGTTTCCTAGCAATGTGGAATGTTAATGGGTTGAGGATTCCTAGAACATAGAATGTTATATGTCAAAGTTTCTTAGAAAAATAGAATGTTAATGATGTGGGGATACTTAGAACAGAGAATGTTTCACAGTTACTTAGTAACATAAAATTTTGATGGAGGGTGGATTCTTAGAACATAGAATGTTATTTTTCAAAGTTTCCTGGCAACGTGGAATGTTAATGGGTTGAGGATTCCTAGAACATAGAATGTTATATTTCAAAGGTTCTTAGAAACATAGAATGTTAATGATGTCGGCATTCTTAGAACAGAGAATGTTTCACAGTTACTTAGTAACATAGAATTTTAATGGCATGTGGATTCTTAGAACATAGAATGTTATATTTCAAAGTTCCTTGGCAACTCAGAATGTTAATTGATTGAGGATTCCGAGTACCTAGAATGTTATATTTCAAAGTTTCTTAGAAACTTAGAATGTTAATGATGTGGGGATTCTTAGAACAGAGAATGTTTCACAGTTACTTAGTAACATAGAATTTTAATGGCATGTGGATTCTTAGAACCTGGAATGTTATTTTTCAAAGTTTCCTAGCAACGTGGAATGTTAATGGGTTGAGGATACCTAGAACCTAGAATGTTATTTTTCAAAGTTTCCTAGCAACGTGGAATGTTAATTGGTTGAGGTTTCCGAGTACCTAGAATGTTATATTTCAAAGTTTCTTAGAAACTTAGAATGTTAATGATGTGTGGGTTCTTAGAACAGAGAATGTTTCAAAGTTACTTAGTATCATAGAATTTTAATGGCTTGTGGATTCTTAGAACATAGAATGTTTTTTTTCATAATGCCATAGCAACGTGGAACGTTAATGACTTGAGGATTCCTAGTACCTAGAATGTTATATTTCAAAGTTTTTTAGAAACTTAGAATTTTAATGATGTGGGGATTCTTAGAACAGAGAATGTTTCACAGTTACTTAGTAACATAGAATTTTAATGTCATGTGGATTCTTAGAACCTAGAATGTTATTTTTCAAAGTTTCCTAGCATCGTGGAATGTTAATGGGTTGAGGATACCTAGAACATAGAATGTTATATTTCAAAGTTTCTTAGAAACATAGAATGTTAATGATGTAGGGGTTCTTAGAACAGAGAATGTTTCACAGTTACTTAGTTACATGGAATTTTAATGTCTTGTGGATTCATAGAACATAGAATGTTTTTTTTCATAATGCCATAGCAACGTGGAACGTTAATGACTTGAGGATTCCTAGTACCTAGAATGTTATATTTCAAAGTTTCTTGGAAACTTAGAATGTTAATGATGTGGGTATTCTTAGAACAGAGAATGTTTCACAGTTACTTAGTAACATAGAATTTTAATGGCTTGTGGATTCTTAGAACATAGAATGTTTTTTTTCATAATGGCATAGCAACGTGGAACGTTAATGACTTGAGGATTCCTAGTACCTAGAATGTTATACTTCAAATTTTTTAGAAACTTAGAATTTTAATGATGTGGGGATTCTTAGAACAGAGAATGTTTCACAGTTACTTAGTAACTTAGAATTTTAATGGCATGTGGATTCTTAGAACCTAGAATGTTATTTTTCAAAGTTTCCTAGCAACGTGGAATGTTAATGGGTTGAGGATACCTAGAACATAGAATGTTATATTTCAAAGTTTCTTAGAAACATAGAATGTTAATGATGTAGGGGTTCTTAGAACAGAGAATGTTTCACAGTTACTTAGTTACATAGAATTTTAATGTCTTGTGGATTCTTAGAACATAGAATGTTTTTTTTCATAATGCCATAGCAACGTGGAACCTTAATGACTTGAGGATTCCTAGTACCTAGAATGTTATATTTAAAGTTTCTTGGAAACTTAGAATGTTAATGATGTGGGTATTCTTAGAACAGAGAATGTTTCACAGTTACTTAGTAACATAGAATTTTAATGGCATGTGGACTCTTAGAACCTAGAATGTTATTTTTCAAAGTTTCTTAGCAACGTGGAATGTTAATGGGTTGAGGATACCTAGAACATAGAATGTTATTTTTCAAAGTTTCCTAGCAACGTGGAATGTTAATGGGTTGAGGATACCTAGAACATGGAATGTTATATTTTAAAGTTTCTTAGAAACATAGAATGTTAATGATGTGAGGGTTCTTAGAACAGAGAATGTTTCACAGTTACTTAGTAACATAGAATTTTAATGGCGGGTGGATTCTTAGAACATAGAATGTTTTTTTTCATAATGCCATAGCAACGTGGAACGTTAAAGACGTGAGGATTCCTAGTACCCAGAATGTTATATTTCAAAGTTTCTTAGAAACATAGAATGTTAATGATGTGGGGATTCTTAGAACAGAGAATGTTTTCACAGTTATTTAGTAACACAGAATTTTAATGGCTTGTGATTTCTTGGAACATAGAATTTTTTTTTTCATAATGCCATAGCAACGTGGAACGCTAATGACTTGAGGATTCCTAGTACCTAGAATGTTATATTTCAAAGTTTCTTAGAAACATAGAATGTTAATGATGTGGGGATTCTTAGAACAGAGAATGTTTCACAGTTACTTAGTAACATAGAATTTTAATGGCATGTGGATTCTTAGAATATAGAATGTTATTTTTCAAAGTTCCTTGGCAACTTGGAATGTTAATGGCTTGAGGATTCCTAGAACATAGAATGTTGTATTTCAAAGTTTCATAGAAACTTAGAATGGTAATGATGTGGGGATTCTTAGAACAGAGAATGTTTCACAGTTACTTAGTAACATAGAATTTTAATGGCAGGTGGATTCTTAGAACATAGAATGTTATTTTTCAAACTTTCTTGGCAACTTGGAATGTTAATGGCTTGAGGATTCCTAGAACATAGAATGTTATATTTCAAAGTTTCATAGAAACATGGAATGTTAATAATGTGGGGATTCTTAGAACAGAGAATGTTTCACAGTTACTTATTAACATAGAATTTTAATGGCGGGTGGATTCTTATAACATAGCATGTTAGTATTCAAAGTTTCCTAGCAACGTGGAATGTTAATGGGTTGAGGATTCTTAGAACATAGAATGTTATATTTCAAAGTTTCTTAGAAACATAGAATGTAAATGATGTGGGAATTCTTAGAACAGAGAATGTTTCACAATTACTTAGTAAGATTGAATTTTAATGGCTTGTGGATTCTTAGAACATAGAATTTTTTTTTCATAATGCCATAGCAACGTGGAACGTTAATGACTTGCGGATTCCTAGTACCTAGAATGTTATATTTCAAAGTTTCTTAGAAACTTAGATTGTTAATGATGTGGGGATTCTTAGAACAGAGAATGTTTCACAGTTACATAGTAACATAGAATTTTAATGGCGGGTGGATGCTTAGAACATAGAATGTTATTTTTCAAAGTTCCTTGGCAACTCAGAATGTTAATTGCTTGCGGATTCCTAGTACCTAGAATGTTATATTTCAAAGTTTCTTAGAAACTTAGAATGTTAATGATGTGGGGATTCTTAGAACAGAGAATGTTTCACAGTTACTTAGTAACATAGAATTTTAATGGCATGTGGATTCTTAGAAACTGGAATGTTATTTTTCAAAGTTTCCTAGCAACGTGGAATGTTAATGGGTTGAGGATACCTAGAACCTAGAATGTTATTTTTCAAAGTTTCCTAGCAACGTGGAATGTTAATGGGTTGAGGTTTCCTAGAAGTTAGAATGTTATATTTCAAAGTTTCTTAGAAACATAGAATGTTAATGATGGGGGGTTGTTGGAACAGAGAATGTTTCACAGTTACTTAGTAACATAGAATTTTAATGGCTTGTGGATTCTTAGAACATAGAATGTTTTTTTTCATAATGGCATAGCAACGTGGAACGTTAATGACTTGAGGATTCCTAGTACCTAGAATGTTATACTTCAAATTTTTTAGAAACTTAGAATTTTAATGATATGGGGATTCTTAGAACAGAGAATGTTTCACAGTTACTTAGTAACATAGAATTTTAATGGCATGTGGACTCTTAGAACCTAGAATGTTATTTTTCAAAGTTTCTTAGCAACGTGGAATGTTAATGGGTTGAGGATACCTAGAACATAGAATGTTATTTTTCAAAGTTTCCTAGCAACGTGGAATGTTAATGGGTTGAGGATACCTAGAACATGGAATGTTATATTTTAAAGTTTCTTAGAAACATAGAATGTTAATGATGTGAGGGTTCTTAGAACAGGGAATGTTTCACAGTTACTTAGTAATATAGAATTTTAATGGTGGGTGGATTCTTAGAACATAGAATGTTTTTTTTCATAATGCCATAGCAACGTGGAACGTTAAAGACGTGAGGATTCCTAGTACCCAGAATGTTATATTTCAAAGTTTCTTAGAAACATAGAATGTTAATGATGTGGGGATTCTTAGAACAGAGAATGTTTTCACAGTTACTTAGTAACATAGAATTTTAATGGCAGGTGGATTCTTAGAACATAGAATGTTATTTTTCAAACTTTCTTGGCAACTTGGAATGTTAATGGCTTGAGGATTCCTAGAACATAGAATGTTATATTTCAAAGTTTCATAGAAACATGGAATGTTAATAATGTGGGGATTCTTAGAACAGAGAATGTTTCACAGTTACTTATTAACATAGAATTTTAATGGCGGGTGGATTCTTATAACATAGCATGTTAGTATTCAAAGTTTCCTAGCAACGTGGAATGTTAATGGGTTGAGGATTCTTAGAACATAGAATGTTATATTTCAAAGTTTCTTAGAAACATAGAATGTAAATGATGTGGGAATTCTTAGAACAGAGAATGTTTCACAATTACTTAGTAAGATTGAATTTTAATGGCTTGTGGATTCTTAGAACATAGAATTTTTTTTTCATAATGCCATAGCAACGTGGAACGTTAATGACTTGCGGATTCCTAGTACCTAGAATGTTATATTTCAAAGTTTCTTAGAAACTTAGATTGTTAATGATGTGGGGATTCTTAGAACAGAGAATGTTTCACAGTTACTTAGTAACATAGAATTTTAATGGCGGATGGATGCTTAGAACATAGAATGTTTTTTTTCATAATGCCATAGCAACGTGGAACGTTAATGACTTGAGGATTCCTAGTACCTAGAATGTTATATTTCAAAGTTTCTTAGAAACTTAGAATGTTAATGATGTGGGGATTCTTAGAACAGAGAATGTTTCACAGTTACTTAGTAACATAGAATTTTAATGGCAGGCGGATTATTAGAACATAGAATGTTATTTTTCAAAGTTTCCTAGCAATGTGGAATGTTAATGGGTTGAGGATTCCTAGAACATAGAATGTTATATGTCAAAGTTTCTTAGAAAAATAGAATGTTAATGATGTGGGGATACTTAGAACAGAGAATGTTTCACAGTTACTTAGTAACATAAAATTTTGATGGAGGGTGGATTCTTAGAACATAGAATGTTATTTTTCAAAGTTTCCTGGCAACGTGGAATGTTAATGGGTTGAGGATTCCTAGAACATAGAATGTTATATTTCAAAGGTTCTTAGAAACATAGAATGTTAATGATGTCGGCATTCTTAGAACAGAGAATGTTTCACAGTTACTTAGTAACATAGAATTTTAATGGCATGTGGATTCTTAGAACATAGAATGTTATATTTCAAAGTTCCTTGGCAACTCAGAATGTTAATTGATTGAGGATTCCGAGTACCTAGAATGTTATATTTCAAAGTTTCTTAGAAACTTAGAATGTTAATGATGTGGGGATTCTTAGAACAGAGAATGTTTCACAGTTACTTAGTAACATAGAATTTTAATGGCATGTGGATTCTTAGAACCTGGAATGTTATTTTTCAAAGTTTCCTAGCAACGTGGAATGTTAATGGGTTGAGGATACCTAGAACCTAGAATGTTATTTTTCAAAGTTTCCTAGCAACGTGGAATGTTAATTGGTTGAGGTTTCCGAGTACCTAGAATGTTATATTTCAAAGTTTCTTAGAAACTTAGAATGTTAATGATGTGTGGGTTCTTAGAACAGAGAATGTTTCAAAGTTACTTAGTATCATAGAATTTTAATGGCTTGTGGATTCTTAGAACATAGAATGTTTTTTTTCATAATGCCATAGCAACGTGGAACGTTAATGACTTGAGGATTCCTAGTACCTAGAATGTTATATTTCAAAGTTTTTTAGAAACTTAGAATTTTAATGATGTGGGGATTCTTAGAACAGAGAATGTTTCACAGTTACTTAGTAACATAGAATTTTAATGTCATGTGGATTCTTAGAACCTAGAATGTTATTTTTCAAAGTTTCCTAGCATCGTGGAATGTTAATGGGTTGAGGATACCTAGAACATAGAATGTTATATTTCAAAGTTTCTTAGAAACATAGAATGTTAATGATGTAGGGGTTCTTAGAACAGAGAATGTTTCACAGTTACTTAGTTACATGGAATTTTAATGTCTTGTGGATTCATAGAACATAGAATGTTTTTTTTCATAATGCCATAGCAACGTGGAACGTTAATGACTTGAGGATTCCTAGTACCTAGAATGTTATATTTCAAAGTTTCTTGGAAACTTAGAATGTTAATGATGTGGGTATTCTTAGAACAGAGAATGTTTCACAGTTACTTAGTAACATAGAATTTTAATGGCTTGTGGATTCTTAGAACATAGAATGTTTTTTTTCATAATGGCATAGCAACGTGGAACGTTAATGACTTGAGGATTCCTAGTACCTAGAATGTTATACTTCAAATTTTTTAGAAACTTAGAATTTTAATGATGTGGGGATTCTTAGAACAGAGAATGTTTCACAGTTACTTAGTAACTTAGAATTTTAATGGCATGTGGATTCTTAGAACCTAGAATGTTATTTTTCAAAGTTTCCTAGCAACGTGGAATGTTAATGGGTTGAGGATACCTAGAACATAGAATGTTATATTTCAAAGTTTCTTAGAAACATAGAATGTTAATGATGTAGGGGTTCTTAGAACAGAGAATGTTTCACAGTTACTTAGTTACATAGAATTTTAATGTCTTGTGGATTCTTAGAACATAGAATGTTTTTTTTCATAATGCCATAGCAACGTGGAACCTTAATGACTTGAGGATTCCTAGTACCTAGAATGTTATATTTAAAGTTTCTTGGAAACTTAGAATGTTAATGATGTGGGTATTCTTAGAACAGAGAATGTTTCACAGTTACTTAGTAACATAGAATTTTAATGGCATGTGGACTCTTAGAACCTAGAATGTTATTTTTCAAAGTTTCTTAGCAACGTGGAATGTTAATGGGTTGAGGATACCTAGAACATAGAATGTTATTTTTCAAAGTTTCCTAGCAACGTGGAATGTTAATGGGTTGAGGATACCTAGAACATGGAATGTTATATTTTAAAGTTTCTTAGAAACATAGAATGTTAATGATGTGAGGGTTCTTAGAACAGAGAATGTTTCACAGTTACTTAGTAACATAGAATTTTAATGGCGGGTGGATTCTTAGAACATAGAATGTTTTTTTTCATAATGCCATAGCAACGTGGAACGTTAAAGACGTGAGGATTCCTAGTACCCAGAATGTTATATTTCAAAGTTTCTTAGAAACATAGAATGTTAATGATGTGGGGATTCTTAGAACAGAGAATGTTTTCACAGTTATTTAGTAACACAGAATTTTAATGGCTTGTGATTTCTTGGAACATAGAATTTTTTTTTTCATAATGCCATAGCAACGTGGAACGCTAATGACTTGAGGATTCCTAGTACCTAGAATGTTATATTTCAAAGTTTCTTAGAAACATAGAATGTTAATGATGTGGGGATTCTTAGAACAGAGAATGTTTCACAGTTACTTAGTAACATAGAATTTTAATGGCATGTGGATTCTTAGAATATAGAATGTTATTTTTCAAAGTTCCTTGGCAACTTGGAATGTTAATGGCTTGAGGATTCCTAGAACATAGAATGTTGTATTTCAAAGTTTCATAGAAACTTAGAATGGTAATGATGTGGGGATTCTTAGAACAGAGAATGTTTCACAGTTACTTAGTAACATAGAATTTTAATGGCAGGTGGATTCTTAGAACATAGAATGTTATTTTTCAAACTTTCTTGGCAACTTGGAATGTTAATGGCTTGAGGATTCCTAGAACATAGAATGTTATATTTCAAAGTTTCATAGAAACATGGAATGTTAATAATGTGGGGATTCTTAGAACAGAGAATGTTTCACAGTTACTTATTAACATAGAATTTTAATGGCGGGTGGATTCTTATAACATAGCATGTTAGTATTCAAAGTTTCCTAGCAACGTGGAATGTTAATGGGTTGAGGATTCTTAGAACATAGAATGTTATATTTCAAAGTTTCTTAGAAACATAGAATGTAAATGATGTGGGAATTCTTAGAACAGAGAATGTTTCACAATTACTTAGTAAGATTGAATTTTAATGGCTTGTGGATTCTTAGAACATAGAATTTTTTTTTCATAATGCCATAGCAACGTGGAACGTTAATGACTTGCGGATTCCTAGTACCTAGAATGTTATATTTCAAAGTTTCTTAGAAACTTAGATTGTTAATGATGTGGGGATTCTTAGAACAGAGAATGTTTCACAGTTACATAGTAACATAGAATTTTAATGGCGGGTGGATGCTTAGAACATAGAATGTTATTTTTCAAAGTTCCTTGGCAACTCAGAATGTTAATTGCTTGCGGATTCCTAGTACCTAGAATGTTATATTTCAAAGTTTCTTAGAAACTTAGAATGTTAATGATGTGGGGATTCTTAGAACAGAGAATGTTTCACAGTTACTTAGTAACATAGAATTTTAATGGCATGTGGATTCTTAGAAACTGGAATGTTATTTTTCAAAGTTTCCTAGCAACGTGGAATGTTAATGGGTTGAGGATACCTAGAACCTAGAATGTTATTTTTCAAAGTTTCCTAGCAACGTGGAATGTTAATGGGTTGAGGTTTCCTAGAAGTTAGAATGTTATATTTCAAAGTTTCTTAGAAACATAGAATGTTAATGATGGGGGGTTGTTGGAACAGAGAATGTTTCACAGTTACTTAGTAACATAGAATTTTAATGGCTTGTGGATTCTTAGAACATAGAATGTTTTTTTTCATAATGGCATAGCAACGTGGAACGTTAATGACTTGAGGATTCCTAGTACCTAGAATGTTATACTTCAAATTTTTTAGAAACTTAGAATTTTAATGATATGGGGATTCTTAGAACAGAGAATGTTTCACAGTTACTTAGTAACATAGAATTTTAATGGCATGTGGACTCTTAGAACCTAGAATGTTATTTTTCAAAGTTTCTTAGCAACGTGGAATGTTAATGGGTTGAGGATACCTAGAACATAGAATGTTATTTTTCAAAGTTTCCTAGCAACGTGGAATGTTAATGGGTTGAGGATACCTAGAACATGGAATGTTATATTTTAAAGTTTCTTAGAAACATAGAATGTTAATGATGTGAGGGTTCTTAGAACAGGGAATGTTTCACAGTTACTTAGTAATATAGAATTTTAATGGTGGGTGGATTCTTAGAACATAGAATGTTTTTTTTCATAATGCCATAGCAACGTGGAACGTTAAAGACGTGAGGATTCCTAGTACCCAGAATGTTATATTTCAAAGTTTCTTAGAAACATAGAATGTTAATGATGTGGGGATTCTTAGAACAGAGAATGTTTTCACAGTTACTTAGTAACATAGAATTTTAATGGCAGGTGGATTCTTAGAACATAGAATGTTATTTTTCAAACTTTCTTGGCAACTTGGAATGTTAATGGCTTGAGGATTCCTAGAACATAGAATGTTATATTTCAAAGTTTCATAGAAACATGGAATGTTAATAATGTGGGGATTCTTAGAACAGAGAATGTTTCACAGTTACTTATTAACATAGAATTTTAATGGCGGGTGGATTCTTATAACATAGCATGTTAGTATTCAAAGTTTCCTAGCAACGTGGAATGTTAATGGGTTGAGGATTCTTAGAACATAGAATGTTATATTTCAAAGTTTCTTAGAAACATAGAATGTAAATGATGTGGGAATTCTTAGAACAGAGAATGTTTCACAATTACTTAGTAAGATTGAATTTTAATGGCTTGTGGATTCTTAGAACATAGAATTTTTTTTTCATAATGCCATAGCAACGTGGAACGTTAATGACTTGCGGATTCCTAGTACCTAGAATGTTATATTTCAAAGTTTCTTAGAAACTTAGATTGTTAATGATGTGGGGATTCTTAGAACAGAGAATGTTTCACAGTTACTTAGTAACATAGAATTTTAATGGCGGATGGATGCTTAGAACATAGAATGTTTTTTTTCATAATGCCATAGCAACGTAGAACGTTAATACTTGCGGATTCCTAGTACCTAGAATGTTATATTTCAAAGTTTCTTAGAAACATAGAATGTTAATGATGTGGGGATTCTTAGAACAGAGAATGTTTCACAGTTACTTAGTAACATAGAATTTTAATGGCATGTGGATTCTTAGAACATAGAATGTTATTTTTCAAAGTTTCCTAGCAACGTGGAATGTTAATGGGTTGAGGATTCCTAGAACATAGAATGTTATATTTCAAAGTTTCTTAGAAACATAGAATGTTAATGATGTGGGGGTTCTTAGAACAGAGAATGTTTCACAGTTACTTAGTAACATAGAATTTTAATGGCATGTGGATTCTTAGAACATAGAATGTTATTTTTCAAAGTTCCTTGGCAACTCAGAATGTTAATTGCTTGAGGATTCCGAGTACCTAGAATGTTATATTTCAAAGTTTCTTAGAAACTTAGAATGTTAATGATGTGGGGATTCTTAGAACAGAGAATGTTTCACAGTTACTTAGTAACATAGAATTTTAATGGCATGTGGATTCTTAGAAACTGGAATGTTATTTTTCAAAGTTTCCTAGCAACGTGGAATGTTAATGGGTTGAGGATACCTAGAACCTAGAATGTTATTTTTCAAAGTTTCCTAGCAACGTGGAATGTTAATGGGTTGAGGTTTCCTAGAAGTTAGAATGTTATATTTCAAAGTTTCTTAGAAACATAGAATGTTAATGATGGGGGGTTGTTGGAACAGAGAATGTTTCACAGTTACTTAGTAACATAGAATTTTAATGGCTTGTGGATTCTTAGAACATAGAATGTTTTTTTTCATAATGGCATAGCAACGTGGAACGTTAATGACTTGAGGATTCCTAGTACCTAGAATGTTATACTTCAAATTTTTTAGAAACTTAGAATTTTAATGATGTGGGGATTCTTAGAACAGAGAATGTTTCACAGTTACTTAGTAACATAGAATTTTAATGGCATGTGGACTCTTAGAACCTAGAATGTTATTTTTCAAAGTTTCTTAGCAACGTGGAATGTTAATGGGTTGAGGATACCTAGAACATAGAATGTTATTTTTCAAAGTTTCCTAGCAACGTGGAATGTTAATGGGTTGAGGATACCTAGAACATGGAATGTTATATTTTAAAGTTTCTTAGAAACATAGAATGTTAATGATGTGAGGGTTCTTAGAACAGGGAATGTTTCATAGTTACTTAGTAATATAGAATTTTAATGGTGGGTGGATTCTTAGAACATAGAATGTTTTTTTTCATAATGCCATAGCAACGTGGAACGTTAAAGACGTGAGGATTCCTAGTACCCAGAATGTTATATTTCAAAGTTTCTTAGAAACATAGAATGTTAATGATGTGGGGATTCTTAGAACAGAGAATGTTTTCACAGTTACTTAGTAACATAGAATTTTAATGGCAGGTGGATTCTTAGAACATAGAATGTTATTTTTCAAACTTTCTTGGCAACTTGGAATGTTAATGGCTTGAGGATTCCTAGAACATAGAATGTTATATTTCAAAGTTTCATAGAAACATGGAATCTTAATAATGTGGGGATTCTTAGAACAGAGAATGTTTCACAGTTACTTATTAACATAGAATTTTAAATGGCGGGTGGATTCTTATAACATAGCATGTTAGTATTCAAAGTTTCCTAGCAACGTGGAATGTTAATGGGTTGAGGATTCTTAGAACATAGAATGTTATATTTCAAAGTTTCTTAGAAACATAGAATGTAAATGATGTGGGAATTCTTAGAACAGAGAATGTTTCACAATTACTTAGTAAGATTGAATTTTAATGGCTTGTGGATTCTTAGAACATAGAATTTTTTTTTCATAATGCCATAGCAACGTGGAACGTTAATGACTTGCGGATTCCTAGTACCTAGAATGTTATATTTCAAAGTTTCTTAGAAACTTAGATTGTTAATGATGTGGGGATTCTTAGAAGAGAGAATGTTTCACAGTTACTTAGTA
This sequence comes from Sminthopsis crassicaudata, assembly GCF_048593235.1. NCBI lineage: Eukaryota > Metazoa > Chordata > Mammalia > Dasyuromorphia > Dasyuridae > Sminthopsis > Sminthopsis crassicaudata. The sequence goes on along the minus strand of NC_133623.1, from coordinate 67,283,808 downwards.
ACATAGAATTTTAATGGCGGATGGATGCTTAGAACATAGAATGTTTTTTTTCATAATGCCATAGCAACGTAGAACGTTAATACTTGCGGATTCCTAGTACCTAGAATGTTATATTTCAAAGTTTCTTAGAAACATAGAATGTTAATGATGTGGGGATTCTTAGAACAGAGAATGTTTCACAGTTACTTAGTAACATAGAATTTTAATGGCATGTGGATTCTTAGAACATAGAATGTTATTTTTCAAAGTTTCCTAGCAACATGGAATGTTAATGGGTTGAGGATTCCTAGAACATAGAATGTTATATTTCAAAGTTTCTTAGAAACATAGAATGTTAATGATGTGGGGGTTCTTAGAACAGAGAATGTTTCACAGTTACTTAGTAACATAGAATTTTAATGGCATGTGGATTCTTAGAACATAGAATGTTATTTTTCAAAGTTCCTTGGCAACTCGGAATGTTAATGGCTTGAGGATTCCGAGTACCTAGAATGTTATATTTCAAAGTTTCTTAGAAACTTAGAATGTTAATGATGTGGGGATTCTTAGAACAGAGAATGTTTCACAGTTACTTAGTAACATAGAATTTTAATGGCATGTGGATTCTTAGAAACTGGAATGTTATTTTTCAAAGTTTACTAGCAACGTGGAATGTTAATGGGTTGAGGATACCTAGAACCTAGAATGTTATTTTTCAAAGTTTCCTAGCAACGTGGAATGTTAATGGGTTGAGGTTTCCTAGAAGTTAGAATGTTATATTTCAAAGTTTCTTAGAAACATAGAATGTTAATGATGGGGGGTTGTTGGAACAGAGAATGTTTCACAGTTACTTAGTAACATAGAATTTTAATGGCTTGTGGATTCTTAGAACATAGAATGTTTTTTTTCATAATGGCATAGCAACGTGGAACGTTAATGACTTGAGGATTCCTAGTACCTAGAATGTTATACTTCAAATTTTTTAGAAACTTAGAATTTTAATGATGTGGGGATTCTTAGAACAGAGAATGTTTCACAGTTACTTAGTAACATAGAATTTTAATGGCATGTGGACTCTTAGAACCTAGAATGTTATTTTTCAAAGTTTCTTAGCAACGTGGAATGTTAATGGGTTGAGGATACCTAGAACATAGAATGTTATTTTTCAAAGTTTCCTAGCAACGTGGAATGTTAATGGGTTGAGGATACCTAGAACATGGAATGTTATATTTTAAAGTTTCTTAGAAACATAGAATGTTAATGATGTGAGGGTTCTTAGAACAGGGAATGTTTCACAGTTACTTAGTAATATAGAATTTTAATGGTGGGTGGATTCTTAGAACATAGAATGTTTTTTTTCATAATGCCATAGCAACGTGGAACGTTAAAGACGTGAGGATTCCTAGTACCCAGAATGTTATATTTCAAAGTTTCTTAGAAACATAGAATGTTAATGATGTGGGGATTCTTAGAACAGAGAATGTTTTCACAGTTACTTAGTAACATAGAATTTTAATGGCAGGTGGATTCTTAGAACATAGAATGTTATTTTTCAAACTTTCTTGGCAACTTGGAATGTTAATGGCTTGAGGATTCCTAGAACATAGAATGTTATATTTCAAAGTTTCATAGAAACATGGAATGTTAATAATGTGGGGATTCTTAGAACAGAGAATGTTTCACAGTTACTTATTAACATAGAATTTTAATGGCGGGTGGATTCTTATAACATAGCATGTTAGTATTCAAAGTTTCCCAGCAACGTGGAATGTTAATGGGTTGAGGATTCTTAGAACATAGAATGTTATATTTCAAAGTTTCTTAGAAACATAGAATGTAAATGATGTGGGAATTCTTAGAACAGAGAATGTTTCACAATTACTTAGTAAGATTGAATTTTAATGGCTTGTGGATTCTTAGAACATAGAATTTTTTTTTCATAATGCCATAGCAACGTGGAACGTTAATGACTTGCGGATTCCTAGTACCTAGAATGTTATATTTCAAAGTTTCTTAGAAACTTAGATTGTTAATGATGTGGGGATTCTTAGAACAGAGAATGTTTCACAGTTACTTAGTAACATAGAATTTTAATGGCGGATGGATGCTTAGAACATAGAATGTTTTTTTTCATAATGCCATAGCAACGTAGAACGTTAATACTTGCGGATTCCTAGTACCTAGAATGTTATATTTCAAAGTTTCTTAGAAACATAGAATGTTAATGATGTGGGGATTCTTAGAACAGAGAATGTTTCACAGTTACTTAGTAACATAGAATTTTAATGGCATGTGGATTCTTAGAACATAGAATGTTATTTTTCAAAGTTTCCTAGCAACGTGGAACGTTAATGGGTTGAGGATTCCTAGAACCTAGAATGTTATATTTCAAAGTTTCTTAGAAACATAGAATGTTAATGATGTGGGGGTTCTTAGAACAGAGAATGTTTCACAGTTACTTAGTAACATAGAATTTTAATGGCATGTGGATTCTTAGAACATAGAATGTTATTTTTCAAAGTTCCTTGGCAACTTGGAATGTCAATGGCTTGAGGATTCCTTGAACATAGAATGTTTTATTTCAAAGTTTCATAGAAACTTGGAATGTTAATGATGTGGGGATTCTTAGAACAGAGAATGTTTCACAGTTACTTAGTAACATAGAATTTTAATGGCAGGTGGATTCTTAGAACATAGAATGTTATTTTTCAAAGTTCCTTGGCAACTTGGAATGTTAATGGCTTGAGGATTCCTAGAACATAGAATGTTGTATTTCAAAGTTTCATAGAAACTTGGAATGTTAATGATGTGGGGATTCTTAGAACAGAGAATGTTTCACAGTAACTTAGTAACATAGAATTTTAATGGCAGGTGGATTCTTAGAACATAGAATGTTATTTTTCAAAGTTTATTAGCAACGTGGAATGTTAATGGGTTGAGGATTCCTAGAACATAGAATGTTATATTTCAAAGTTTCTTAGAACCATAGAATGTTAATGATGTGGGGCTTCTTAGAACAGAGAATGTTTCACAGTTACTTAGTAAAATAGAATTTTAATGGCCTGTGGATTCTTAGAACATAGAATGTTATTTTTCATTGTTTCCTAGCAACTCGGAATGTTAATGTGTTGAGGATTCCTAGAACATAGAAAATTATATTTCAAAGTTTCTTAGAAACTTAGAATGTCAATTGATGTGGGGATTCTTAGAACAGAGAATGTTTCTCAGTTACTTAGTAACATAGAATTTTAATGGCGGGTGGATTCTTACAACATAGAATGTTTTTTTTTTTTCATAATGCCATAGCAAATTGGAACGTTAACAACTTGAGGATTCCTGGTAGCTAGATTGTTATTTTTCAAAGTTTCTTGGCAACTTGGAATGTTAATGGGTTGAGGATTCCTAGAACATAGAATGTTATCTTTCAAAGTTTCGTAGAATCTTGGAATGTTAATGATACGGGGATTCTTAGAACAGAGAATGTTTCACAGTTACTTAGTAACATAGAATTTTAATGGCGGGTTGATTCTTAGAACATAGAATGTTATTTTTCAAAGTTTATTAGCAACGTGGAATGTTAATGGGTTGAGGATTCCTAGAACATAGACCGTTATATTTCAAAGTTTCATAGCAACATGGAACGTTAATGACTTGTGGAATCCTAGTACCTAGAATGTTATATTTCAAAGTTTCTTAGAAACTTAGAATGGTAATGATGTGGGGATTCTTTGAACAGAGAATGTTTCACAGTTACTTAGTAACATAGAATTTTAATGGCATGTGGATTCTTAGAACATAGAATGTTATTTTTCAAAGTTTCCTAGCAACGTGGAATGTTAATGGGTTGAGGATTCCTTGAACATAGATTGTTATATTTCAAAGTTTCTTAGAAACATAGAATGTTAATGATGTGGGGGTTCTTAGAACAGAGAATGTTTCACAGTTACTTAGTAACATAGAATTTTAATGGCGGGTGGATTCTTAGAACATAGAAAGTTTTTTTTCATAATGCCATAGCAACGTGGAACGTTAATGACTTGCGGATTCCTAGTACCTAGAATATTATATTTCAAAGTTTCTTAGAAACTTAGAATGTTAATGAAGTGGGGATTCTTAGAACATAGAATGTTATTTTTCAAAGTTCCTTGGCAACTTGCAATGTTAATGGCTTGAGGATTCCTAGAACATAGAATGTTACATTTCAAAGTTTCATAGAAACTTGGAATGTTAATAATGTGGGGATTCTTAGAACAGAGAATGTTTCACAGTAACTTAGTAACGTAGAATTTTAATGGCCGGTGGATTCTTAGAACATAGAATGTTATGTTTCAAATTTTCCTAGCAACTTGGAATGTTAATGGTTTGAGGATTCCTGGAACATAGAATGTTATATTTCAAAGTTTCTTAGAAACATAGAATGTTAATGATGTGGGGATTCTTACAACAGAGAATGTTTCACAGTTACTTAGTAATATTGAATTTTATTGTCATGTGGATTCTTAGAATATAGAATGTAATTTTTCAAAGTTTCTTGACCACTTGGAATGTTAATGGCTTGAGGATTCCTAGAACATAGAATGTTATATTTCAAAGTTTCTTAGAAACATAGAATGTTAATGTTGTGGGGGTTCTTAGAACAGAGAATGTTTCACAGTTACTTAGTAACATAGAATTTTAATGGCAAGTGGATTCTTAGAATATAGAATGTTTTTTTTCATAATGCCATAGCAACGCAGAACGTTAAAGACGTGAGGAATCCTACTACCTAGAATGTTATATTTCAAAGTTTCTTAGAAACTTAGAATGTTAATGATGTGGGGATTCTTAGAGCAGAGAATGTTTCACAGTTACTTAGTAACATAGAATTTTAATGGCATATGGATTCTTAGAACATAGAATGTTATTTTTCCAAGTTTCCTTGCAACGTGGAATGTTAATGGGTTGAGGATTCCTAGAACATAGAATGTTATATTTCAAAGTTTCTTAGAAACATAGAATGTTAATGATGTGGGGGTTCTTGGAATAGAGAATGTTTCACAGTTACTTAGTAACATAGAATTTTAATGGCATGTGGATTCTTAGAACATAGAATGTTATTTTTCAAAGTTCCTTGGCAACTTGGAATGTTAATGACTTGAGAATTCCTAGAATATAGAATGTTATATTTCAAAGTTTCTTAGAAACATAGAATGTTTATTATGTGGGGATTCTTAGAACAGAGAATGTTTCAGTTACTTAGTAACATAGAATTTTAATACCGGGTGGATTCTTAGAACATAGAATGTTTTTTTTTCATAATGCCATAGCAAGGCAGAACGTTAAAGACGTGAGGATTCCTACTACCTAGAATGTTATATTTCAAAGTTTCTTAGAAACTTAGAATATTAATGATGTGGGGATTCTTAGAACAGAGAATGTTTCACAGTTACTTAGTAACATAGAATTTTAATGGCTTGTGGATTCTTAGAACATAGAATGTTTTTTTTCATAATGCCATAGCAACGTAGAACGTTAAAGACGTGAGGATTCCTAGTACCTAGAATGTTATATTTCAAAGTTTCTCAGAAACTTAGAATGTTAATGATGTGGGGATTCTTAGAACAGAGAATGTTTCACAGTTACTTAGTAACATAGAATTTTAATGGCATGTGGATTCTTAGAACATAGAATGTTATTTTTCAAAGTTCCTTGGCAACTTGGAATGTTAATGGCTTGAGGATTCCTAGAACATAGAATGTTATATTTCAAAGTATCATAGAAACTTGGAATGTTAATAATGTGGGGAATCTTAGTACAGAGAATGTTTCACAGTTACTTAGTAACATAGAATTTTAATGGCGGGTGGATTCTTAGAACATAGAATGTTTTTTTTCATAATGCCTTTGCAACGTGGAACGTTAATTACTTGCGGATTCCTAGTACCTAGAATGTTATATTTCAAAGTTCCTTAGAAACTTAGAATGTTAATGATGTGGGGATTCTTAGAACAGAGAGTGTTTCAGTTACTTAGTAACATAGAATTTTAATGGCATGTGGAATCTTAGAACATAGAATGTTATTTTTCAAAGTTTATTAGCAACGTGGAACGTTAATGGGTTGAGGATTCTTAGAACATAGAATGTTATATTTTAAAGTTTCTTAAAAACATAGAATGTTAATGATGTGGGGATTCTTAGAACAGAGAATGTTTCACAGTTACTTAGTAACAAAGAATTTTAATGGCTTGTGGATTCTTAGAACATAAAATGTTTTTTTTTTTTCAAAGTTTCCTAGCAACGTGGAATGTTAATGGGTTGAGGATTCCTAGAACATAGAATGTTATATTTCAAAGTTTCTTAGAAACATAGAATGTTAATGATGTGGGGGTTCTTAGAACATAGAATGTTTCACAGTTACTTAGTAACATAGAATTTTAATTGTGGGTGGATTCTTAGAACATAGAATGTTTTTTTTTCATAATGCCATAGCAATGTGGAACATTAATGATGTGAGGATTCTTAGTACCTAGAATGTTATATTTCAAAGTTTCTTAGAAACATAGAATGTTAATGATGTGGGGATTCTTAGAACAGAGAATGTTTCACAGTTACTTAGTAACATAGAATTTTAATGGCATGTGGATTCTTAGAACATAGAATGTTATTTTTCATGAAGCCATAGCAACGTGGAACGTTAATGACGTGAGGATTCTTAGTACCTAGAATGTTATATTTCAAAGTTTCTTAGAAACATAGAATGTTAATGATGTGGGTGTTCTTAGAACATAGAATGTTTCACAGTTACTTAGTAACATAGAATTTTAATGGCGGGTGGATTCTTAGAACATAGAATGTTATTTTTCAAAGTTTCCTAGCAACATGGAACGTTAATGACTTGCGGATTCCTAGTACCTAGAATGTTATATTTCAAAGTTTCTTAGAAACTTAGAATGTTAATGAAGTGGGGATTCTTAGAACATAGAATGTTATTTTTCAAAGTTCCTTGGCAACTTGGAATGTTAATGGCTTGAGGATTCCTAGAACATAGAATGTTACTTTTCAAAGTTTCATAGAAACTTGGAATGTTAATAATGTGGGGATTCTTAGAACAGAGAATGTTTCACAGTAACTTAGTAACTTAGAATTTTAATGGCCGGTGGATTCTTAGAACATAAAATGTTATGTTTCAAAGTTTCCTAGCAACTTGGAATGTTAATGGTTTGAGGATTCCTAGAACATAGAATGTTATATTTCAAAGTTTCTTAGAAACATAGAATGTTAATGATGTGGGGATTCTTAGAACAGAGAATGTTTCACAGTTACTTAGTAACATAGAATTTTAATGGCATGTGGATTCTTAGAACATAGAATGTTATTTTTCAAAGTTTCTTGGCAACTTGGAATGTTAATGTCTTGATGATTCCTAGAACATAGATTGTTATATTTCAAAGTTTCGTAGAAACTTGGAATGTTAATAATGTGGGGATTCTTAGAACAGAGAATGTTTCCGAGTTACTTAGTAACATAGAAATTTAATGGAGGATGGATTCTTAGAACATAGAATGTTATTTTTCAAAGTTTCCTAGCAACGTGGAATGTTAATGGGTTGAGGATTCCTAGAACATAGAATCTTATATTTCAAAGTTTCTTAGAAACAAATTATTTTAATGATGTGGGGATTCTTAGAACAGAGAATGTTTCACAGTTACTTAGTAACATAGAATTTTAATGGCTTGTGGATTCTTAGAACATAGAATGTTTTTTTTTTTTCATAATGCCTTAGCAACGTAGAACGTTAAAGACGTGAGGATTCCTAGTACCTAGAATATTATATTTCAAAGTTTCTTAGAAAGTTAGAATGTTAATGAAGTGGGGATTCTTAGAACAAAGAATGTTTCACAGTTACTTAGTAACATAGAATTTTAATGAAGTGGGGATTCTTAGAACATAGAATGTTATTTTTCAAAGTTTCCTAGCAACGTGGAATGTTAATGGGTTGAGGATTCCTTGAACATAGAATGTTATATTTCAAAGTTTCTTAGAAACATAGAATGTTAATGATGTGTGGGTTCTTAGAACAGAGAATGTTTCAAAGTTACTTAGTAACATAGAATTTTAATGGCGGGTGGATTCTTAGAACATAGAATGTTTTTTTTCATAATGCCATAGCAACGTGGAACGTTAATGACGTGAGGATTCTTAGTACCTAGAATGTTATATTTCAAAGTTTGTTAGAAACATAGAATGTTAATGATGTGGGGATTCTTAGAACAGAGAATGTTTCACAGTTACTTAGTAACATACAATTTTAATGGCGGGTGGATTCTTAGAACATAGAATGTTTTTTTTCATAATGCCATAGCGACGTGGAACGTTAATGACTTGAGGATTCCTAGTACCTAGAATGTTATATTTCAAAGTTTCTTAGAAACATAGGATGTTAATGATGTGGGGGTTCTTAGAACAGAGAATGTTTCACAGTTACTTAGTAACATAGAATTTTAATGGCTTGTGGATTCTTAGAACATAGAATGTTTTTTTTCATAATGCCATAGCAATGTAGAACGTTAAATACGTGAGGATTCCTACTACCTAGAATGTTATATTTCAAAGTTTCTTAGAAACATAGAATGTTAATGATGTGGGGGTTCTTGGAACAGAGAATGTTTCACAGTTACTTAGTAACATAGAATTTTAATGGCATGTGGATTCTTAGAACATAGCATGTTATTTTTCAAAGTTCCTTGGCAACTTGGAATGTTAATGACTTGAGAATACCTAGAACATAGAATGTTATATTTCAAAGTTTCTTAGAAACATAGAATGTTAATTATGTGGGGATTCTTAGAACAGAGAATGTTTCAGTTACTTAGTAACATAGAATTTTAATAGCGGGTGGATTCTTAGAACATAGAATGTTTTTTTTCATAATGCCATAGCAAGGCAGAACGTTAAAGACGTGAGGATTCCTACTACCTAGAATGTTATATTTCAAAGTTTCTTAGAAACTTAGAATGTTAATGGTGTGGGGATTCTTAGAACAGAGAATGTTTCACAGTTACTTAGTAACATAGAATTTTAATGGCTTGTGGATTCTTAGAACATAGAATGTTTTTTTTCATAATGCCATAGCAACGTGGAACGTTAATAACTTGAGGATTCCTAGTACCTAGAATGTTATATTTCAAAAGTTTCTTAGAAACATAGAATATTAATGATGTGGGGATTCTTAGAACAGAGAATGTTTCACAGTTACTTAGTAACATAGAATTTTAATGGCTTGTGGATTCTTAGAACATAGAATGTTTTTTTTTCATAATGCCATAGCAACGTAGAACGTTAAAGACGTGAGGATTCCTAGTACCTAGAATGTTATATTTCAAAGTTTCTCAGAAACTTAGAATGTTAATGATGTGGGGATTCTTAGAACAGAGAATGTTTCACAGTTACTTAGTAACATAGAATTTTAATGGCATGTGGATTCTTAGAACATAGAATGTTATTTTTCAAAGTTCCTTGGCAACTTGGAATGTTAATGGCTTGAGGATTCCTAGAACATAGAATTTTATATTTCAAAGTATCATAGAAACTTGGAATGTTAATAATGTGGGGAATCTTAGTACAGAGAATGTTTCACAGTTACTTAGTAACATAGAATTTTAATGGCGGGTGGATTCTTAGAACATAGAATGTTTTTTTACATAATGCCTTTGCAACGTGGAACGTTAATTACTTGCGGATTCCTAGTACCTAGAATGTTATATTTCAAAGTTCCTTAGAAACTTAGAAAGTTAATGATGTGGGGATTCTTAGAACAGAGAGTGTTTCAGTTACTTAGTAACATAGAATTTTAATGGCATGTGGAATCTTAGAACATAGAATGTTATTTTTCAAAGTTTATTAGCAACGTGGAACGTTAATGGGTTGAGGATTCTTAGAACATAGAATGTTATATTTCAAAGTTTCTTAAAAACATAGAATGTTAATGATGTGGGGATTCTTAGAGCAGAGAATGTTTCACAGTTACTTAGTAACAAAGAATTTTAATGGCTTGTGGATTCTTAGAACATAAAATGTTTTTTTTTTTTCAAAGTTTCCTAGCAACGTGGAATGTTAATGGGTTGAGGATTCCTAGAACATAGAATGTTATATTTCAAAGTTTCTTAGAAACATAGAATGTTAATGATGTGGGGGTTCTTAGAACATAGAATGTTTCACAGTTACTTAGTAACATAGAATTTTAATTGCGGGTGGATTCTTAGAACATAGAATGTTTTTTTTTCATAATGCCATAGCAATGTGGAACATTAATGATGTGAGGATTCTTAGTACCTAGAATGTTATATTTCAAAGTTTCTTAGAAACATAGAATGTTAATGATGTGGGGATTCTTAGAACAGAGAATGTTTCACAGTTACTTAGTAACATAGAATTTTAATGGCATGTGGATTCTTAGAACATAGAATGTTATTTTTCATGAAGCCATAGCAACGTGGAACGTTAATGACGTGAGGATTCTTAGTACCTAGAATGTTATATTTCAAAGTTTCTTAGAAACATAGAATGTTAATGATGTGGGTGTTCTTAGAACATAGAATGTTTCACAGTTACTTAGTAACATAGAATTTTAATGGCGGGTGGATTCTTAGAACATAGAATGTTATTTTTCAAAGTTTCCTAGCAACATGGAACGTTAATGACTTGCGGATTCCTAGTACCTAGAATGTTATATTTCAAAGTTTCTTAGAAACTTAGAATGTTAATGAAGTGGGGATTCTTAGAACATAGAATGTTATTTTTCAAAGTTCCTTGGCAACTTGGAATGTTAATGGCTTGAGGATTCCTAGAACATAGAATGTTACTTTTCAAAGTTTCATAGAAACTTGGAATGTTAATAATGTGGGGATTCTTAGAACAGAGAATGTTTCACAGTAACTTAGTAACGTAGAATTTTAATGGCCGGTGGATTCTTAGAACATAAAATGTTATGTTTCAAAGTTTCCTAGCAACTTGGAATGTTAATGGTTTGAGGATTCCTAGAACATAGAATGTTATATTTCAAAGTTTCTTAGAAACATAGAATGTTAATGATGTGGGGATTCTTAGAACAGAGAATGTTCCACAGTTACTTAGTAACATAGAATTTTAATGGCTTGTGGATTCCTAGAACATAGAATGTTTTTTTTTTTTTAATAATGCCATAGCAACGTAGAACGTTAAAGACGTGAGGATTCCTAGTACCTAGAATATTATATTTCAAAGTTTCTTAGAAAGTTAGAATGTTAATGAAGTGGGGATTCTTAGAACAAAGAATGTTTCACAGTTACTTAGTAACATAGAATTTTAATGAAGTGGGGATTCCTAGAACATAGAATGTTATTTTTCAAAGTTTCTTGGCAACTTGGAATGTTAATGGCTTGAGGATTCCTAGAACATAGAAAGTTACATTTCAAAGTTTCTTAGAAACGTAGAATGTTAATGATGTGGGGATTCTTAGAACAGAGAATGTTTCACAGTTACTTAGTAACATAGAATTTTAATGGCATGTGGATTCTTAGAACATAGAATGTTATTTTTCAAAGTTTCCAAGCAACGTAGAATGTTAATGGGTTGATGATTCCTAGAACATAGAATGTTATATTTCAAAGTTTCTTAGAAACATAGAATGTTAATGATGTGGGGGTTCTTATAGCAGAGAATGTTTCACAGTTACTTAGTAACATAGAATTTTAATGGCGGGTGGATTCTTAGAACATAGAATGTTTTTTTTCATAATACCATAGCAACGTGGAACGTTAATGACGTGAGGATTCCTAGTACCTAGAATGTTATATTTTAAAGTTTCTTAGAAACATAGAATGGAAATGATGTGGGGGTTCTTAGAACATAGAATGTTTCACAGTTACTTAGTAACATAGAATTTTAATGGCGGGTGGATTCTTAGAACATAGAATGTTTTTTTTCATAATGCCATAGCAATGTAGAACGTTAAATACGTGAGGATTCCTACTACCTAGAATGTTATATTTCAAAGTTTCTTAGAAACATAGAATGTTAATGATGTGGGGGTTCTTGGAACAGAGAATGTTTCACAGTTACTTAGTAACATAGAATTTTAATGGCATGTGGATTCTTAGAACATAGAATGTTATTTTTCAAAGTTTCCAAGCAACGTGGAATGTTAATGGGTTGATGATTCCTAGAACATAGAATGTTATATTTCAAAGTTTCTTAGAAACATAGAATGTTAATGATGTGGGGGTTCTTATAGCAGAGAATGTTTCACAGTTACTTAGTAACATAGAATTTTAATGGCGAGTGGATTCTTAGAACATAGAATGTTATTTTTTAAAGTTTCCTAGCAACGTGGAACGTTAATGACGTGAGGATTCCTAGTACCTAGAATGTTATATTTCAAAGTTTCTTAGAAACATAGAATGTTAATGATGTGGGGGTTCTTAGAACAGAGAATGTTTCACAGTTACTTAGTAACATAGAATTTTAATGGCTTGTGGATTCTTAGAACATAGAATGTTTTTTTTCATAATGCCATAGCAATGTAGAACGTTAAATACGTGAGGATTCCTACTACCTAGAATGTTATATTTCAAAGTTTCTTAGAAACATAGAATGTTAATGATGTGGGGGTTCTTGGAACAGAGAATGTTTCACAGTTACTTAGTAACATAGAATTTTAATGGCATGTGGATTCTTAGAACATAGCATGTTATTTTTCAAAGTTCCTTGGCAACTTGGAATGTTAATGACTTGAGAATTCCTAGAACATAGAATGTTATATTTCAAAGTTTCTTAGAAACATAGAATGTTAATTATGTGGGGATTCTTAGAACAGAGAATGTTTCAGTTACTTAGTAACATAGAATTTTAATAGCGGGTGGATTCTTAGAACATAGAATGTTTTTTTTCATAATGCCATAGCAAGGCAGAACGTTAAAGACGTGAGGATTCCTACTACCTAGAATGTTATATTTCAAAGTTTCTTAGAAACTTAGAATGTTAATGGTGTGGGGATTCTTAGAACAGAGAATGTTTCACAGTTACTTAGTAACATAGAATTTTAATGGCTTGTGGATTCTTAGAACATAGAATGTTTTTTTTCATAATGCCATAGCAACGTAGAACGTTAAAGACGTGAGGATTCCTAGTACCTAGAATGTTATATTTCAAAGTTTCTCAGAAACTTAGAATGTTAATGATGTGGGGATTCTTAGAACAGAGAATGTTTCACAGTTACTTAGTAACATAGAATTTTAATGGCATGTGGATTCTTAGAACATAGAATGTTATTTTTCAAAGTTCCTTGGCAACTTGTAATGTTAATGGCTTGAGGATTCCTAGAACATAGAATTTTATATTTCAAAGTATCATAGAAACTTGGAATGTTAATAATGTGGGGAATCTTAGTACAGAGAATGTTTCACAGTTACTTAGTAACATAGAATTTTAATGGCGGGTGGATTCTTAGAACATAGAATGTTTTTTTACATAATGCCTTTGCAACGTGGAACGTTAATTACTTGCGGATTCCTAGTACCTAGAATGTTATATTTCAAAGTTCCTTAGAAACTTAGAAAGTTAATGATGTGGGGATTCTTAGAACAGAGAGTGTTTCAGTTACTTAGTAACATAGAATTTTAATGGCATGTGGAATCTTAGAACATAGAATGTTATTTTTCAAAGTTTATTAGCAACGTGGAACGTTAATGGGTTGAGGATTCTTAGAACATAGAATGTTATATTTCAAAGTTTCTTAAAAACATAGAATGTTAATGATGTGGGGATTCTTAGAGCAGAGAATGTTTCACAGTTACTTAGTAACAAAGAATTTTAATGGCTTGTGGATTCTTAGAACATAAAATGTTTTTTTTTTTTTCAAAGTTTCCTAGCAACGTGGAATGTTAATGGGTTGAGGATTCCTAGAACATAGAATGTTATATTTCAAAGTTTCTTAGAAACATAGAATGTTAATGATGTGGGGGTTCTTAGAACATAGAATGTTTCACAGTTACTTAGTAACATAGAATTTTAATTGCGGGTGGATTCTTAGAACATAGAATGTTTTTTTTTCATAATGCCATAGCAATGTGGAACATTAATGATGTGAGGATTCTTAGTACCTAGAATGTTATATTTCAAAGTTTCTTAGAAACATAGAATGTTAATGATGTGGGGATTCTTAGAACAGAGAATGTTTCACAGTTACTTAGTAACATAGAATTTTAATGGCATGTGGATTCTTAGAACATAGAATGTTATTTTTCATGAAGCCATAGCAACGTGGAACGTTAATGACGTGAGGATTCTTAGTACCTAGAATGTTATATTTCAAAGTTTCTTAGAAACATAGAATGTTAATGATGTGGGTGTTCTTAGAACATAGAATGTTTCACAGTTACTTAGTAACATAGAATTTTAATGGCGGGTGGATTCTTAGAACATAGAATGTTATTTTTCAAAGTTTCCTAGCAACATGGAACGTTAATGACTTGCGGATTCCTAGTACCTAGAATGTTATATTTCAAAGTTTCTTAGAAACTTAGAATGTTAATGAAGTGGGGATTCTTAGAACATAGAATGTTATTTTTCAAAGTTCCTTGGCAACTTGGAATGTTAATGGCTTGAGGATTCCTAGAACATAGAATGTTACTTTTCAAAGTTTCATAGAAACTTGGAATGTTAATAATGTGGGGATTCTTAGAACAGAGAATGTTTCACAGTAACTTAGTAACGTAGAATTTTAATGGCCGGTGGATTCTTAGAACATAAAATGTTATGTTTCAAAGTTTCCTAGCAACTTGGAATGTTAATGGTTTGAGGATTCCTAGAACATAGAATGTTATATTTCAAAGTTTCTTAGAAACATAGAATGTTAATGATGTGGGGATTCTTAGAACAGAGAATGTTCCACAGTTACTTAGTAACATAGAATTTTAATGGCTTGTGGATTCCTAGAACATAGAATGTTTTTTTTTTTTTTAATAATGCCATAGCAACGTAGAACGTTAAAGACGTGAGGATTCCTAGTACCTAGAATATTATATTTCAAAGTTTCTTAGAAAGTTAGAATGTTAATGAAGTGGGGATTCTTAGAACAAAGAATGTTTCACAGTTACTTAGTAACATAGAATTTTAATGAAGTGGGGATTCCTAGAACATAGAATGTTATTTTTCAAAGTTTCTTGGCAACTTGGAATGTTAATGGCTTGAGGATTCCTAGAACATAGAAAGTTACATTTCAAAGTTTCTTAGAAACGTAGAATGTTAATGATGTGGGGATTCTTAGAACAGAGAATGTTTCACAGTTACTTAGTAACATAGAATTTTAATGGCATGTGGATTCTTAGAACATAGAATGTTATTTTTCAAAGTTTCCAAGCAACGTAGAATGTTAATGGGTTGATGATTCCTAGAACATAGAATGTTATATTTCAAAGTTTCTTAGAAACATAGAATGTTAATGATGTGGGGGTTCTTATAGCAGAGAATGTTTCACAGTTACTTAGTAACATAGAATTTTAATGGCGGGTGGATTCTTAGAACATAGAATGTTTTTTTTCATAATACCATAGCAACGTGGAACGTTAATGACGTGAGGATTCCTAGTACCTAGAATGTTATATTTTAAAGTTTCTTAGAAACATAGAATGGAAATGATGTGGGGGTTCTTAGAACATAGAATGTTTCACAGTTACTTAGTAACATAGAATTTTAATGGCGAGTGGATTCTTAGAACATAGAATGTTATTTTTTAAAGTTTCCTAGCAACGTGGAACGTTAATGACGTGAGGATTCCTAGTACCTAGAATGTTATATTTCAAAGTTTCTTAGAAACATAGAATGTTAATGATGTGGGGGTTCTTAGAACAGAGAATGTTTCACAGTTACTTAGTAACATAGAATTTTAATGGCTTGTGGATTCTTAGAACATAGAATGTTTTTTTTCATAATGCCATAGCAATGTAGAACGTTAAATACGTGAGGATTCCTACTACCTAGAATGTTATATTTCAAAGTTTCTTAGAAACATAGAATGTTAATGATGTGGGGGTTCTTGGAACAGAGAATGTTTCACAGTTACTTAGTAACATAGAATTTTAATGGCATGTGGATTCTTAGAACATAGCATGTTATTTTTCAAAGTTCCTTGGCAACTTGGAATGTTAATGACTTGAGAATTCCTAGAACATAGAATGTTATATTTCAAAGTTTCTTAGAAACATAGAATGTTAATTATGTGGGGATTCTTAGAACAGAGAATGTTTCAGTTACTTAGTAACATAGAATTTTAATAGCGGGTGGATTCTTAGAACATAGAATTTTTTTTTCATAATGCCATAGCAAGGCAGAACGTTAAAGACGTGAGGATTCCTACTACCTAGAATGTTATATTTCAAAGTTTCTTAGAAACTTAGAATGTTAATGGTGTGGGGATTCTTAGAACAGAGAATGTTTCACAGTTACTTAGTAACATAGAATTTTAATGGCTTGTGGATTCTTAGAACATAGAATGTTTTTTTTCATAATGCCATAGCAACGTAAAACGTTAAAGACGTGAGGATTCCTAGTACCTAGAATGTTATATTTCAAAGTTTCTCAGAAACTTAGAATGTTAATGATGTGGGGATTCTTAGAACAGAGAATGTTTCACAGTTACTTAGTAACATAGAATTTTAATGGCATGTGGATTCTTAGAACATAGAATGTTATTTTTCAAAGTTCCTTGGCAACTTGGAATGTTAATGGCTTGAGGATTCCTAGAACATAGAATTTTATATTTCAAAGTATCATAGAAACTTGGAATGTTAATAATGTGGGGAATCTTAGTACAGAGAATGTTTCACAGTTACTTAGTAACATAGAATTTTAATGGCGGGTGGATTCTTAGAACATAGAATGTTTTTTTACATAATGCCTTTGCAACGTGGAACGTTAATTACTTGCGGATTCCTAGTACCTAGAATGTTATATTTCAAAGTTCCTTAGAAACTTAGAATGTTAATGATGTGGGGATTCTTAGAACAGAGAGTGTTTCAGTTACTTAGTAACATAGAATTTTAATGGCATGTGGAATCTTAGAACATAGAATGTTATTTTTCAAAGTTTATTAGCAACGTGGAACGTTAATGGGTTGAGGATTCTTAGAACATAGAATGTTATATTTCAAAGTTTCTTAAAAACATAGAATGTTAATGATGTGGGGATTCTTAGAGCAGAGAATGTTTCACAGTTACTTAGTAACAAAGAATTTTAATGGCTTGTGGATTCTTAGAACATAAAATGTTTTTTTTTTTTCAAAGTTTCCTAGCAACGTGGAATGTTAATGGGTTGAGGATTCCTAGAACATAGAATGTTATATTTCAAAGTTTCTTAGAAACATAGAATGTTAATGATGTGGGGGTTCTTAGAACATAGAATGTTTCACAGTTACTTAGTAACATAGAATTTTAATTGCGGGTGGATTCTTAGAACATAGAATGTTTTTTTTTCATAATGCCATAGCAATGTGGAACATTAATGATGTGAGGATTCTTAGTACCTAGAATGTTATATTTCAAAGTTTCTTAGAAACATAGAATGTTAATGATGTGGGGATTCTTAGAACAGAGAATGTTTCACAGTTACTTAGTAACATAGAATTTTAATGGCATGTGGATTCTTAGAACATAGAATGTTATTTTTCATGAAGCCATAGCAACGTGGAACGTTAATGACGTGAGGATTCTTAGTACCTAGAATGTTATATTTCAAAGTTTCTTAGAAACATAGAATGTTAATGATGTGGGTGTTCTTAGAACATAGAATGTTTCACAGTTACTTAGTAACATAGAATTTTAATGGCGGGTGGATTCTTAGAACATAGAATGTTATTTTTCAAAGTTTCCTAGCAACATGGAACGTTAATGACTTGCGGATTCCTAGTACCTAGAATGTTATATTTCAAAGTTTCTTAGAAACTTAGAATGTTAATGAAGTGGGGATTCTTAGAACATAGAATGTTATTTTTCAAAGTTCCTTGGCAACTTGGAATGTTAATGGCTTGAGGATTCCTAGAACATAGAATGTTACTTTTCAAAGTTTCATAGAAACTTGGAATGTTAATAATGTGGGGATTCTTAGAACAGAGAATGTTTCACAGTAACTTAGTAACGTAGAATTTTAATGGCCGGTGGATTCTTAGAACATAAAATGTTATGTTTCAAAGTTTCCTAGCAACTTGGAATGTTAATGGTTTGAGGATTCCTAGAACATAGAATGTTATATTTCAAAGTTTCTTAGAAACATAGAATGTTAATGATGTGGGGATTCTTAGAACAGAGAATGTTCCACAGTTACTTAGTAACATAGAATTTTAATGGCTTGTGGATTCCTAGAACATAGAATGTTTTTTTTTTTTTCATAATGCCATAGCAACGTAGAACGTTAAAGACGTGAGGATTCCTAGTAGCTAGAATATTATATTTCAAAGTTTCTTAGAAAGTTAGAATGTTAATGAAGTGGGGATTCTTAGAACAAAGAATGTTTCACAGTTACTTAGTAACATAGAATTTTAATGAAGTGGGGATTCCTAGAACATAGAATGTTATTTTTCAAAGTTTCTTGGCAACTTGGAATGTTAATGGCTTGAGGATTCCTAGAACATAGAAAGTTACATTTCAAAGTTTCTTAGAAACGTAGAATGTTAATGATGTGGGGATTCTTAGAACAGAGAATGTTTCACAGTTACTTAGTAACATAGAATTTTAATGGCATGTGGATTCTTAGAACATAGAATGTTATTTTTCAAAGTTTCTTGGCAACTTGGAATGTTAATGGCTTGAGGATTCCTAGAACATAGAATGTTATATTTCAAAGTTTCATAGAAACTTGGAATGTTAATAATGTGGGGGTTCTTAGAACAGAGAATGTTTCACAGTTACTTAGTAACATAGAATTTTAATGGCATGTGGATTCTTAGAACATAGAATGTTATTTTTCAAAGTTTCCAAGCAACGTGGAATGTTAATGGGTTGATGATTCCTAGAACATAGAATGTTATATTTCAAAGTTTCTTAGAAACATAGAATGTTAATGATGTGGGGGTTCTTATAGCAGAGAATGTTTCACAGTTACTTAGTAACATAGAATTTTAATGGCGGGTGGATTCTTAGAACATATAATGTTTTTTTTCATAATACCATAGCAACGTGGAACGTTAATGACGTGAGGATTCCTAGTACCTAGAATGTTATATTTTAAAGTTTCTTAGAAACATAGAATGGTAATGGTGTGGGTGTTCTTAGAACAGAGAATGTTTCACAGTTACTTAGTAACATAGAATTTTAATGGCGCGTGGATTCTTAGAATATAGAATGTTTTTTTTCATATTGCCATAGCAACGTGGAACGTTAATGACATGAGGATTCTTAGTACCTAGAATGTTATATTTCAAAGTTTGTTAGAAACATAGAATGTTAATGATGTGGGGATTCTTAGAACAGAGAATGTTTCACAGTTACTTAGTAACATAGAATTTTAATGGTGGGTGGATTCTTAGAACATAGAATGTTTTTTTTCATAATGCCATAGCGACGTGGAACGTTAATGACTTGAGGATTCCTAGTACCTAGAATGTTATATTTCAAAGTTTCTTAGAAACATAGGATGTTAATGATGTGGGGATTCTTAGAACAGAGAATGTTTCACAGTTACTTAGTAACATAGAATTTTAATGGCATGTGGATTCTTAGAACATAGAATGTTATTTTTCAAAGTTTCTTGGCAACTTGGAATGTTAATGGCTTGAGGATTCCTAGAACATAGAATGTTATATTTCAAAGTTTCATAGAAATTTGGAATGTTAACAATGTGGGGGTTCTTAGAACAGAGAATGTTTCACAGTTACTTAGTAACATAGAATTTTAATGGCATGTGGATTCTTAGAACATAGAATGTTATTTTTCAAAGTTTCCAAGCAACGTGGAATGTTAATGGTTTGAGGATTCCTAGAACATAGAATGTTATATTTCAAAGTTTCTTAGAAACATAGAATGTTAATGATGTGGGGATTCTTAGAACAGAGAATGTTTCACAGTTACTTAGTAACATAGAATTTTAATGGCATGTGGATTCTTAGAACATAGAATGTTATTTTTCAAAGTTTCTTGGCAACTTGGAATGTTAATGTCTTGATGATTCCTAGAACATAGATTGTTATATTTCAAAGTTTCGTAGAAACTTGGAATGTTAATAATGTGGGGATTCCTAGAACATAGAATGTTATATTTCAAAGTTTCTTAAAAACATAGAATGTTAATGATGTGGGGATTCTTAGAACAGAGAATGTTTCACAGTTACTTAGTAACAAAGAATTTTAATGGCTTGTGGATTCTTAGAACATAAAATGTTTTTTTTTTTTTCAAAGTTTCCTAGCAACGTGGAATGTTAATGGGTTGAGGATTCCTAGAACATAAAATGTTATATTTCAAAGTTTCTTAGAAACATAGAATGTTAATGATGTGGGGGTTCTTAGAACAGAGAATGTTTCACAGTTACTTAGTAACATAGAATTTTAATGGCTTGTGGATTCTTAGAACATAGAATGTTTTTTTTTCATAATGCCATAGCAACGTAGAACGTTAAATACGTGAGGATTCCTACTACCTAGAATGTTATATTTCAAAGTTTCTTAGAAACTTAGAATGTTAATGATGTGGGGGTTCTTAGAACAGAGAATGTTTCACAGTTACTTAGTAACATAGAATTTTAATGGCCTGTGGATTATTAGAACATAGAATGTTATTTTTCAAAGTTCCTTGGCAACTTGGAATGTTAATGGCTTGAGGATTCCTAGAACATATAATGTTATATTTCAAAGTTTCATAGCAACTTGGAATGTTAATAATGGGGGTATTCTTAGAACAGAGAATGTTTCACAGTTACTTAGTAACATAGAATTTTAATGGCGGGTGGATTCTTAGAACATAGAATGTTTTTTTTCATAATGCCATAGCAACGTGGAACGTTAATGACGTGAGGATTCTTAGTACCTAGAATGTTATATTTCATAGTTTCTTAGAAACGTAGAATGTTAATGATGTGGGGATTCTTAGAACAGAGAATGTTTCACAGTTACTTAGTAACATAGAATTTTAATGGCATGTGGATTCTTAGAACATAAAATGTTATTTTTCAAAGTTTCCTAGCAACGTGGAATGTTAATGGGTTGAAGATTCCTAGAACATAGAATGTTATATTTCAAAATTTCTTAGTAACATAGAATGTTAATGATGTGGGGGTTCTTAGAACAGAGAATGTTTCACAGTTACTCAGTAACATAGAATTTTAATGGCGGGTGGATTCTTAGAACATAGAATGTTATTTTTCAAAGTTTCCTAGCAACGTGGAAGGTTAATGACGTGAGGATTCCTAGTACCTAGAATGTTATATTTCAAAGTTTCTTAGAAACAGAGAATGTTAATGATGTGAGGGTTCTTAGAACAGAGAATGTTTCACAGTTACTTAGTAACGTAGAATTTTAATGGCATGTGGATTCTTAGAACATAGAATGTTATTTTTCAAAGTTCCTTGGCAACTTGGAATGTTAATGGGTTGAGGATTCCTAGAACGTAGAATGTTATATTTCAAAGTTTCATAGCAACTTGGAATGTTAATAATGCGGGGATTCTTAGAACAGAGAATGTTTCACAGTTACTTAGTAACATAGAATTTTAATGGCATGTGGATTCTTAGAACATAGAATGTTATTTTTCAAAGTTTCCTAGCAACGTGGAATGTTAATGGGTTGAGGATTCCTTGAACATAGATTGTTATATTTCAAAATTTCTTAGAAACATAGAATGTTAATGATGTGGGGGTTCTTAGAACAGAGAATATTTCACAGTTACTTAGTAACATAGAATTTTAATGGTGGGTAGATTCTTAGAACATAGAATGTTTTTTTTCATAATGCCATAGCAACGTAGAACGTTAAAGACGTGAGGATTCCTAGTACCTAGAATGTTATATTTCAAAGTTTCTTAGAAACATAGAATGTTAATGATGTGGGGATTCTTAGAACAGAGAATGTTTCACAATTACTTAGTAACATAGAATTTTAATGGCATGTGGATTCTTAGAACATAGAATGTTATTTTCCAAAGTTCCTTGGCAACTTGGAATGTTAATGGCTTGAGGATTCCTAGAACATAGAATGTTATATTTCAAAGTTTCATAGAAACTTGGAATGTTAATAATGTGGGGATTCTTAGAACAGAGAATGTTTCACAGTTACTTAGTAACATAAATTTTAATGGCGGGTGGATTCTTAGAACTTAGAATGTTTTTTTTCATAATGCCATAGCAACGTGGAACCTTAATGACGTGAGGATTCTTAGTACCTAGAATGTTATATTTCAAAGATTCTTAGAAACATAGAATGTTAATGATGTGGGGATTCTTAGAACAGAGAATGTTTCACAGTTACTTAGTAACATAGAATTTTAATGGCGGGTGGATTCTTAGAACATAGAATGTTATTTTTCAAAGGTTCCTAGCAACGTGGAATGTTAATGGGTTGATGATTCCTAGAACATAGAATGTTATATTTCAAAGTTTCTTAGAAACATAGAATGTTAATGATGTGGGGGTTCTTATAACAGAGAATATTTCACAGTTACTTAGTAACATAGAATTTTAATGGCGGGTGGATTCTTAGAACATAGAATGTTTTTTTTCATAATGCCATAGCAACGTGGAACGTTAGTGACGTGAGGATTCTTAGTACCTAGAATGTTATATTTCAAAGTTTCTTAGAAACATAGAATGTTAATGATGTGGGGATTCTTAGAACAGAGAATGTTTCACAGTTACTTAGTAACATAGACTTTTAATGGCGGGTGGATTCTTAGAACATAGAATGTTTTTTTTTCATAATGCCATAGCAACGTGGAACGTTAATGACTTGAGGATTCCTAGTACCTAGAATGTTATATTTCAAAGTTTCTTAGAAACATAGAATGTTAATGATGTGGGGATTCTTAGAACAGAGAATGTTTCACAGTTACTTAGTAACATAGAATTTTAATGGCGGGTGGATTCTTAGAACATAGAATGTTTTTTTTTCATAATGCCATAGCAACGTGGAACGTTAATGACTTGAGGATTCCTAGTACCTAGAATGTTATATTTCAAAGTTTCTTAGAAACATAGAATGTTAATGATGTGGGGATTCTTAGAACAGAGAATGTTTCACAGTTACTTAGTAACATAGAATTTTATTGGCATGTGGATTATTAGAGCATAGAATGTTATTTTTCAAAGTTTCTTGGCAACTTGGAATGTTAATGGCTTGAGGATTCCTAGAACATAGAATGTTATATTTCAAAGTTTCATAGAAACTTGGAATGTTAATAATGTGGGGGTTCTTAGAACAGAGAATGTTTCACAGTTACTTAGTAACATAGAATTTTAATGGCGGGTGGATTCTTAGAACATAGAATGTTTTTTTTCATAATGCCATAGCAACCTGGAACGTTAAAGACGTGACGATTCCTAGTACCTAGAATGTTTTATTTCACAGTTTCTTAGAAACTTAGAATGTTAATGATGTGGGGATTCTTAGAACAGAGAATGTTTCACAGTTACTTAGTAACATAGAATTTTAATGGCATGTGGATTCTTAGAACATAGAATGTTATTTTTCAAAGTTTCCTAGCAACGTGGAATGTTAATGGGTTGAAGATTCCTAGAACATAGAATGTTATATTTCAAAATTTCTTAGTAACATAGAATGTTAATGATGTGGGGGTTCTTAGAACAGAGAATGTTTCACAGTTACTTAGTAACATAGAATTTTAATGGCGGGTGGATTCTTAGAACATAGAATGTTATTTTTCAAAGTTTCCTAGCAACGTGGAACGTTAATGACGTGAGGATTCCTAGTACCTAGAATGTTATATTTCAAAGTTTCTTAGAAACATAGAATGTTAATGATGTGGGGGTTCTTAGAACAGAGAATGTTTCACAGTTACTTAGTAACGTAGAATTTTAATGGCGGGTGGATTCTTAGAACATAGAATGTTTTTTTTCATAATGCCATAGCAACGTGGAACGTTAATGACGTGAGGATTCTTAGTACCTAGAATGTTATATTTCAAAGTTTCTTAGAAACATAGAATGTTAATGATGTGGGGATTCTTAGAACAGAGAATGTTTCACAGTTACTTAGTAACATAGACTTTTAATGGCGGGTGGATTCTTAGAACATAGAATGTTTTTTTTTCATAATGCCATAGCAACGTGGAACGTTAATGACTTGAGGATTCCTAGTACCTAGAATGTTATATTTCAAAGTTTCTTAGAAACATAGAATGTTAATGATGTGGGGATTCTTAGAACAGAGAATGTTTCACAGTTACTTAGTAACATAGAATTTTAATGGCGGGTGGATTCTTAGAACATAGAATGTTTTTTTTTCATAATGCCATAGCAACGTGGAACGTTAATGACTTGAGGATTCCTAGTACCTAGAATGTTATATTTCAAAGTTTCTTAGAAACATAGAATGTTAATGATGTGGGGATTCTTAGAACAGAGAATGTTTCACAGTTACTTAGTAACATAGAATTTTAATGGCATGTGGATTATTAGAGCATAGAATGTTATTTTTCAAAGTTTCTTGGCAACTTGGAATGTTAATGGCTTGAGGATTCCTAGAACATAGAATGTTATATTTCAAAGTTTGTTAGAAACATAGAATGTTAATGATGTGGGGATTCTTAGAACAGAGAATGTTTCACAGTTACTTAGTAACATAGAATTTTAATGGCGGGTGGATTCTTAGAACATAGAATGTTTTTTTTCATAATGCCATAGCAACCTGGAACGTTAAAGACGTGACGATTCCTAGTACCTAGAATGTTTTATTTCAAAGTTTCTTAGAAACTTAGAATGTTAATGATGTGGGGATTCTTAGAACAGAGAATGTTTCACAGTTACTTAGTAACATAGAATTTTAATGGCGGGTGGATTCTTAGAACATAGAATGTTTTTTTTCATAATGCCATAGCAACGTGGAACGTTAATGACTTGAGGATTCCTAGTACTTAGAATGTTACATTTCAAAGTTTCTTAGAAACTTAGAATGTTAATGATGTGGGGATTCTTAGAACAGAGAATGTTTCACAGTTACTTAGTAACATAGAATTTTAATGGCATGTGGATTCTTAGAACATAGAATGTTATTTTTCAAAGTTTCCTAGCAACGTGGAATGTTAATGGGTTGAAGATTCCTAGAACATAGAATGTTATATTTCAAAATTTCTTAGTAACATAGAATGTTAATGATGTGGGGGTTCTTAGAACAGAGAATGTTTCACAGTTACTTAGTAACATAGAATTTTAATGGCGGGTGGATTCTTAGAACATAGAATGTTATTTTTCAAAGTTTCCTAGCAACGTGGAACGTTAATGACGTGAGGATTCCTAGTACCTAGAATGTTATATTTCAAAGTTTCTTAGAAACATAGAATGTTAATGATGTGGGGGTTCTTAGAACAGAGAATGTTTCACAGTTACTTAGTAACGTAGAATTTTAATGGCATGTGGATTCTTAGAACATAGAATGTTATTTTTCAAAGTTCCTTGGCAACTTGGAATGTTAATGGGTTGAGGATTCCTAGAACCTAGAATGTTATATTTCAAAGTTTCATAGAAACTTGGAATGTTAATAATGCGGGGATTCTTAGAACAGAGAATGTTTCACAGTAACTTAGTAACATAGAATTTTAATGGCGGTTGGATTGTTAGAACATAGAATGTTATTTTTCAAAGTTTCCTAGCAACGTGGAATGTTAATGATGTGGGGATTCTTAGAACAGAGAATGTTTCACAATTACTTAGTAACATAGAATTTTAATGGCATGTGGATTCTTCGAACATAGAATGTTATTTTTCAAAGTTCCTTGGCAACTTGGAATGTTAATGGCTTGAGGATTCCTAGAACATAGAATGTTATATTTCAAAGTTTCATAGAAACTTGGAATGTTAATAATGTGGGGATTCTTAGAACAGAGAATGTTTCACAGTTACTTAGTAACATACAATTTTAATGGCGGGTGGATTCTTAGAACTTAGAATGTTTTTTTTCATAATGCCATAGCAACGTGGAACGTTAATGACGTGAGGATTCTTAGTACCTTGAATGTTATATTTCAAAGATTCTTAGAAACATAGAATGTTGATGATGTGGGGATTCTTAGAACAGAGAATGTTTCACAGTTACTTAGTAACATAGAATTTTAATGGCGGGTGGATTCTTAGAACATAGAATGTTTTTTTTCATAATGCCATAGCAACGATGAACGTTAATGACTTGAGGATTCCTAGTACCTAGAATGTTATATTTCAAAGTTTCTTAGAAAAGTAGAATGTTAATGATGTGGGGATTCTTAGAACAGAGAATGTTTCACAGTTAGTTAGTAACATAGAATTTTAATGGCATGTGGATTCTTAGAACATAGAATGTTATTTTTCAAAGGTTCCTAACAACGTGGAATGTTAATGGGTTGATGATTCCTAGAACATAGAATGTTATATTTCAAAGTTTCTTAGAAACATAGAATGTTAATGATGTGGGGGTTCTTATAGCAGAGAATGTTTCACAGTTACTTAGTAACATAGAATTTTAATGGCTTGTGGATTCTTAGAACATAGAATTTTTTTTTTTCATAATGCCATAGCAACGTAGAACGTTAAATACGTGAGGATTCCTACTACCTAGAATGTTATATTTCAAAGTTTCTTAGAAACTTAGAATGTTAATGATGTGGGGATTCTTAGAACAGAGAATGTTTCACAATTACTTAGTAACATAGAATTTTAATGGCTTGTGGATTCTTAGAACAAATGAATGTTATTTTTCAAAGTTTCCTAGCAACGTGGAATGTTAATGGCTTGAGGATTCCTAGAACATAGAATGTTATATTTCAAAGTTTCGTAGAAACTTGGAATGTTAATAATGTGGGGATTCTTAGAACAGAGAATGTTTCACAGTTACTTAGTAACATAGAATTTTAATGGCTTGTGGATTCTTAGAACATAGAATGTTATTTTTCAAAGTTTCTTGGCAACTTGGAATGTTAATGGGTTGAGGATTCCTAGAACATACAATGTTATATTTCAAAGTTTCTTAGAAACATAGAATGTTAATTATGTGGGGGTTCTTAGAACAGAGAATGTTTCACAGTTACTTAGTAACATAGAATTTTAATGGCGGGTGCATTCTTAGAACATAGAATGTTTTTTTTCATAATGCCATAGCAACGTGGAACATTAATGACTTGCAAATTCCTAGTACCTAGAATGTTATATTTCAAAGTTTCTTATAAACTTAGAATGTTAATGATGTGGGGATTCTTAGAACAGAGAATGTTTCACAGTTACTTAGTAACATAGAATTTTAATGGCATGTGGATTCTTAGAACATAGAATGTAATTTTTCAAAGTTCCTTGGCAACTTGGAATGTTAATGGCTTGAGGATTACTAGTACCTAGAATGTTATATTTCAAAGTTTCGTAGAAACATGGAATGTTAATAACGTGGGGATTCTTAGAACAGAGAATGTTTCACAGTTACTTAGTAACATAGAATTTTAATGGCGTTTGGATTTGTAGAACATAGAATGTTATTTTTCAAAGTTTCCTAGCAACGTGGAATGTTAATGTGTTGAGGATTCCTAGAACATACAATCTTATATTTCAAAGTTTCTTAGAAACATAGAATGTTAGTGATGTGGGGATTCTTAGAACAGAGAATGTTTCACAGTTACTTAGTAACATAGAATTTTAATGGCTTGTGGATTCTTAGAACATAGAATGTTTTTTTTCATAATGCCATAGCAACGTAGAACGTTAAATACGTGAGGATTCCTACTACCTAGAATGTTATATTTCAAAGTTTCTTAGAAACTTAGAATGTTAATGATGTTGGGGTTCTTAGAACAGAGAATGTTTCACAGTTACTTAGTAACATAGAATTTTAATGGCATGTGGATTCTTAGAACATAGAATGTTATTTTTCAAAGTTCCTTGGCAACTTGGAATGTTAATGGGTTGAGGATTCCTAGAACATAGAATTTTATATTTCAAAATTTCATAGAAACTTGGAATGTTAATAATGTGGGGATTCTTAGAACAGAGAATGTTTCACAGTAACTTAGTAACATAGAATTTTAATGGCGGGTGGATTCTTAGAACATAGAATGTTATTTTTCAAAGTTTCCTAGCAACGTGGAATGTTAATCGGTTGAGGATTCCTTGAACATAGATTGTTATATTTCAAAATTTCTTAGAAACATAGAATGTTAATGATTAGGGGGTTCTTAGAACAGTGAATATTTCACAGTTACTTAGTAACATAGAATTTTAATGGTGGGTAGATTCTTAGAACCTAGAATGTTTTTTTTCATAATGCCATAGCAACGTAGAACGTTAAAGACGTGAGGATTCCTAGTACCTAGAATGTTATATTTCAAAGTTTCTTAGAAACATAGAATGTTAATGATGTGGGGATTCTTAGAACAGAGAATGTTTCACAGTTACTTAGTAACATAGAATTTTAATGGCATGTGGATTCTTAGAACATAGAATTTTATTTTTCAAAGTTCCTTGGCAACTTGGAATGTTAATGGCTTGAGGATTCCTAGAACATAGAATGTTATATTTCAAAGTTTCATAGAAACTTGGAATGTTAATAATGTGGGGATTCTTAGAACAGAGAATGTTTCACAGTTACTTAGTAACATAGAATTTTAATGGCATGTGGATTCTTAGAACATAGAATGTTATTTTTCAAAGTTTCCTAGCAACGTGGAATGTTAATGGGTTGAAGATTCTTAGAACATAGAATATTATATTTCAAAGTTTCTTAGATACATAGAATGTTAATGATGTGGGGGTTCTTAGAACAGAGAATGTTTCACAGTTACTTAGTAACATAGAATTTTAATGGCGGGTGGATTCTTAGAACATAGAATGTTATTTTTTAAAAGTTTCCTAGCAACGTGGAATGTTAATGGGTTGAGGATTCCTAGAACCTAGAATGTTATATTTCAAAGTTTCATAGAAACTTGGAATGTTAATAATGTGGGGATTCTTAGAACAGAGAATGTTTCACAGTTACTTAGTAACATAGAATTTTAATGGCATGTGGATTCTTAGAACATAGAATGTTATTTTTCAAAGTTTCCTAGCAACGTGGAATGTTAATGGGTTGAGGATTCCTTGAACATAGATTGTTATATTTCAAAATTTCTTAGAAACTTAGAATGTTAATGATGTGGGGATTCTTAGAACAGAGAATGTTTCACAGTTACTTAGTAACATAGAATTTTAATGGCATGTGGATTCTTAGAACATAGAATGTTATTTTTCAAAGTTTCCTAGCAACGTGGAATGTTAATGGGTTGAAGATTCCTAGAACATAGAATGTTATATTTCAAAATTTCTTAGTAACCTAGAATGTTAATGATGTGGGGGTTCTTAGAACAGAGAATGTTTCACAGTTACTTAGTAACATAGAATTTTAATGGCGGGTGGATTCTTAGAACATAGAATGTTATTTTTCAAAGTTTCCTAGCAACGTGGAACGTTAATGACGTGAGGATTCCTAGTACCTAGAATGTTATATTTCAAAGTTTCTTAGAAACATAGAATGTTAATGATGTGGGGGTTCTTAGAACAGAGAATGTTTCACAGTTACTTAGTAACGTAGAATTTTAATGGCGGGTGGATTCTTAGAACATAGAATGTTTTTTTTCATAATGCCATAGCAACGTGGAACGTTAATGACGTGAGGATTCTTAGTACCTAGAATGTTATATTTCAAAGTTTCTTAGAAACATAGAATGTTAATGATGTGGGGATTCTTAGAACAGAGAATGTTTCACAGTTACTTAGTAACATAGACTTTTAATGGCGGGTGGATTCTTAGAACATAGAATGTTTTTTTTTCATAATGCCATAGCAACGTGGAACGTTAATGACTTGAGGATTCCTAGTACCTAGAATGTTATATTTCAAAGTTTCTTAGAAACATAGAATGTTAATGATGTGGGGATTCTTAGAACAGAGAATGTTTCACAGTTACTTAGTAACATAGAATTTTAATGGCGGGTGGATTCTTAGAACATAGAATGTTTTTTTTTCATAATGCCATAGCAACGTGGAACGTTAATGACTTGAGGATTCCTAGTACCTAGAATGTTATATTTCAAAGTTTCTTAGAAACATAGAATGTTAATGATGTGGGGATTCTTAGAACAGAGAATGTTTCACAGTTACTTAGTAACATAGAATTTTAATGGCATGTGGATTATTAGAGCATAGAATGTTATTTTTCAAAGTTTCTTGGCAACTTGGAATGTTAATGGCTTGAGGATTCCTAGAACATAGAATGTTATATTTCAAAGTTTGTTAGAAACATAGAATGTTAATGATGTGGGGATTCTTAGAACAGAGAATGTTTCACAGTTACTTAGTAACATAGAATTTTAATGGCGGGTGGATTCTTAGAACATAGAATGTTTTTTTTCATAATGCCATAGCAACCTGGAACGTTAAAGACGTGACGATTCCTAGTACCTAGAATGTTTTATTTCAAAGTTTCTTAGAAACTTAGAATGTTAATGATGTGGGGATTCTTAGAACAGAGAATGTTTCACAGTTACTTAGTAACATAGAATTTTAATGGCGGGTGGATTCTTAGAACATAGAATGTTTTTTTTCATAATGCCATAGCAACGTGGAACGTTAATGACTTGAGGATTCCTAGTACTTAGAATGTTACATTTCAAAGTTTCTTAGAAACTTAGAATGTTAATGATGTGGGGATTCTTAGAACAGAGAATGTTTCACAGTTACTTAGTAACATAGAATTTTAATGGCATGTGGATTCTTAGAACATAGAATGTTATTTTTCAAAGTTTCCTAGCAACGTGGAATGTTAATGGGTTGAAGATTCCTAGAACATAGAATGTTATATTTCAAAATTTCTTAGTAACATAGAATGTTAATGATGTGGGGGTTCTTAGAACAGAGAATGTTTCACAGTTACTTAGTAACATAGAATTTTAATGGCGGGTGGATTCTTAGAACATAGAATGTTATTTTTCAAAGTTTCCTAGCAACGTGGAACGTTAATGACGTGAGGATTCCTAGTACCTAGAATGTTATATTTCAAAGTTTCTTAGAAACATAGAATGTTAATGATGTGGGGGTTCTTAGAACAGAGAATGTTTCACAGTTACTTAGTAACGTAGAATTTTAATGGCATGTGGGTTCTTAGAACATAGAATGTTATTTTTCAAAGTTCCTTGGCAACTTGGAATGTTAATGGGTTGAGGATTCCTAGAACCTAGAATGTTATATTTCAAAGTTTCATAGAAACTTGGAATGTTAATAATGCGGGGATTCTTAGAACAGAGAATGTTTCACAGTAACTTAGTAACATAGAATTTTAATGGCGGTTGGATTGTTAGAACATAGAATGTTATTTTTCAAAGTTTCCTAGCAACGTGGAATGTTAATGATGTGGGGATTCTTAGAACAGAGAATGTTTCACAATTACTTAGTAACATAGAATTTTAATGGCATGTGGATTCTTCGAACATAGAATGTTATTTTTCAAAGTTCCTTGGCAACTTGGAATGTTAATGGCTTGAGGATTCCTAGAACATAGAATGTTATATTTCAAAGTTTCATAGAAACTTGGAATGTTAATAATGTGGGGATTCTTAGAACAGAGAATGTTTCACAGTTACTTAGTAACATACAATTTTAATGGCGGGTGGATTCTTAGAACTTAGAATGTTTTTTTTCATAATGCCATAGCAACGTGGAACGTTAATGACGTGAGGATTCTTAGTACCTTGAATGTTATATTTCAAAGATTCTTAGAAACATAGAATGTTGATGATGTGGGGATTCTTAGAACAGAGAATGTTTCACAGTTACTTAGTAACATAGAATTTTAATGGCGGGTGGATTCTTAGAACATAGAATGTTTTTTTTCATAATGCCATAGCAACGATGAACGTTAATGACTTGAGGATTCCTAGTACATAGAATGTTATATTTCAAAGTTTCTTAGAAAAGTAGAATGTTAATGATGTGGGGATTCTTAGAACAGAGAATGTTTCACAGTTAGTTAGTAACATAGAATTTTAATGGCATGTGGATTCTTAGAACATAGAATGTTATTTTTCAAAGGTTCCTAACAACGTGGAATGTTAATGGGTTGATGATTCCTAGAACATAGAATGTTATATTTCAAAGTTTCTTAGAAACATAGAATGTTAATGATGTGGGGGTTCTTATAGCAGAGAATGTTTCACAGTTACTTAGTAACATAGAATTTTAATGGCTTGTGGATTCTTAGAACATAGAATTTTTTTTTTTCATAATGCCATAGCAACGTAGAACGTTAAATACGTGAGGATTCCTACTACCTAGAATGTTATATTTCAAAGTTTCTTAGAAACTTAGAATGTTAATGATGTGGGGATTCTTAGAACAGAGAATGTTTCACAATTACTTAGTAACATAGAATTTTAATGGCTTGTGGATTCTTAGAACAAATGAATGTTATTTTTCAAAGTTTCCTAGCAACGTGGAATGTTAATGGCTTGAGGATTCCTAGAACATAGAATGTTATATTTCAAAGTTTCGTAGAAACTTGGAATGTTAATAATGTGGGGATTCTTAGAACAGAGAATGTTTCACAGTTACTTAGTAACATAGAATTTTAATGGCTTGTGGATTCTTAGAACATAGAATGTTATTTTTCAAAGTTTCTTGGCAACTTGGAATGTTAATGGGTTGAGGATTCCTAGAACATACAATGTTATATTTCAAAGTTTCTTAGAAACATAGAATGTTAATTATGTGGGGGTTCTTAGAACAGAGAATGTTTCACAGTTACTTAGTAACATAGAATTTTAATGGCGGGTGGATTCTTAGAACATAGAATGTTTTTTTTCATAATGCCATAGCAACGTGGAACATTAATGACTTGCAAATTCCTAGTACCTAGAATGTTATATTTCAAAGTTTCTTATAAACTTAGAATGTTAATGATGTGGGGATTCTTAGAACAGAGAATGTTTCACAGTTACTTAGTAACATAGAATTTTAATGGCATGTGGATTCTTAGAACATAGAATGTAATTTTTCAAAGTTCCTTGGCAACTTGGAATGTTAATGGCTTGAGGATTACTAGTACCTAGAATGTTATATTTCAAAGTTTCGTAGAAACATGGAATGTTAATAACGTGGGGATTCTTAGAACAGAGAATGTTTCACAGTTACTTAGTAACATAGAATTTTAATGGCGTTTGGATTTGTAGAACATAGAATGTTATTTTTCAAAGTTTCCTAGCAACGTGGAATGTTAATGTGTTGAGGATTCCTAGAACATACAATCTTATATTTCAAAGTTTCTTAGAAACATAGAATGTTAGTGATGTGGGGATTCTTAGAACAGAGAATGTTTCACAGTTACTTAGTAACATAGAATTTTAATGGCTTGTGGATTCTTAGAACATAGAATGTTTTTTTTCATAATGCCATAGCAACGTAGAACGTTAAATACGTGAGGATTCCTACTACCTAGAATGTTATATTTCAAAGTTTCTTAGAAACTTAGAATGTTAATGATGTGGGGGTTCTTAGAACAGAGAATGTTTCACAGTTACTTAGTAACATAGAATTTTAATGGCATGTGGATTCTTAGAACATAGAATGTTATTTTTCAAAGTTCCTTGGCAACTTGGAATGTTAATGGGTTGAGGATTCCTAGAACATAGAATTTTATATTTCAAAATTTCATAGAAACTTGGAATGTTAATAATGTGGGGATTCTTAGAACAGAGAATGTTTCACAGTAACTTAGTAACATAGAAATTTAATGGCAGGTGGATTCTTAGAACATAGAATGTTATTTTTCAAAGTTTCCTAGCAACGTGGAATGTTAATCGGTTGAGGATTCCTTGAACATAGATTGTTATATTTCAAAATTTCTTAGAAACATAGAATGTTAATGATTAGGGGGTTCTTAGAACAGTGAATATTTCACAGTTACTTAGTAACATAGAATTTTAATGGTGGGTAGATTCTTAGAACCTAGAATGTTTTTTTTCATAATGCCATAGCAACGTAGAACGTTAAAGACGTGAGGATTCCTAGTACCTAGAATGTTATATTTCAAAGTTTCTTAGAAACATAGAATGTTAATGATGTGGGGATTCTTAGAACAGAGAATGTTTCACAGTTACTTAGTAACATAGAATTTTAATGGCATGTGGATTCTTAGAACATAGAATTTTATTTTTCAAAGTTCCTTGGCAACTTGGAATGTTAATGGCTTGAGGATTCCTAGAACATAGAATGTTATATTTCAAAGTTTCATAGAAACTTTGAATGTTAATAATGTGGGGATTCTTAGAACAGAGAATGTTTCACAGTTACTTAGTAACATAGAATTTTAATGGCATGTGGATTCTTAGAACATAGAATGTTATTTTTCAAAGTTTCCTAGCAACGTGGAATGTTAATGGGTTGAAGATTCTTAGAACATAGAATATTATATTTCAAAGTTTCTTAGATACATAGAATGTTAATGATGTGGGGGTTCTTAGAACAGAGAATGTTTCACAGTTACTTAGTAACATAGAATTTTAATGGCGGGTGGATTCTTAGAACATAGAATGTTATTTTTTAAAAGTTTCCTAGCAACGTGGAATGTTAATGGGTTGAGGATTCCTAGAACCTAGAATGTTATATTTCAAAGTTTCATAGAAACTTGGAATGTTAATAATGTGGGGATTCTTAGAACAGAGAATGTTTCACAGTTACTTAGTAACATAGAATTTTAATGGCATGTGGATTCTTAGAACATAGAATGTTATTTTTCAAAGTTTCCTAGCAACGTGGAATGTTAATGGGTTGAGGATTCCTTGAACATAGATTCTTATATTTCAAAATTTCTTAGAAACATAGAATGTTAATGATGAGGGGGTTCTTAGAACAGAGAATATTTCACAGTTACTTAGTAACATAGAATTTTAATGGTGGGTGAATTCTTAGAACATAGAATGTTTTTTTTCATAATGCCATAGCAACGTAGAACGTTAAAGACGTGAGGATTCCTAGTACC
The DNA here is from genome assembly GCF_048593235.1 of Sminthopsis crassicaudata. Lineage (NCBI taxonomy): Eukaryota > Metazoa > Chordata > Mammalia > Dasyuromorphia > Dasyuridae > Sminthopsis > Sminthopsis crassicaudata. The sequence goes on along the minus strand of NC_133623.1, from coordinate 67,248,642 downwards.
TAGAATGTTATATTTCAAAGTTTCTGAGAAACATAGAATGTTAATGATGTGGGGATTCTTAGAACAGAGAATGTTTCACAGTTACTTAGTAACATAGAATTTTAATGGCATGTGGATTCTTAGAACATAGAAAGTTATTTTTCAAAGTTCCTTGGCAACTTGGAATGTTAATGGCTTGAGGATTCCTAGAACATAGAATGTTATATTTCAAAGTTTCATAGAAACTTGGAATGTTAATAATGTGGGGATTCTTAGAACAGAGAATGTTTCACAGTTACTTAGTAACATAGAATTTTAATGGCGGGCGGATTCTTAGAACATAGAATGTTTTTTTTTCATAATGCCATAGCAACGTGGAACGTTAATGACTTGAGGATTCCTAGTACCTAGAATGTTATATTTCAAAGTTTCTTAGAAACATAGAATGTTAATGATGTGGGGATTCTTAGAACAGAGAATGTTTCACAGTTACTTAGTAACATAGAATTTTAATGGCGGGTGGATTCTTAGAACATAGAATGTTTTTTTTTCATAATGCCATAGCAACGTGGAACGTTAATGACTTGAGGATTCCTAGTACCTAGAATGTTATATTTCAAAGTTTCTTAGAAACATAGAATGTTAATGATGTGGGGATTCTTAGAACAGAGAATGTTTCACAGTTACTTAGTAACATAGAATTTTAATGGCATGTGGATTATTAGAGCATAGAATGTTATTTTTCAAAGTTTCTTGGCAACTTGGAATGTTAATGGCTTGAGGATTCCTAGAACATAGAATGTTATATTTCAAAGTTTGTTAGAAACATAGAATGTTAATGATGTGGGGATTCTTAGAACAGAGAATGTTTCACAGTTACTTAGTAACATAGAATTTTAATGGCGGGTGGATTCTTAGAACATAGAATGTTTTTTTTCATAATGCCATAGCAACCTGGAACGTTAAAGACGTGACGATTCCTAGTACCTAGAATGTTTTATTTCAAAGTTTCTTAGAAACTTAGAATGTTAATGATGTGGGGATTCTTAGAACAGAGAATGTTTCACAGTTACTTAGTAACATAGAATTTTAATGGCGGGTGGATTCTTAGAACATAGAATGTTTTTTTTCATAATGCCATAGCAACGTGGAACGTTAATGACTTGAGGATTCCTAGTACTTAGAATGTTACATTTCAAAGTTTCTTAGAAACTTAGAATGTTAATGATGTGGGGATTCTTAGAACAGAGAATGTTTCACAGTTACTTAGTAACATAGAATTTTAATGGCATGTGGATTCTTAGAACATAGAATGTTATTTTTCAAAGTTTCCTAGCAACGTGGAATGTTAATGGGTTGAAGATTCCTAGAACATAGAATGTTATATTTCAAAATTTCTTAGTAACATAGAATGTTAATGATGTGGGGGTTCTTAGAACAGAGAATGTTTCACAGTTACTTAGTAACATAGAATTTTAATGGCGGGTGGATTCTTAGAACATAGAATGTTATTTTTCAAAGTTTCCTAGCAACGTGGAACGTTAATGACGTGAGGATTCCTAGTAACTAGAATGTTATATTTCAAAGTTTCTTAGAAACATAGAATGTTAATGATGTGGGGGTTCTTAGAACAGAGAATGTTTCACAGTTACTTAGTAACGTAGAATTTTAATGGCATGTGGGTTCTTAGAACATAGAATGTTATTTTTCAAAGTTCCTTGGCAACTTGGAATGTTAATGGGTTGAGGATTCCTAGAACCTAGAATGTTATATTTCAAAGTTTCATAGAAACTTGGAATGTTAATAATGCGGGGATTCTTAGAACAGAGAATGTTTCACAGTAACTTAGTAACATAGAATTTTAATGGCGGTTGGATTGTTAGAACATAGAATGTTATTTTTCAAAGTTTCCTAGCAACGTGGAATGTTAATGATGTGGGGATTCTTAGAACAGAGAATGTTTCACAATTACTTAGTAACATAGAATTTTAATGGCATGTGGATTCTTCGAACATAGAATGTTATTTTTCAAAGTTCCTTGGCAACTTGGAATGTTAATGGCTTGAGGATTCCTAGAACATAGAATGTTATATTTCAAAGTTTCATAGAAACTTGGAATGTTAATAATGTGGGGATTCTTAGAACAGAGAATGTTTCACAGTTACTTAGTAACATACAATTTTAATGGCGGGTGGATTCTTAGAACTTAGAATGTTTTTTTTCATAATGCCATAGCAACGTGGAACGTTAATGACGTGAGGATTCTTAGTACCTTGAATGTTATATTTCAAAGATTCTTAGAAACATAGAATGTTGATGATGTGGGGATTCTTAGAACAGAGAATGTTTCACAGTTACTTAGTAACATAGAATTTTAATGGCGGGTGGATTCTTAGAACATAGAATGTTTTTTTTCATAATGCCATAGCAACGATGAACGTTAATGACTTGAGGATTCCTAGTACATAGAATGTTATATTTCAAAGTTTCTTAGAAAAGTAGAATGTTAATGATGTGGGGATTCTTAGAACAGAGAATGTTTCACAGTTAGTTAGTAACATAGAATTTTAATGGCATGTGGATTCTTAGAACATAGAATGTTATTTTTCAAAGGTTCCTAACAACGTGGAATGTTAATGGGTTGATGATTCCTAGAACATAGAATGTTATATTTCAAAGTTTCTTAGAAACATAGAATGTTAATGATGTGGGGGTTCTTATAGCAGAGAATGTTTCACAGTTACTTAGTAACATAGAATTTTAATGGCTTGTGGATTCTTAGAACATAGAATTTTTTTTTTTCATAATGCCATAGCAACGTAGAACGTTAAATACGTGAGGATTCCTACTACCTAGAATGTTATATTTCAAAGTTTCTTAGAAACTTAGAATGTTAATGATGTGGGGATTCTTAGAACAGAGAATGTTTCACAATTACTTAGTAACATAGAATTTTAATGGCTTGTGGATTCTTAGAACAAATGAATGTTATTTTTCAAAGTTTCCTAGCAACGTGGAATGTTAATGGCTTGAGGATTCCTAGAACATAGAATGTTATATTTCAAAGTTTCGTAGAAACTTGGAATGTTAATAATGTGGGGATTCTTAGAACAGAGAATGTTTCACAGTTACTTAGTAACATAGAATTTTAATGGCTTGTGGATTCTTAGAACATAGAATGTTATTTTTCAAAGTTTCTTGGCAACTTGGAATGTTAATGGGTTGAGGATTCCTAGAACATACAATGTTATATTTCAAAGTTTCTTAGAAACATAGAATGTTAATTATGTGGGGGTTCTTAGAACAGAGAATGTTTCACAGTTACTTAGTAACATAGAATTTTAATGGCGGGTGGATTCTTAGAACATAGAATGTTTTTTTTCATAATGCCATAGCAACGTGGAACATTAATGACTTGCAAATTCCTAGTACCTAGAATGTTATATTTCAAAGTTTCTTATAAACTTAGAATGTTAATGATGTGGGGATTCTTAGAACAGAGAATGTTTCACAGTTACTTAGTAACATAGAATTTTAATGGCATGTGGATTCTTAGAACATAGAATGTAATTTTTCAAAGTTCCTTGGCAACTTGGAATGTTAATGGCTTGAGGATTACTAGTACCTAGAATGTTATATTTCAAAGTTTCGTAGAAACATGGAATGTTAATAACGTGGGGATTCTTAGAACAGAGAATGTTTCACAGTTACTTAGTAACATAGAATTTTAATGGCGTTTGGATTTGTAGAACATAGAATGTTATTTTTCAAAGTTTCCTAGCAACGTGGAATGTTAATGTGTTGAGGATTCCTAGAACATACAATCTTATATTTCAAAGTTTCTTAGAAACATAGAATGTTAGTGATGTGGGGATTCTTAGAACAGAGAATGTTTCACAGTTACTTAGTAACATAGAATTTTAATGGCTTGTGGATTCTTAGAACATAGAATGTTTTTTTTCATAATGCCATAGCAACGTAGAACGTTAAATACGTGAGGATTCCTACTACCTAGAATGTTATATTTCAAAGTTTCTTAGAAACTTAGAATGTTAATGATGTGGGGGTTCTTAGAACAGAGAATGTTTCACAGTTACTTAGTAACATAGAATTTTAATGGCATGTGGATTCTTAGAACATAGAATGTTATTTTTCAAAGTTCCTTGGCAACTTGGAATGTTAATGGGTTGAGGATTCCTAGAACATAGAATTTTATATTTCAAAATTTCATAGAAACTTGGAATGTTAATAATGTGGGGATTCTTAGAACAGAGAATGTTTCACAGTAACTTAGTAACATAGAAATTTAATGGCAGGTGGATTCTTAGAACATAGAATGTTATTTTTCAAAGTTTCCTAGCAACGTGGAATGTTAATCGGTTGAGGATTCCTTGAACATAGATTGTTATATTTCAAAATTTCTTAGAAACATAGAATGTTAATGATTAGGGGGTTCTTAGAACAGTGAATATTTCACAGTTACTTAGTAACATAGAATTTTAATGGTGGGTAGATTCTTAGAACCTAGAATGTTTTTTTTCATAATGCCATAGCAACGTAGAACGTTAAAGACGTGAGGATTCCTAGTACCTAGAATGTTATATTTCAAAGTTTCTTAGAAACATAGAATGTTAATGATGTGGGGATTCTTAGAACAGAGAATGTTTCACAGTTACTTAGTAACATAGAATTTTAATGGCATGTGGATTCTTAGAACATAGAATTTTATTTTTCAAAGTTCCTTGGCAACTTGGAATGTTAATGGCTTGAGGATTCCTAGAACATAGAATGTTATATTTCAAAGTTTCATAGAAACTTTGAATGTTAATAATGTGGGGATTCTTAGAACAGAGAATGTTTCACAGTTACTTAGTAACATAGAATTTTAATGGCATGTGGATTCTTAGAACATAGAATGTTATTTTTCAAAGTTTCCTAGCAACGTGGAATGTTAATGGGTTGAAGATTCTTAGAACATAGAATATTATATTTCAAAGTTTCTTAGATACATAGAATGTTAATGATGTGGGGGTTCTTAGAACAGAGAATGTTTCACAGTTACTTAGTAACATAGAATTTTAATGGCGGGTGGATTCTTAGAACATAGAATGTTATTTTTTAAAAGTTTCCTAGCAACGTGGAATGTTAATGGGTTGAGGATTCCTAGAACCTAGAATGTTATATTTCAAAGTTTCATAGAAACTTGGAATGTTAATAATGTGGGGATTCTTAGAACAGAGAATGTTTCACAGTTACTTAGTAACATAGAATTTTAATGGCATGTGGATTCTTAGAACATAGAATGTTATTTTTCAAAGTTTCCTAGCAACGTGGAATGTTAATGGGTTGAGGATTCCTTGAACATAGATTCTTATATTTCAAAATTTCTTAGAAACATAGAATGTTAATGATGAGGGGGTTCTTAGAACAGAGAATATTTCACAGTTACTTAGTAACATAGAATTTTAATGGTGGGTGAATTCTTAGAACATAGAATGTTTTTTTTCATAATGCCATAGCAACGTAGAACGTTAAAGACGTGAGGATTCCTAGTACCTAGAATGTTATATTTCAAAGTTTCTGAGAAACATAGAATGTTAATGATGTGGGGATTCTTAGAACAGAGAATGTTTCACAGTTACTTAGTAACATAGAATTTTAATGGCATGTGGATTCTTAGAACATAGAAAGTTATTTTTCAAAGTTCCTTGGCAACTTGGAATGTTAATGGCTTGAGGATTCCTAGAACATAGAATGTTATATTTCAAAGTTTCATAGAAACTTGGAATGTTAATAATGTGGGGATTCTTAGAACAGAGAATGTTTCACAGTTACTTAGTAACATAGAATTTTAATGGCGGGCGGATTCTTAGAACATAGAATGTTTTTTTTTCATAATGCCATAGCAACGTGGAACGTTAATGACTTGAGGATTCCTAGTACCTAGAATGTTATATTTCAAAGTTTCTTAGAAACATAGAATGTTAATGATGTGGGGATTCTTAGAACAGAGAATGTTTCACAGTTACTTAGTAACATAGAATTTTAATGGCGGGTGGATTCTTAGAACATAGAATGTTTTTTTTTCATAATGCCATAGCAACGTGGAACGTTAATGACTTGAGGATTCCTAGTACCTAGAATGTTATATTTCAAAGTTTCTTAGAAACATAGAATGTTAATGATGTGGGGATTCTTAGAACAGAGAATGTTTCACAGTTACTTAGTAACATAGAATTTTAATGGCATGTGGATTATTAGAGCATAGAATGTTATTTTTCAAAGTTTCTTGGCAACTTGGAATGTTAATGGCTTGAGGATTCCTAGAACATAGAATGTTATATTTCAAAGTTTGTTAGAAACATAGAATGTTAATGATGTGGGGATTCTTAGAACAGAGAATGTTTCACAGTTACTTAGTAACATAGAATTTTAATGGCGGGTGGATTCTTAGAACATAGAATGTTTTTTTTCATAATGCCATAGCAACCTGGAACGTTAAAGACGTGACGATTCCTAGTACCTAGAATGTTTTATTTCAAAGTTTCTTAGAAACTTAGAATGTTAATGATGTGGGGATTCTTAGAACAGAGAATGTTTCACAGTTACTTAGTAACATAGAATTTTAATGGCGGGTGGATTCTTAGAACATAGAATGTTTTTTTTCATAATGCCATAGCAACGTGGAACGTTAATGACTTGAGGATTCCTAGTACTTAGAATGTTACATTTCAAAGTTTCTTAGAAACTTAGAATGTTAATGATGTGGGGATTCTTAGAACAGAGAATGTTTCACAGTTACTTAGTAACATAGAATTTTAATGGCATGTGGATTCTTAGAACATAGAATGTTATTTTTCAAAGTTTCCTAGCAACGTGGAATGTTAATGGGTTGAAGATTCCTAGAACATAGAATGTTATATTTCAAAATTTCTTAGTAACATAGAATGTTAATGATGTGGGGGTTCTTAGAACAGAGAATGTTTCACAGTTACTTAGTAACATAGAATTTTAATGGCGGGTGGATTCTTAGAACATAGAATGTTATTTTTCAAAGTTTCCTAGCAACGTGGAACGTTAATGACGTGAGGATTCCTAGTAACTAGAATGTTATATTTCAAAGTTTCTTAGAAACATAGAATGTTAATGATGTGGGGGTTCTTAGAACAGAGAATGTTTCACAGTTACTTAGTAACGTAGAATTTTAATGGCATGTGGGTTCTTAGAACATAGAATGTTATTTTTCAAAGTTCCTTGGCAACTTGGAATGTTAATGGGTTGAGGATTCCTAGAACCTAGAATGTTATATTTCAAAGTTTCATAGAAACTTGGAATGTTAATAATGCGGGGATTCTTAGAACAGAGAATGTTTCACAGTAACTTAGTAACATAGAATTTTAATGGCGGTTGGATTGTTAGAACATAGAATGTTATTTTTCAAAGTTTCCTAGCAACGTGGAATGTTAATGATGTGGGGATTCTTAGAACAGAGAATGTTTCACAATTACTTAGTAACATAGAATTTTAATGGCATGTGGATTCTTCGAACATAGAATGTTATTTTTCAAAGTTCCTTGGCAACTTGGAATGTTAATGGCTTGAGGATTCCTAGAACATAGAATGTTATATTTCAAAGTTTCATAGAAACTTGGAATGTTAATAATGTGGGGATTCTTAGAACAGAGAATGTTTCACAGTTACTTAGTAACATACAATTTTAATGGCGGGTGGATTCTTAGAACTTAGAATGTTTTTTTTCATAATGCCATAGCAACGTGGAACGTTAATGACGTGAGGATTCTTAGTACCTTGAATGTTATATTTCAAAGATTCTTAGAAACATAGAATGTTGATGATGTGGGGATTCTTAGAACAGAGAATGTTTCACAGTTACTTAGTAACATAGAATTTTAATGGCGGGTGGATTCTTAGAACATAGAATGTTTTTTTTCATAATGCCATAGCAACGATGAACGTTAATGACTTGAGGATTCCTAGTACATAGAATGTTATATTTCAAAGTTTCTTAGAAAAGTAGAATGTTAATGATGTGGGGATTCTTAGAACAGAGAATGTTTCACAGTTAGTTAGTAACATAGAATTTTAATGGCATGTGGATTCTTAGAACATAGAATGTTATTTTTCAAAGGTTCCTAACAACGTGGAATGTTAATGGGTTGATGATTCCTAGAACATAGAATGTTATATTTCAAAGTTTCTTAGAAACATAGAATGTTAATGATGTGGGGGTTCTTATAGCAGAGAATGTTTCACAGTTACTTAGTAACATAGAATTTTAATGGCTTGTGGATTCTTAGAACATAGAATTTTTTTTTTTCATAATGCCATAGCAACGTAGAACGTTAAATACGTGAGGATTCCTACTACCTAGAATGTTATATTTCAAAGTTTCTTAGAAACTTAGAATGTTAATGATGTGGGGATTCTTAGAACAGAGAATGTTTCACAATTACTTAGTAACATAGAATTTTAATGGCTTGTGGATTCTTAGAACAAATGAATGTTATTTTTCAAAGTTTCCTAGCAACGTGGAATGTTAATGGCTTGAGGATTCCTAGAACATAGAATGTTATATTTCAAAGTTTCGTAGAAACTTGGAATGTTAATAATGTGGGGATTCTTAGAACAGAGAATGTTTCACAGTTACTTAGTAACATAGAATTTTAATGGCTTGTGGATTCTTAGAACATAGAATGTTATTTTTCAAAGTTTCTTGGCAACTTGGAATGTTAATGGGTTGAGGATTCCTAGAACATACAATGTTATATTTCAAAGTTTCTTAGAAACATAGAATGTTAATTATGTGGGGGTTCTTAGAACAGAGAATGTTTCACAGTTACTTAGTAACATAGAATTTTAATGGCGGGTGGATTCTTAGAACATAGAATGTTTTTTTTCATAATGCCATAGCAACGTGGAACATTAATGACTTGCAAATTCCTAGTACCTAGAATGTTATATTTCAAAGTTTCTTATAAACTTAGAATGTTAATGATGTGGGGATTCTTAGAACAGAGAATGTTTCACAGTTACTTAGTAACATAGAATTTTAATGGCATGTGGATTCTTAGAACATAGAATGTAATTTTTCAAAGTTCCTTGGCAACTTGGAATGTTAATGGCTTGAGGATTACTAGTACCTAGAATGTTATATTTCAAAGTTTCGTAGAAACATGGAATGTTAATAACGTGGGGATTCTTAGAACAGAGAATGTTTCACAGTTACTTAGTAACATAGAATTTTAATGGCGTTTGGATTTGTAGAACATAGAATGTTATTTTTCAAAGTTTCCTAGCAACGTGGAATGTTAATGTGTTGAGGATTCCTAGAACATACAATCTTATATTTCAAAGTTTCTTAGAAACATAGAATGTTAGTGATGTGGGGATTCTTAGAACAGAGAATGTTTCACAGTTACTTAGTAACATAGAATTTTAATGGCTTGTGGATTCTTAGAACATAGAATGTTTTTTTTCATAATGCCATAGCAACGTAGAACGTTAAATACGTGAGGATTCCTACTACCTAGAATGTTATATTTCAAAGTTTCTTAGAAACTTAGAATGTTAATGATGTGGGGGTTCTTAGAACAGAGAATGTTTCACAGTTACTTAGTAACATAGAATTTTAATGGCATGTGGATTCTTAGAACATAGAATGTTATTTTTCAAAGTTCCTTGGCAACTTGGAATGTTAATGGGTTGAGGATTCCTAGAACATAGAATTTTATATTTCAAAATTTCATAGAAACTTGGAATGTTAATAATGTGGGGATTCTTAGAACAGAGAATGTTTCACAGTAACTTAGTAACATAGAATTTTAATGGCGGGTGGATTCTTAGAACATAGAATGTTATTTTTCAAAGTTTCCTAGCAACGTGGAATGTTAATCGGTTGAGGATTCCTTGAACATAGATTGTTATATTTCAAAATTTCTTAGAAACATAGAATGTTAATGATTAGGGGGTTCTTAGAACAGTGAATATTTCACAGTTACTTAGTAACATAGAATTTTAATGGTGGGTAGATTCTTAGAACCTAGAATGTTTTTTTTCATAATGCCATAGCAACGTAGAACGTTAAAGACGTGAGGATTCCTAGTACCTAGAATGTTATATTTCAAAGTTTCTTAGAAACATAGAATGTTAATGATGTGGGGATTCTTAGAACAGAGAATGTTTCACAGGTACTTAGTAACATAGAATTTTAATGGCATGTGGATTCTTAGAACATAGAATTTTATTTTTCAAAGTTCCTTGGCAACTTGGAATGTTAATGGCTTGAGGATTCCTAGAACATAGAATGTTATATTTCAAAGTTTCATAGAAACTTTGAATGTTAATAATGTGGGGATTCTTAGAACAGAGAATGTTTCACAGTTACTTAGTAACATAGAATTTTAATGGCATGTGGATTCTTAGAACATAGAATGTTATTTTTCAAAGTTTCCTAGCAACGTGGAATGTTAATGGGTTGAAGATTCTTAGAACATAGAATATTATATTTCAAAGTTTCTTAGATACATAGAATGTTAATGATGTGGGGGTTCTTAGAACAGAGAATGTTTCACAGTTACTTAGTAACATAGAATTTTAATGGCGGGTGGATTCTTAGAACATAGAATGTTATTTTTTAAAAGTTTCCTAGCAACGTGGAATGTTAATGGGTTGAGGATTCCTAGAACCTAGAATGTTATATTTCAAAGTTTCATAGAAACTTGGAATGTTAATAATGTGGGGATTCTTAGAACAGAGAATGTTTCACAGTTACTTAGTAACATAGAATTTTAATGGCATGTGGATTCTTAGAACATAGAATGTTATTTTTCAAAGTTTCCTAGCAACGTGGAATGTTAATGGGTTGAGGATTCCTTGAACATAGATTCTTATATTTCAAAATTTCTTAGAAACATAGAATGTTAATGATGAGGGGGTTCTTAAAACAGAGAATATTTCACAGTTACTTAGTAACATAGAATTTTAATGGTGGGTGAATTCTTAGAACATAGAATGTTTTTTTTCATAATGCCATAGCAACGTAGAACGTTAAAGACGTGAGGATTCCTAGTACCTAGAATGTTATATTTCAAAGTTTCTGAGAAACATAGAATGTTAATGATGTGGGGATTCTTAGAACAGAGAATGTTTCACAGTTACTTAGTAACATAGAATTTTAATGGCATGTGGATTCTTAGAACATAGAAAGTTATTTTTCAAAGTTCCTTGGCAACTTGGAATGTTAATGGCTTGAGGATTCCTAGAACATAGAATGTTATATTTCAAAGTTTCATAGAAACTTGGAATGTTAATAATGTGGGGATTCTTAGAACAGAGAATGTTTCACAGTTACTTAGTAACATAGAATTTTAATGGCGGGCGGATTCTTAGAACATAGAATGTTTTTTTTCATAATACCATAGCAACGTGGAACGTTAATGACGTGAGGATTCCTAGTACCTAGAATGTTATATTTCAAAGATTATTAGAAACATAGAATGTTAATGATGTGGGAATTCTTAGAACAGAGAATGTTTCACAGTTACTTAGTAACATAGAATTTTAATGGCGGGTGGATTCTTAGAACATAGAATGTTTTTTTTCATAATACCATAGCAACGTGGAACGTTAATGACGTGAGGATTCTTAGTACCTAGAATGTTATATTTCAAAGATTCTTAGAAACATAGAATGTTAATGATGTGGGAATTCTTAGAACGGAGAATGTTTCACAGTTACTTAGTAACATAGAATTTTAATGGCGGGTGGATTCTTAGAACATAGAATGTTTTTTTTCATAATACCATAGCAACGTGGAACGTTAATGACTTGAGGATTCCTAGTACCTTGAATGTTATATTTCAAAGTTTCTTAGAAACGTAGAATGTTAATGATGTGGGGATTCTTAGAACAGAGAATGTTTCACAGTTACTTAGTAACATAGAATTTTAATGGCATGTGGATTCTTAGAACATAGAATGTTATTTTTCAAAGTTTCCTAACAACGTGGAACGTTAGTGACGTGAGGATTCCTAGTACCTAGAATGTTATATTTCAAAGTTTCGTAGAAACATGGAATGTTAATAACGTGGGGATTCTTAGAACAGAGAATGTTTCACAGTTACTTAGTAACATAGAATTTTAATGGCGTTTGGATTCGTAGAACATAGAATGTTATTTTTCAAAGTTTCCTAGCAACGTGGAATGTTAATGTGTTGAGGATTCCTAGAACATACAATGTTATATTTCAAAGTTTCTTAGAAACATAGAATGTTAATTATGTGGGGGTTCTTAGAACAGAGAATGTTTCACAGTTACTTAGTAACATAGAATTTTAATGGCGGGTGGATTCTTAGAACATAGAATGTTTTTTTTCATAATGCCATAGCAACGTGGAACATTAATGACTTGCAAATTCCTAGTACCTAGAATGTTATATTTCAAAGTTTCTTATAAACTTAGAATGTTAATGATGTGGGGATTCTTAGAACAGAGAATGTTTCACAGTTACTTAGTAACATAGAATTTTAATGGCATGTGGATTCTTAGAACATAGAATGTAATTTTTCAAAGTTCCTTGGCAACTTGGAATGTTAATGGCTTGAGGATTACTAGTACCTAGAATGTTATATTTCAAAGTTTCGTAGAAACATGGAATGTTAATAACGTGGGGATTCTTAGAACAGAGAATGTTTCACAGTTACTTAGTAACATAGAATTTTAATGGCGTTTGGATTTGTAGAACATAGAATGTTATTTTTCAAAGTTTCCTAGCAACGTGGAATGTTAATGTGTTGAGGATTCCTAGAACATACAATCTTATATTTCAAAGTTTCTTAGAAACATAGAATGTTAGTGATGTGGGGATTCTTAGAACAGAGAATGTTTCACAGTTACTTAGTAACATAGAATTTTAATGGCTTGTGGATTCTTAGAACATAGAATGTTTTTTTTCATAATGCCATAGCAACGTAGAACGTTAAATACGTGAGGATTCCTACTACCTAGAATGTTATATTTCAAAGTTTCTTAGAAACTTAGAATGTTAATGATGTGGGGGTTCTTAGAACAGAGAATGTTTCACAGTTACTTAGTAACATAGAATTTTAATGGCATGTGGATTCTTAGAACATAGAATGTTATTTTTCAAAGTTCCTTGCCAACTTGGAATGTTAATGGGTTGAGGATTCCTAGAACATAGAATTTTATATTTCAAAATTTCATAGAAACTTGGAATGTTAATAATGTGGGGATTCTTAGAACAGAGAATGTTTCACAGTAACTTAGTAACATAGAATTTTAATGGCGGGTGGATTCTTAGAACATAGAATGTTATTTTTCAAAGTTTCCTAGCAACGTGGAATGTTAATCGGTTGAGGATTCCTTGAACATAGATTGTTATATTTCAAAATTTCTTAGAAACATAGAATGTTAATGATTAGGGGGTTCTTAGAACAGTGAATATTTCACAGTTACTTAGTAACATAGAATTTTAATGGTGGGTAGATTCTTAGAACCTAGAATGTTTTTTTTCATAATGCCATAGCAACGTAGAACGTTAAAGACGTGAGGATTCCTAGTACCTAGAATGTTATATTTCAAAGTTTCTTAGAAACATAGAATGTTAATGATGTGGGGATTCTTAGAACAGAGAATGTTTCACAGTTACTTAGTAACATAGAATTTTAATGGCATGTGGATTCTTAGAACATAGAATTTTATTTTTCAAAGTTCCTTGGCAACTTGGAATGTTAATGGCTTGAGGATTCCTAGAACATAGAATGTTATATTTCAAAGTTTCATAGAAACTTTGAATGTTAATAATGTGGGGATTCTTAGAACAGAGAATGTTTCACAGTTACTTAGTAACATAGAATTTTAATGGCATGTGGATTCTTAGAACATAGAATGTTATTTTTCAAAGTTTCCTAGCAACGTGGAATGTTAATGGGTTGAAGATTCTTAGAACATAGAATATTATATTTCAAAGTTTCTTAGATACATAGAATGTTAATGATGTGGGGGTTCTTAGAACAGAGAATGTTTCACAGTTACTTAGTAACATAGAATTTTAATGGCGGGTGGATTCTTAGAACATAGAATGTTATTTTTTAAAAGTTTCCTAGCAACGTGGAATGTTAATGGGTTGAGGATTCCTAGAACCTAGAATGTTATATTTCAAAGTTTCATAGAAACTTGGAATGTTAATAATGTGGGGATTCTTAGAACAGAGAATGTTTCACAGTTACTTAGTAACATAGAATTTTAATGGCATGTGGATTCTTAGAACATAGAATGTTATTTTTCAAAGTTTCCTAGCAACGTGGAATGTTAATGGGTTGAGGATTCCTTGAACATAGATTCTTATATTTCAAAATTTCTTAGAAACATAGAATGTTAATGATGAGGGGGTTCTTAGAACAGAGAATATTTCACAGTTACTTAGTAACATAGAATTTTAATGGTGGGTGAATTCTTAGAACATAGAATGTTTTTTTTCATAATGCCATAGCAACGTAGAACGTTAAAGACGTGAGGATTCCTAGTACCTAGAATGTTATATTTCAAAGTTTCTGAGAAACATAGAATGTTAATGATGTGGGGATTCTTAGAACAGAGAATGTTTCACAGTTACTTAGTAACATAGAATTTTAATGGCATGTGGATTCTTAGAACATAGAAAGTTATTTTTCAAAGTTCCTTGGCAACTTGGAATGTTAATGGCTTGAGGATTCCTAGAACATAGAATGTTATATTTCAAAGTTTCATAGAAACTTGGAATGTTAATAATGTGGGGATTCTTAGAACAGAGAATGTTTCACAGTTACTTAGTAACATAGAATTTTAATGGCGGGCGGATTCTTAGAACATAGAATGTTTTTTTTCATAATACCATAGCAACGTGGAACGTTAATGACGTGAGGATTCCTAGTACCTAGAATGTTATATTTCAAAGATTATTAGAAACATAGAATGTTAATGATGTGGGAATTCTTAGAACAGAGAATGTTTCACAGTTACTTAGTAACATAGAATTTTAATGGCGGGTGGATTCTTAGAACATAGAATGTTTTTTTTCATAATACCATAGCAACGTGGAACGTTAATGACGTGAGGATTCTTAGTACCTAGAATGTTATATTTCAAAGATTCTTAGAAACATAGAATGTTAATGATGTGGGAATTCTTAGAACGGAGAATGTTTCACAGTTACTTAGTAACATAGAATTTTAATGGCGGGTGGATTCTTAGAACATAGAATGTTTTTTTTCATAATACCATAGCAACGTGGAACGTTAATGACTTGAGGATTCCTAGTACCTTGAATGTTATATTTCAAAGTTTCTTAGAAACGTAGAATGTTAATGATGTGGGGATTCTTAGAACAGAGAATGTTTCACAGTTACTTAGTAACATAGAATTTTAATGGCATGTGGATTCTTAGAACATAGAATGTTATTTTTCAAAGTTTCCTAACAACGTGGAACGTTAGTGACGTGAGGATTCCTAGTACCTAGAATGTTATATTTCAAAGTTTCGTAGAAACATGGAATGTTAATAACGTGGGGATTCTTAGAACAGAGAATGTTTCACAGTTACTTAGTAACATAGAATTTTAATGGCGTTTGGATTCGTAGAACATAGAATGTTATTTTTCAAAGTTTCCTAGCAACGTGGAATGTTAATGTGTTGAGGATTCCTAGAACATACAATCTTATATTTCAAAGTTTCTTAGAAACATAGAATGTTAGTGATGTGGGGATTCTTAGAACAGAGAATGTTTCACAGTTACTTAGTAACATAGAATTTTAATGGCTTGTGGATTCTTAGAACATAGAATGTTTTTTTTCATAATGCCATAGCAACGTAGAACGTTAAATACGTGAGGATTCCTACAACCTAGAATGTTATATTTCAAAGTTTCTTAGAAACTTAGAATGTTAATGATGTGGGGGTTCTTAGAACAGAGAATGTTTCACAGTTACTTAGTAACATAGAATTTTAATGGCATGTGGATTCTTAGAACATAGAATGTTATTTTTCAAAGTTCCTTGGCAACTTGGAATGTTAATGGGTTGAGGATTCCTAGAACATAGAATTTTATATTTCAAAATTTCATAGAAACTTGGAATGTTAATAATGTGGGGATTCTTAGAACAGAGAATGTTTCACAGTAACTTAGTAACATAGAATTTTAATGGCGGGTGGATTCTTAGAACATAGAATGTTATTTTTCAAAGTTTCCTAGCAACGTGGAATGTTAATGGGTTGAGGATTCCTTGAACATAGATTGTTATATTTCAAAATTTCTTAGAAACATAGAATGTTAATGATTAGGGGGTTCTTAGAACAGTGAATATTTCACAGTTACTTAGTAACATAGAATTTTAATGGTGGGTAGATTCTTAGAACCTAGAATGTTTTTTTTCATAATGCCATAGCAACGTAGAACGTTAAAGACGTGAGGATTCCTAGTACCTAGAATGTTATATTTCAAAGTTTCTTAGAAACATAGAATGTTAATGATGTGGGGATTCTTAGAACAGAGAATGTTTCACAGTTACTTAGTAACATAGAATTTTAATGGCATGTGGATTCTTAGAACATAGAATTTTATTTTTCAAAGTTCCTTGGCAACTTGGAATGTTAATGGCTTGAGGATTCCTAGAACATAGAATGTTATATTTCAAAGTTTCATAGAAACTTGGAATGTTAATAATGTGGGGATTCTTAGAACAGAGAATGTTTCACAGTTACTTAGTAACATAGAATTTTAATGGCATGTGGATTCTTAGAACATAGAATGTTATTTTTCAAAGTTTCCTAGCAACGTGGAATGTTAATGGGTTGAAGATTCTTAGAACATAGAATATTATATTTCAAAGTTTCTTAGATACATAGAATGTTAATGATGTGGGGGTTCTTAGAACAGAGAATGTTTCACAGTTACTTAGTAACATAGAATTTTAATGGCGGGTGGATTCTTAGAACATAGAATGTTATTTTTTAAAAGTTTCCTAGCAACGTGGAATGTTAATGGGTTGAGGATTCCTAGAACCTAGAATGTTATATTTCAAAGTTTCATAGAAACTTGGAATGTTAATAATGTGGGGATTCTTAGAACAGAGAATGTTTCACAGTTACTTAGTAACATAGAATTTTAATGGCATGTGGATTCTTAGAACATAGAATGTTATTTTTCAAAGTTTCCTAGCAACGTGGAATGTTACTGGGTTGAGGATTCCTTGAACATAGATTGTTATATTTCAAAATTTCTTAGAAACATAGAATGTTAATGATGAGGGGGTTCTTAGAACAGAGAATATTTCACAGTTACTTAGTAACATAGAATTTTAATGGTGGGTGAATTCTTAGAACATAGAATGTTTTTTTTCATAATGCCATAGCAACGTAGAACGTTAAAGACGTGAGGATTCCTAGTACCTAGAATGTTATATTTCAAAGTTTCTTAGAAACATAGAATGTTAATGATGTGGGGATTCTTAGAACAGAGAATGTTTCACAGTTACTTAGTAACATAGAATTTTAATGGCATGTGGATTCTTAGAACATAGAATTTTATTTTTCAAAGTTCCTTGGCAACTTGGAATGTTAATGGCTTGAGGATTCCTAGAACATAGAATGTTATATTTCAAAGTTTCATAGAAACTTGGAATGTTAATAATGTGGGGATTCTTAGAACAGAGAATGTTTCACAGTTACTTAGTAACATAGAATTTTAATGGCATGTGGATTCTTAGAACATAGAATGTTATTTTTCAAAGTTTCCTAGCAACGTGGAATGTTAATGGGTTGAAGATTCTTAGAACATAGAATATTATATTTCAAAGTTTCTTAGATACATAGAATGTTAATGATGTGGGGGTTCTTAGAACAGAGAATGTTTCACAGTTACTTAGTAACATAGAATTTTAATGGCTTGTTAATTCTTAGAACATAGAATGTTATTTTTTAAAAGTTTCCTAGCAACGTGGAATGTTAATGGGTTGAGGATTCCTAGAACCTAGAATGTTATATTTCAAAGTTTCATAGAAACTTGGAATGTTAATAATGTGGGGATTCTTAGAACAGAGAATGTTTCACAGTTACTTAGTAACATAGAATTTTAATGGCATGTGGATTCTTAGAACATAGAATGTTATTTTTCAAAGTTTCCTAGCAACGTGGAATGTTACTGGGTTGAGGATTCCTTGAACATAGATTGTTATATTTCAAAATTTCTTAGAAACATAGAATGTTAATGATGAGGGGGTTCTTAGAACAGAGAATATTTCACAGTTACTTAGTAACATAGAATTTTAATGGTGGGTGAATTCTTAGAACATAGAATGTTTTTTTTCATAATGCCATAGCAACGTAGAACGTTAAAGACGTGAGGATTCCTAGTACCTAGAATGTTATATTTCAAAGTTTCTGAGAAACATAGAATGTTAATGATGTGGGGATTCTTAGAACAGAGAATGTTTCACAGTTACTTAGTAACATAGAATTTTAATGGCATGTGGATTCTTAGAACATAGAATGTTATTTTTCAAAGTTCCTTGGCAACTTGGAATGTTAATGGCTTGAGGATTCCTAGAACATAGAATGTTATATTTCAAAGTTTCATAGAAACTTGGAATGTTAATAATGTGGGGATTCTTAGAACAGAGAATGTTTCACAGTTACTTAGTAACATAGAATTTTAATGGCGGGCGGATTCTTAGAACATAGAATGTTTTTTTTCATAATACCATAGCAACGTGGAACGTTAATGACGTGAGGATTCCTAGTACCTAGAATGTTATATTTCAAAGATTATTAGAAACATAGAATGTTAATGATGTGGGAATTCTTAGAACAGAGAATGTTTCACAGTTACTTAGTAACATAGAATTTTAATGGCGGGTGGATTCTTAGAACATAGAATGTTTTTTTTTCATAATACCATAGCAACGTGGAACGTTAATGACGTGAGGATTCTTAGTACCTAGAATGTTATATTTCAAAGATTCTTAGAAACATAGAATGTTAATGATGTGGGAATTCTTAGAACAGAGAATGTTTCACAGTTACTTAGTAACATAGAATTTTAATGGCGGGTGGATTCTTAGAACATAGAATGTTTTTTTTCATAATACCATAGCAACGTGGAACGTTAATGACTTGAGGATTCCTAGTACCTTGAATGTTATATTTCAAAGTTTCTTAGAAACGTAGAATGTTAATGATGTGGGGATTCTTAGAACAGAGAATGTTTCACAGTAACTTAGTAACATAGAATTTTAATGGCATGTGGATTCTTAGAACATAGAATGTTATTTTTCAAAGTTTCCTAACAACGTGGAACGTTAGTGACGTGAGGATTCCTAGTACCTAGAATGTTATATTTCAAAGTTTCTTAGAAACGTAGAATGTTAATGATGTGGGGATTCTTAGAACAGAGAATGTTTCACAGTTACTTAGTAACATAGAATTTTAATGGCATGTGGATTCTTAGAACATAGAATGTTATTTTTCAAAGTTTCCTACCAACGTGGAATGTTAATGGCTTGAGGATTCCTAGAACATAGAATGTTATATTTCAAAGTTTCATAGAAACTTGGAATGTTAATAATGTGGGGGTTCTTAGAACAGAGAATGTTTCACAGTTACTTAGTAACATAGAATTTTAATGGCGGGTGGATTCTTAGAACATAGAATGTTTTTTTTCATAATGCCATAGCAACCTGGAACGTTAAAGACGTGAGGATTCCTAATACCTAGAATGTTATATTTCAAAGTTTCTTAGAAACGTAGAATGTTAATGATGTGGGGATTCTTAGAACAGAGAATGTTTCACAGTTACTTAGTAACATAGAATTTTAATGGCATGTGGATTCTTAGAACATAGAATGTTATTTTTCAAAGTTTCCTAGCAACGTGGAACGTTAATGATGTGAGGATTCTTAGTACCTAGAATGTTATATTTCAAAGTTTGTTAGAAACATAGAATGTTAATGATGTGGGGATTCTTAGAACAGAGAATGTTTCACAGTTACTTAGTAACATAGAATTTTAATGGCATGTGGATTCTTAGAACATAGAATGTTATTTTTCAAAGTTTCTTGGCAACTTGGAATGTTAATGGCTTGAGGATTCCTAGAACATAGAATGTTATATTTCAAAGTTTCATAGAAACTTGGAATGTTAATAATGTGGGGGTTCTTAGAACAGAGAATGTTTCACAGTTACTTAGTAACATAAAATTTTAATGGCATGTGGATTCTTAGAACATAGAATGTTATTTTTCAAAGTTTCCAAGCAACGTGGAATGTTAATGGGTTGATGATTCCTAGAACATAGAATGTTATATTTCAAAGTTCCTTAGAAACAGAGAATGTTAATGATGTGGGGATTCTTATAGCAGAGAATGTTTCACAGTTACTTAGTAACATAGAATTTTAATGGCGGGTGGATTCTTAGAACATAGAATGTTTTTTTTCATAATGCCATAGCAACGTGGAACATTAATGACTTGCAAATTCCTAGTACCTAGAATGTTATATTTCAAAGTTTCTTATAAACTTAGAATGTTAATGATGTGGGGATTCTTAGAACAGAGAATGTTTCACAGTTACTTAGTAACATAGAATTTTAATGGCGTTTGGATTCATAGAACATAGAATGTTATTTTTCAAAGTTTCCTACCAACGTGGAATGTTAATGGGTTGAGGTTTCCTAGAACATAGAATGTTATATTTCAAAGTTTCTTAGAAACATAGAATGTTAATGATATGGGGATTCTTAGAACAGAGAATGTTTCACAGTTACTTAGTAACATAGAATTTTAATGGCATGTGGATTCTTAGAACATAGAATGTTATTTTTCAAAGTTTCCTAGCAACGTGGAATGTTAATGGGTTGAGGATTCCTAGAACATAGAATGTTATATTTCAAAGTTTCTTAGAAAGTTAGAATGTTAATTATGTGGGGATTCTTAGGACAGAGAATGTTTCACAGTTACTTAGTAACATAGAATTTTAATGGCGGGTGGATTCTTAGAACATAGAATGTTTTTTTTCATAATGGCATAGCAACGTGGAACATTAATGACTTGCAAATTCCTAGTACCTAGAATGTTATATTTCAAAGTTTCTTATAAACTTAGAATGTTAATGATGTGGGGATTCTTAGAACAGAGAATGTTTCACAGTTACTTAGTAACATAGAATTTTAATGGCGTTTGGATTCGTAGAACATAGAATGTTATTTTTCAAAGTTTCCTAGCAACGTGGAATGTTAATGTGTTGAGGATTCCTAGAACATAGAATGTTATATTTCAAAGTTTCTTAGAAACATAGAATGTTAATGATGTGGGGATTCTTAGAACAGAGAATGTTTCACAGTTACTTAGTAACATAGAATTTTAATGGCTTGTGGATTCTTAGAACATAGAATGTTTTTTTTCATAATGCCATAGCAACGTAGAACGTTAAATACGTGAGGATTCCTACTACCTAGAATGTTATATTTCAAAGTTTCTTAGAAACTTAGAATGTTAATGATGTGGGGGTTCTTAGAACAGAGAATGTTTCACAGTTACTTAGTAACATAGAATTTTAATGGCATGTGGATTCTTAGAACATAGAATGTTATTTTTCAAAGTTCCTTGGCAACTTGGAATGTTAATGGGTTGAGGATTTCTAGAACATAGAATTTTATATTTCAAAGTTTCATAGAAACTTGGAATGTTAATAATGTGGGGATTCTTAGAACAGAGAATGTTTCACAGTAACTTAGTAACATAGAATTTTAATGGCGGGTGGATTCTTAGAACATAGAATGTTATTTTTCAAAGTTTCCTAGCAACGTGGAATGTTAATGGGTTGAGGATTCCTTGAACATAGATTGTTATATTTCAAAATTTCTTAGAAACATACAATGTTAATAATGTGAGGATTCTTAGAACAGAGAATGTTTCACAGTTACTTAGTAACATAGAATTTTAATGGCGGGTGGATTCTTAGAACATAGAATGTTATTTTTCAAAGTTTCCTAGCAAAGTGGAATGTTAATGTGTTGAGGATTCCTAGAACATACAATCTTATATTTCAAAGTTTCTTAGAAACATAGAATGTTAATGATGTGGGGATTCTTAGAACAGAGAATGTTTCACAGTTACTTAGTAACATAGAATTTTACTGGCTTGTGGATTCTTAGAACATAGAATGTTTTTTTTCATAATGCCATAGCAACGTAGAACGTTAAATACGTGAGGATTCCTAGTACCTAGAATGTTATATTTCAAAGTTTCTTAGAAACGTAGAATGTTAATGATGTGGGGATTCTTAGAACAGAGAATGTTTCACAGTTACTTAGTAACATAGAATTTTAATGGCATGTGGATTCTTAGAACATAGAATGTTATTTTTCAAAGTTTCCTAGCAACGTGGAATGTTAATGGGTTGAAGATTCCTAGAACATAGAATGTTATATTTCAAAGTTTCTTAGAAACTTCGAATGTTAATGATGTGGGGATTCTTAGAACAGAGAATGTTTCACAGTTACTTAGTAACCTAGAATTTTAATGGCGGGTGGATTATTAGAACATAGAATGTTATTTTTCAAAGTTTCCTAGCAATGTGGAATGTTAATTGGTTGAGTATTCCTAGAACATAGAATGTTATATGTCAAAGTTTCTTAGAAAAATAGAATGTTAATGATGTGGGGATTCTTAGAACAGAGAATATTTCACAGTTACTTAGTAACATAAAATTTTAATGGCGGGTGGATTCTTAGAACATAGAATATTATTTTTCAAAGTTTCCTAGCAACGTGGAATGTTAATGGCTTCAGGATTCCTAGAAAATAGAATGTTATATTTCAAAGTTTCTTAGAAACATAGAATGTTAATGATGTCGGGATTCTTAGAACAGAGAATGTTTCACAGTTACTTAGTAACATAGAATTTTAATGGCATGTGGATTCTTAGAACATAGAATGTTATTTTTCAAAGTTCCTTGGCAACTTGGAATGTTAATGGGTTGAGGATTTCTAGAACATAGAATTTTATATTTCAAAGTTTCATAGAAACTTGGAATGTTAATAATGTGGGGATTCTTAGAACAGAGAATGTTTCACAGTAACTTAGTAACATAGAATTTTAATGGCGGGTGGATTCTTAGAACATAGAATGTTATTTTTCAAAGTTTCCTAGCAACGTGGAATGTTAATGGGTTGAGGATTCCTTGAACATAGATTGTTATATTTCAAAATTTCTTAGAAACATAGAATGTTAATAATGTGAGGATTCTTAGAACAGAGAATGTTTCACAGTTACTTAGTAACATAGAATTTTAATGGCGGGTGGATTCTTAGAACATAGAATGTTATTTTTCAAAGTTTCCTAGCAACGTGGAATGTTAATGGGTTGAAGATTCCTAGAACATAGAATGTTATATTTCAAAGTTTCTTATAAACTTAGAATGTTAATGATGTGGGGATTCTTAGAACAGAGTATGTTTCACAGTTACTTAGTAACATAGAATTTTAATGGCATGTGGATTCTTTGAACATAGAATGTTATTTTTCAAAGTTCCTTGGCAACTTGGAATGTTAATGGCTTGAGGATTACTAGTACCTAGAATGTTATATTTCAAAGTTTCATAGAAACATGGAATGTTAATAACGTGGGGATTCTTAGAACAGAGAATGTTTCACAGTTACTTAGTAACATAGAATTTTAATGGCGGGTGGATTCTTAGAACATAGAATGTTATTTTTCAAAGTTTCCTAGCAACGTGGAATGTTAATGGCTTCAGGATTCCTAGAACATAGAATGTTTTTTTTCATAATGCCATAGCAACGTAGAACGTTAAATACGTGAGGATTCCTAGTACCTAGAATGTTATATTTCAAAGTTTCTTAGAAACGTAGAATGTTTTTTTTATTTATTTTTATTTTATTTTATAATTATAACATTTTTTGACAGTACATATGCATGGGTAATTTTTTTACAACATTATCCCTTGCACTTACTTCTATTCAGATTTTTTCCCTTCCTCCCCTAAACCCCTCCCCCAGATGGCAAGCAGTCTTATATATGTTAAATATATTACAGTATAATTTAGATACAATATATGTGTGTAGAATAAAAAAAATATATGTGTGTAGAATAAAAAAAAAAAGAAAAGAAAAAAAAAAAAAAAAAAAGGTTTGGCAATTGTCAATGTTGTAAAATTACCCATGCATATATCTGGTAAATAAAAACTATTAAAAAAAGAAAAAAAAAAAAAAAAAAAAAAGAAACGTAGAATGTTAATGATGTGGGGATTCTTAGAACAGAGAATGTTTCACAGTTACTTAGTAACATAGAATTTTAATGGCGGGTGGATTATTAGAACATAGAATGTTATTTTTCAAAGTTTCCTAGCAATGTGGAATGTTAATTGGTTGAGGATTCCTAGAACATAGAATGTTATATGTCAAAGTTTCTTAGAAAAATAGAATGTTAATGATGTGGGGATTCTTAGAACAGAGAATGTTTCACAGTTACTTAGTAACATAAAATTTTAATGGCGGGTGGATTCTTAGAACATAGATTATTATTTTTCAAAGTTTCCTAGCAACGTGGAATGTTAATGGCTTCAGGATTCCTAGAAAATAGAATGTTATATTTCAAAGTTTCTTAGAAACATAGAATGTTAATGATGTCGGGATTCTTAGAACAGAGAATGTTTCACAGTTACTTAGTAACATAGAATTTTAATGGCATGTGGATTCTTAGAAAATAGAATGTTATTTTTCAAAGTTCCTTGGCAACTCAGAATGTTAATTGCTTGAGGATTCCGAGTACCTAGAATGTTATATTTCAAAGTTTCTTAGAAATTTAGAATGTTAATGATGTGGGGATTGTTAGAACAGAGAATGTTTCACAGTTACTTAGTAACATAGAATTTTAATGGCATGTGGATTCTTAGAACCTAGAATGTTATTTTTCAAAGTTTCCTAGCAACGTGGAATGTTAATGGGTTGAGGATACCTAGAACATAGAATGTTGTTTTTCAAAGTTTCCTAGCAACGTGGAATGTTAATGGGTTGAGGATTCCTAGAACATAGAATGTTATATTTCAAAGTTTTTTAGAAACATAGAATGTTAATGATGTGGGGATTCTTAGAACAGAGAATGTTTCACAGTTACTTAGTAACATAGAATTTTAATGGCATGTGGATTCTTAGAACATAGAATGTTATTTTTCAAAGTTCCTTGGCAACTTGGAATGTTAATGGCTTGAGGATTACTAGTACCTAGAATGTTATATTTCAAAGTTTCGTAGAAACATGGAATGTTAATAACGTGGGGATTCTTAGAACAGAGAATGTTTCACAGTTACTTAGTAACATAGAATTTTAATGGCGGGTGGATTCTTAGAACATAGAATGTTATTTTTCAAAGTTTCCTAGCAACGTGGAATGTTAATGGGTTGAGGATACCTAGAACATAGAATGTTATTTTTCATTGTTTCCTAGCAACGTGGAATGTTAATGGGTTGAGGATTCCTAGAACATAGAATGTTATGTTTCAAAGTTTCTTAGAAACTTAGAATGTTAATGATGTGGGGATTCTTAGAACACAGAATGTTTCACAGTTACTTAGTAA